>NC_056737.1:248135566-248455566 GCF_019279795.1 Protopterus annectens
TGTCACACGTTGCATTCGAATACACGCGTGTTTTTATATACCTACTATTATATAGATGTCACACGTGTGACAGGTAGAAACATGTTTTTTTAGAAAAACAGTGCCATCTGTTGGACGTAAAAGCAACACACATTTTACTAAATATTTTACGATTCCATTTCAATGTTTCCGATTTATGATCCATTTACAATTTACTATCAAATAATGCAAACTGTCAATAACAGGGTTGGAGAAATCTTCTTCTTAGATGCGCCAGGAGGAACTGGTAAAACGTTCCTAATTAGATTGATTCTGGCAGCAATTCAATCCCAAAATGGCATAGCCTTAGCTCTTGCGTCATCCGGACTAGCTGCAACATTGCTACCAGGTGGAAGAACTGCTCATTCCGCTTTGAAATTGCCATTGAACATGCAACTGATTGAAACTCCCACGTGCAACATTTCCAAAGTATCCATCATGGGAAAAGTATTGCAGAAATGCAAACTTATTGTTTGGGATGAATGCACAATGGCGCACAAAAAATCGCTTGAGGCTCTTGATCGATCATTGCAAGATTTGCGTGGAAACATCAGACCATTTGGGAACGTATTAATATTGGTTGCAGGAGATTTCAGGCAAACATTATTTGTAACTCCTCGATCGACACCAGCGGACGAAATAAATGCTTGCCTGAAATACTCTACTTTGTGGCGACACGTAAAGACATTAAAATGAACTACACATATGCGTGTCCAGCTGCAAAACGATCAATTAGCTGAGATATTCTCACATCAATTACTGGAAATTGGGAACGGAAAGGTGCCGGTTGATCTGACCTCAGGACGAATTTCATTGCCTTATAACTTCTGCAATTTAGTGACGTCAAAAGAAGAATTGGTTGAAAAAGTATTTCTGAATATTCAAACCAATTATAAGAATCACGATTGGCTGACTGAACGAGCTATTCTTGCAGCCAAGAACTAAGACGTCTATGAACTTAACAATATTATTCAGTCTAACATTCAAAGCGTGGCAGTCACAAGTCCGTCGACACTGTTGTGGAAGCAGATGAAGCGGTTAATTATCCAACAGAATTTTTGAATTCACTCGATTTGCCAGGGATGCCACTGCATGTACTGCAACTGAAAATCGGCGTGCCGATTATCATGTTGCGAAATATCAACCAGCCAAAGCTTTGCAACGGCACGCGGCTTGCAGTAAAAAAATTAATGAGCAACGTTGTAGAAGCAACAGTCTTGACAGGACCTTTCAAAGGTGAAGATGTCCTCATTCCTCACATTCCTATGATTCCAACAGATATGCCATTTCAATTTAAGAGATTGCAATTCCAAATTCGATTGGCGTTTGCAATCACCATCAACAAAGCTCAGGGCCAATCTTTAGAATTGTGCGGTTTAGATCTACACACAGATTGCTTCTCACATGGACAATTATATGTTGCGTGTTCTAGAGGCGGCAAACCAGACAATCTCTATATCTGCACAGACAATGGAACAACAAAAAATATTATACACCCACAATCATTGTGAAATTAAACATATTAGAAACGTGTGCTTTCTCTTTTCTTTCTTTTCCATTTAACCAGACTGAGCCACAGCAACGTGTGTTTGGAGATATAGGTTTACCATTAAAATGTTGCCGTGCAATTGCACTGCTATGAAGTATTCAAACAACAGATGTTCGAATACTTCATATGTGGGCAGCTTACATGAGCGAATGGCATATTTGCGAATGGACTGTGCATTCACAAATATAACGTTCGCTCATGTAAAGAGATCACGGTACAGTGTATTTAGGGAAATACATCCCTTTCCTCGCTGTGGTGCGATCTCGGAGTTGGAATAATAAGTTAGGGTGTGTGTGGGGGAGCAGACCCCCACAGGGGGGTGCAGGGGGGCTTGCCCCCCTGCATACACAGGAGATTAGGTGTAGGGATTAGGGAGTTGTGGTAAGGGTGGCATTGCCTTTAATGCCGTAAAATGTCATTGTCAACATTTTCCGCATTAACGGCTGTTTTCCGACATTAAGGCCGTTCATGTAGGTGCAGTTTCGGTACAACACTTCTCTGTTTCTTGCCATTTTTTTTTTAAATGTCAAGATATTGATAGTAAACCGGATACATATATATATATATATATATATATATATATATATATATATATATATATATGTATATATATGTTTACCATATGTTCAGAACATGGAGTGGAGTCCTACCTCAGCACCAATAGTCTCAACCTCTTAGTGCAAGGGGATGTCATGTATGTATTGCAGGTATAGATATAAACTGTTGCTAGTGTAACAGGGGATGTCTTAGACATGTTGTGTGTGGGAGGTCACATCTGCATTTGACTTGTACGCTATTGGTTGCTGACAGACTTCCTAAGGACATCATAGTACAATACCACTGATAGCACAGTAATGATCCTGTGGACTACAGCAGAGATATGACCAATATATGTGGACAGTCTGGCACTCTGTGGTCAGGAGGTGTACACAGATCTCCTTCGTGTGAGACATGTGGACCAAGCCTGACAATGTGGATGTTAACAGCCATGTATATGGGTATATCACTTAAATACTAGACTATATATGCCCACACAGTTTATGCATTCACACACGCCTATCTGTCCTGACACATAATACCTGGTGGTACAGAGGTCACATGCCCACATACTACCCAGTAGTTAGTGACATAGATATGTACAGAATTCCATTGCTTTGGCAGAAATACACAACACTTATGGTGGCCTGGCAGCAGTATGTCTTGCAAATATCTGGACATAACAGCACACTGGGTAATTACACTAAGCTGCTAGGCATGTAACAAAGCACTTTGCAAACTACAGGCAGACTGCCACAACACTGGACTACATTTTGTATGGGGGAATACACATGTACCTGCAAGTATAACAGGCTCTACAGGCATATCACAGCACAGAGTAACAGACACCTATGAGAAAGTGCATACCCACAACCAATGTGAACACAGCCACATATGGTACGCAAGCTTAATATGACACTATATGGACTATCTGATAAACACCATCTTCTTATGTGCCACTCACACACTAACCCTACATAAACTGGGTCACGACACAGTGTGCTCCGATGTCTGTCTGTGGTATGGGACACATGTGTGTTTGGCCCTACAGACATGTGAGGCAATAGGGTACCATACACTGGAGCAGCATGTAACATCAGATAGAACAGGACCAGGAACAATGGCATCTACCACAGTCTGTGCATAGGCCAAGGTACGCATTCGCAATATACATACTGTCGACAATCACCATAAGTACACAGACCCCAGTACTGTACATATAACTGCAGAATGCCCAGGTTATGTTCTCAGAAATAACCCCTACTATACATAACATGTCTAGCAGTCTGATATTTGACTGGCTTGTTATCAGGTATGATGTCAATAAATAATGGTGTACAGAACATATGCACCTCATACTGCATGACATATGTACAAAGGTCGACAGACTTGTGGCTGGAGCTACAAATATTGGGCCATTATTGGCATGTTGCTGTGATACCCTCATACACTTTCTGTTGCAACAGGGTTTGTTGTGACATGTCCTATGAGGGATATGAAGTCAGTAACTCTCATGGCTGTCACCATGTACTGACTGCAATATTCAGACTATGTTTCTGCAGTTCTAAGATAGATGATCTGTGAGTAACACAAGAAACATAAGACTCCAAACACTGCCCAGTCTGCAGATAACCGTACAGGTGGGAGTTTCCTCAAACACATAACACTGTCATGACAGGTATTAAATCATGCAGACCAGCCATATCCATACACACCCTGTTAAACCAACATTACTCCAAATGCAGAAGAGCAATATGTACATTCTGTAGTCATGTCTGGCACATCCCCCTCTTGTGTGTTGGCCTGTCTCCACAGTGCATATTGTTAGAGGTAAATCCCAATACCATCTGTGATGCTGTTTGCCAAACACCAACATGCGGTCCTGCTCACAGTGAATGAAAAGGCCCAACACCCACATGATGTTCCTAGATATTGGACTGTGTTTCCATGCAGTTGGCTATGGGAATGTTACCACAACTGTTCCACATGCAATCAGCTAGAGGGGAACTGCAATTTGTACAGAGGCCATCAGCTGATTATGAGCATCACATACAAAATGCAAGCTGCTGCCTAAGCAAAGCAGGTGTACTTCTCCACATCCACCAGAGAGGGAGTGAGAGAGACAGACAGAGACAAAGTAAGTGAGGGAGGGGGTGAAAGAGTAAAACTTAAGCATATTTGTGTCACACACTTTCCAGTACAGGGTTTCAAACCCTTGACTGACTATGTACTGCAATCACGTCTATGCAGTTATTACATGTGCCACATAGCTTACATGTTGGTGAGCTGTCCAAAGGTATATCTGGTGGTGAGTGACATCTGCAACAGTGATATAGGAGCAATAGGGTAGGTGTAGTACACATGCCTGTCCACATGAACAGGTGTCAACGTCAACACAGCCACACTCTCTCAGGGACTCACACATGTTAACACAGTTGGCAGGGTCAGGAATAGACTTCCTAACTAGCTAGTTTGCCACAATACAGTAATACACAGGTATCACATGCACCACAGGGATCATGAGGATGATATATGGGCAAGGAGTATGTGAAGATGTCTGACATCAGACGGCATGCTTCAGTAGGCCAATGGGAGTTGTAGTGAGTGTGAATGGGATCGCAATCATTATACTCCACACACACACATACACAGGGTGCCAGTACTGACATGCATGGGTGCATTGCTCCACAGGTGTGTAGTGGTTGACTGTGCCAGAAGGCTGTACAAGGCTAGGTGAAGGGTATACCTTGACATCAGACCACATGCCAATGGTCTGCAGTGTGGCTCAGGGGAGTAGTGTCTGGATTGTGCCACACAGGTGGGTATTGTATTCACATTCAGTCATATGGGTTATTGTTGTGGGTGGCCAGTGCTGTGCAATGCTTGCCATGTATGTGTTCTATAGTCCATGACATGGACGGTGTCTGGGATGTACACACATCCCGCATGCATGTTCTGTGACATGTGAAACTGTACCTGGGGTGTCTGGGCCATATTATGTACACAGATTATCATCAGCTGTGCCAGTCCTGGCATCCTGTGGTGGGAACTTGCAATGAACACCAGGTTAACCCTGCACCTACAGTGACATCATGATACAGGTATTCCCTGGTGTCAGTGGCATCTGTCTATACAGGGCATGTGTTTAAGGCATGGTATGTCTTTCGTGGGTCACATTTGATGGCACTACAGTTGTTGCAGGCATCCAGTGGGGAACATAGTGAAGGCACACTGTCTGCAATTATGTGCTTATTGTAGTATTGGGACAGGGTGCCATGCCCTCTGTAGTCTACTGCAATCACACCATGGTTACTAACTGTGTGCAATATGCAGGGAACTACCAACAAAGCGGTTGTTGCCTAGCCAAGTGTGTTTATGTATAAGACATGTGTTGAGAGTGTTCTCTGGGTAATACAAGGGTTGGCTAATTTGTTCGTCAGGCCTTGATGTTACATGTAGGAGTATGGATTGGCAACCCCAGCCTCTCTGCTGTTTGACATTTGTTATCCTTGTAAGGTGGACATTGTGACATATAATAGGCCTACCATATAAGAAATTTGCAAAACCCGCTCCACAATGAGTCCAGTTGTTACACACTCACAGCCACCTCCACACAGGATATGAATGACAAACACAGACACACCCACCGACACACACACACTCTCACTGTTGCCATGTCTTGCGACACACACACACTCTCACTGTTGCCATGTCTTGGATTGGAACGCCCACCTAACTAGCACATCACACTACAGCATTATGCAGTTATAGCACACGCCATGGAGATTACTGGGCTACTCCTTCCCAAAAGGTGTATTTCAAGGTGAATAACATCAGCAGGCTTGCCAAAGAAAGGCAAGGGAGGTTGTATTCACAGTGAAAGGCCTCAAAAACTTTGCTCTCTACACAGACAAACAAACACACAAACATCCACACTTGGCATGTCTCCGAATAGAACTACTACCTAATGAGCTTATCACACTACAGCATTATGCAGTTATAGGACATGCCATAGAGCTTACCGGGCTAACACTTCCCCAAAGGTGTATTTCAAAGTGAATGACATCAGCAGGCTTGCCAAAGTAGGGCAATGGAGGTTGTATTGACTGTGAATGGCCTCAAAAGCATTTCACCCTATACAGACAAACACCCACTCTTGCTATGTCTGGGAATAGAATTCCTACCTAATTAGTTTATCACACTACAGCATTATGCAGTTATAGGATGCAACATGGAGATTACTGGGCTACCCCTTCCCCAAAGGTATATTTCAAAGTGAATGACATCAGTGGAATTGCAAAGTAGGGCAATGGAGGTTGCATTGTGAATGGCCGCAAAAGCACTGCTCCCTACACAGGGGAACACACTTGCCATGTCTGGGAATAGAACTCCTACCTAACTAGTTTATCACACTACAGCATTATGCAGTTATAGGGCACGCCATGGAGATTACTGGGCTAACCTTTCCCCAAAGATGTATTTCAAAGTGAATGACATCAGCGGGCTTGCCAAAGAAGGGCACTGGAGGTTGTAGTGACTGTGAATGGTCTTAAAAGCACTGTTCTCTATACAGGGAAATTAACACACACACACACAAACATCTACATTTGCCATGTTTGGGAATAGATCTCCTATATAGCTAGTTTATCACATTACAGCATTACATGGTTATAGGATGCACCGCAGAGATTACTTGGCTACTCCTTCCCCAAAGGTGTATTTCAAAGTAGGGCATTTGAAATTGTAGTGAGTGTGACTAGCCTAAACAGCATTGATCCTTACACAGACACACATTTGCCACATCTGGGATTAGAACTCCTACCTAACTTGTACATCACACTGCAGCATTACTCAGTTATGGGATCCGCCATGGAGATTAATGAGCAATTGTGTTGCCAAAGGTATACTTCAAGGTGAAGACATCAGCAGGCTTGCCATAGTAGGACAATGGGGAGGGCAGTGTGTGTGCATGGGCCATAACCCATTAATCTAGAGCAGACACACCACACTCAGGCACCCACAGGTTTATATTCCACAGGTACATGTATGCAACTGCTAGATGACTACTGACTTGTACAGTCATGTTGCACAGTTAGCACTAGCACCAGAGAGTCTATAATGCTCAGGGATTCCAGAGGCAAATGTCTACGGTGAGTGACATTTATACATCATGTGGTTGTAGCCAATTGGCTGTTTGCTGGGTGGGTCAGGCCTCATGATGGAAGGCTCTTTGTCACTGTCACTCTCTTCCACACATCTATGTATGTGTACTTTTGGCATATTAAAGTGTGTTGTCCTTGGATATATGTGTGTATTCCTGTCCAGTGTGTGTGTGAAGCATGACTGGTGCATACTGAGGAGTGTATTCACTAACATCTGCAACTGTCAGATATGTATGGTCCACTGTTGTTGCCAGACATTGGCTTAATTTCTTTAAGTGTGGGAGCATGCCCAGTATGACCTTCTGTATTGACTGTGTGAATCCATTCCAGGTAGGTTGTACTCCAGTGCAGACATTTGTGTTCTACATCTACAGCTAGCAAACTGTTTCTGCAGGATATCTGTAGATCAGTTGATAATATGGGGTCAAAATGGGCAAAGGATAGTGGGTTACTCTAGGTAATTGTGTCTGTGCTGCTTCTGCTACATGGTGCTGGTGTTGGCAGAGATATTCAGACGTGTACTGTTATACACTGTGATGTTTTATGTCATTAAGTACTGTCAGGTAGACATATTTGCTTGCAGTGATGTCATGGGGAACACAGGGTGAATGCAGCTGTGTCCAGTATTGTGGTCAAAAGCCTACATATTCTTGCACACTCATGCCATTCTGGAAGGGGAGCTGCAGACACTTGCTGCTGGGTCTGTGTAACTGGTTCAGCACCTTGGTATAGTGGTGGCAGACGATCCCATACTTGCACATCCATCAATGTGACAGTATGGCCTTATCCTGCTATGGCCATACCTCACAGCTGTACAGATTCACACAAGTTACCCAGAGGCAGGGGTCATAAATCAGGACAATACCCCTACACATTGTGGTTTATGAGCAGGTTTGTAGCCACCCATTCTTGTGTTTGCAGCCAGGGATAGTATGTGCACACGGCTGTGTTTTGGACTTCACACACTCCATGCTGCCCATGCTCCCACCCACCTCTATTATTCTATGCTCTTCCATACATTATGCAAACCTTATCTGATACTATCCCTATAGTTATCACCTCATCACAGCAGTGTATTTGTGCTGGTCCACAGTTCATGCAGTAGGAAATGGTGGACATGTTACTGTGGTTTGTCCACATGGCCTTGCATATGGGTTCTGTGGACTGCATTATGTTGTTATTTGGGAGTCCATGACAAAACATACATTGGCAGTATGGGTGAGACACAGGCCTTTGGCAGAGGACTGTAGGCCATTTGGTAGTGATGCAGGCCAGCTGTAGCAGGCCGTTGCGTTCTGTCAGTCCTACAGTCCCAGACTACAATACAGCATATTCCCCTGGGGTGACAGGGTAGGTGTGCTAGGTGTTCATGCCAATACTTTCTGTCAGTATCGATCCAGTGGTGTGGATGCTGGCAGGGTGCTGCTTACAGTTAGGGACACACCTTCATAGGACACCTGCTCTGCATGCTGCATTCTTTTACTATTTCCATACACAGGTGAGGGTCATATTGTACTCATTCCCAACAGCAGGGATAAGACTGGAGAGGTACCTGTGGGTGGTGGTTGGGTGAGCTGGGTGCATGTGTGCTATGGACACTACTTGCATCTGACTCACAGATATAGGTTCATAGGTAGGTACTAGGCTATTAGCCCTAGGGCCTATATAAGCCTAGCCAAAAAGGTACCCTGGCTTTCGCCACCCAAGAAAATTATTTTCCTGTGCCACTGTCGAGCAGAGCCACAGAAGTGATCCCTGGGGTGAATTTCCTATTTCCCATCCAATCATCAAGATTTTTCTTGAAGAGTGCTAATGAGGAGCTCTGTTTGACATAGATAGGTAGTCTGTTCCAGAGTATGGGAAGTCTCTGGGACAGGAATCTATCCCTCCAGCATGTTCTGTTTATTATGGTGACAAGGTTTATGTCCCTAAAGACTGTAGCTCAGAGGGATTGGGATTTCTTTAAGTGGAGCATGTCCAACAGCTCTGGGTTTGATATAGCTTTGTATTTTAGGGAGAGATCGCCTCTGAGTAGGCAATATGCGACGGAGTAAAGCTGGAGTTTTTTGAGACGATCTGCATAGAGCATCTGTTTGAGGCCAGTAATCCTCTGTGAAGTATTTCTGTGGCCTTTCCAGTTGTTGTAGATGTCTTGTGAGGTACATACCAAAAGGGGCATTGTACTCTATAATGGGTCTAATGAGTGATGAGTAGAGGGGAACAATGACCTCTTTTTTCTGGATGAGAAACCTTTTGTGATGAGGTGAGCCACGTAGGAGGATTTACGGACCACTGTGGCAATGTGATTATCAAAGGAGAGACTACTGTCCACCTATGTCCCAAGGTCTCTTATCACACTTTTGGTGTTAAGCCGACTACCACTTATGTGGTAGTTCATGGGTACAGAGTTTTTACTAAAGGGGATGACAATACACTTTTTGGCATTGAGCTTCAGGCCATGGCTTTGACACCAGGCATCTGTCTCAGTGAGGCCCTTTTGTAGTATATACACATCGTTAGGAGTTTTGATTATGGCTACTAGTTTGCAGTCATCTGCAAACATTGTTAGCCAAAGACCTTCTGTGTTAGCCTGTACTTCAGAGAAGTAGATACCAAACAGGAGAGGACCCAGGACTGAACCCTGTGGTACTCCACTTGTCACTGTTCTGAAGTCGGATTTGGAGTCTGCTACTTTCACAGTGTGAGTTCTGTCCATGAGCCAGTTGGCAACCCATCTTGTGACATAGGGATTTATACCTAGTTTAGTGAGCTTATCTATAATTCCAGAGTGGGGAATGGTGTTGAAAGCCTTGGCGAGATCTAGATAAGCTGTGTGAACCACCTTACCCTCATCTATGGCTTTGGTGACTGTTTCAAAGAAGTCAATCAGGTTTAGGAGACATGATCTGCCTTTTACAAACCCAAACTGGGTAGGGTCCAGAGTTTGGAGATTACCAATGTCTTTGTTTATGAGTTCCATGATGATATGTTCCATGGCCTTGCAGACCAGGCTCATCAGGCTAATGAGGCAGTAGTTCCCAGGGTCTGTCATGGCTCCCCCTTTGTGGAGTGGGATAAGCATCGCGGTGCCCCATTCAGTGGGTACAAAGCCTGAGGTGAGGCTATGACTGAACATGGTACTTAGGTAGGGTGCCATTTCATTCTGTAGTTCATGTACAATGCAGCCTGGGATATTGTCAGGTCCCATGGATGCTGTGTTCTTGGCTTTGGAGATTGTGTTTTTTACCTGTGCAGCCGTGATTACAGGAACTTTGCATTCTTCCAGTATACAGCTGGGCCCTCTAGGGGGTAAGAGGGGGTAAAGTTAGCATTGAACCTATCTGCCAGGATGTTGGCAATATCAGTTGGTTCTGTATATTTAGTGCCATTGTGCTGTATCTCTGAGCAGATCTGAGTGTTGCCATTGAGATTCTTGACATAGCTATAGAATGCTTTGTGGTTGTCTTTAGAGTCAGTGGCAATTTTGTTTTCCTAACTAGCTTTGGAGGATTTTATGAGGGATCTCAGCTTCTTTCTGAGGTTGACCAGGGAGTTCCTCCAGTCATGGGATTTTATTCTTTTCTGCAACAGTTTCTTTCTTCTGTTGTAGAGTTTGTTTATGGCAGAGGACCACCAGATTGGCTTCCTTTTTTTGGAGGATAGAATCTTGGTTCTATTAGGGATAGCATGATCCATGCACTCATGTAAGTGCTTATAAAGTGCATTTGTGTAGGATTCAGCAGTCGTACCTCTATTGTCTGTCTGCATGGGTGTCATGAAGTTTGCCACTTCTGTCTTAAGAAGTGTGAAGTTGGCTTTGGAGAAGTTTTTTTACGGTGGTTTCCCTAATTGGGGGTGGGGGAGGGATGTGGATGTCTAGGGTGATTAGCTTGTGGTCGGATCTGACCAACTAGGAATTGACCTCTGGTGTGGAACACCAGTTGCCCATGTTGGTAAGGACCAGGTCTAGGATATTGCTGCCCCTGGTGGGGGTGTGAATAAGTTGATCCAAGGCGTTGGAATTTATGAATTCCAAAAAACCTTGAGCAAAAGAGTTGGTACATAAGTAGTTTTCCCAGTTAATGGTGGGGTAGTTGAAATCACCCATTATTAGGGTGTTGGGTTGTACCCTAATACTTTCCAGTGTATCAAGAAATGAGGAGTGGGAATCCTGGGGCATGGTGGGGAGTCTTTAGCAAGCTACAATTTGAATTGCGGTCTTGCCCAGAGTTAGTTGCACTTGGATAATCTCGGATGCATTATGCTGTGCAACTAGCATGGAGGTGTGGATATCCTTAATGAATATGGACACTCCTCCACCATTAGTGCTTCATTCCGGGTTAGGTGGCCGAAAGGTGTGGTATGAATTATAGCCTGGTAACACAGAGGTGCTCTCTGAAGCTTTGAACCAGGTCTCTGTCACTGCACAGATGTCAATGTTCTCCATTTTAAGGAGTGCTTCGAGTGAGTGCATTTTGAGGTTTAGACTTCTAGCACTGAGTAGTATTACCCTCAGATTTTGCTTGCTTGTACCTGTTACGGTGGTGAATTTGTCATTTGAACCTTGCCTAAAAAAGGCACTATAGGGGTGGCAGACCCTTAGCCAGTATCTGGAATCCCAAGGGTGACAGGTGCAGGCCATCTCTGGCAAAGCATCATGGTCTGTCGATCATGTCGTCCCACGCAGACAAATATTGGATCCCTTAGAATGACACCAGAAGCTTAGCCAATTTTTGAAGTCAGTCATTTTGTCCTTGTACTGTGGTATCATTCTGGGTGATGGCAGGATGCTACTCAGGGCTAGGGTCATACCTGCCTGGGCTACAAGATTGGAGAGCTCCTCCATGTCTCTTTTCATGTAGTCCAGGGAGGTATGTCTCAGGTCATTCACACCAACATGGACAATGACAGTGTCATATGTGTACGTGTTGTGGAGTGACCTGAGTGCGTGCGTTATGTGGTGGATCCTGGCACCTGACAGGCAGCTGACAGTAACTTTCTCCTTGTTTAGCCTGGTGAGTGGAACATCAGTGTGCCTGACTATAGAGTCACCTATGACTAGAGTGTTTGGTACATTGTTATGCCTTATGGACTGTGTTTGAGTGGCACACTGAGTTTGTGGGCTATGTGTCATTTGGGTTGTGTTGGAGGGTGGAGTTTGCTTGTGTTTCTGCTTTGGAGGTCCCTGATGCTTGGGCAGGTTTTTATTGAGAGCCTCCACGAATGTAAGTGTGTGTTTTGTGTTTTGGTGGTGTAGGTTTTGAGGGACTATGTGATGAGTGTGGTGTGGTGCAAGTGTTTACCTTCTCCTCTTGACTGTCTAGTCCAGTCTTGGGTGAAGAGAGCTTTGCTTCCAGTTTGGCTGTATAAGTGCATCCCTCACAGGTTGTAATGTTGGATGGTAGGAGGAGAGGGTTGTCTGTGTACATGAGGCAATTGCTGCATTGCCCCAAGATGACCAGATTCATCAGTTAGACAGGAAAAATCACCGGGAGCTGACCCTTCGACATGCCTCGATAGGTGCTTATTTATTAAGTACTAAAAACTGCTTTCCTCTAGACAAGTGAGGAAAATTGAGTGCTGTAGTAATTTGTAGCTAATTTAGTGCTTACAACGAGTTCTGAACAAGTGCTGAGTTCGAAGAAACAGATTTGAGTGCTGAAACTAGAATTCTGGCTAGTTCTAAGAAGCAAAATTAAGCTAGAAGGCTTACCTCCAGCACAGAAAGGTTTGGCGGCTCAGAAGCCTACAAACAGTCTAGACCACTTACAGGAAAGGCAGGAAATAAGCTTAATTTTTTTTCTTTCTTTCCCAGATGCTCTCTTTGTACACAGTAGGAGTGCCTGAAATCAGAATATGATCTCACTGCACTCAGTTGAGTGAGCAAATGAGATGGGCCCAGTGGGAGTATCCAAACACAAATTTACAAGAGGGGCAGGCAGTTTCAAAGCCAGCAAGATTAACACCAAAACAAAACCAAGGAGGGTGGGTGGGGAACTAACTGAAAAAACAGAGTCAAAACTTTCAGTTCACTTAATATTCAACGCAACACAAATAAATCAATTAAAATGCTGTATTATGTGAAAAAAGTGCAAATAAAAGGTACTTAAATTATCTTATACATCCAGTTGAATGCAGCTAGATCTTAGCTGGCCAAAGCTCAGATTTTAAGCAGAAAATACTCCAAAATGTACCACTTAAATAGGCAGTAACAGAATATCAATGAATGAGACTACCCCCGACTGCAATTACTGTCTATGCAGTAATTCTAACAGGCAATAAAATCTAGCAAACACTAACTGAAAAAACAGAGTCAAAACTTCCAGTTCAGTTAATATTCAATGCAACACAAATAAATCAATTAAAATGCTGTATTATTTGAAAAAAGTGCAGATAAAAGGTACTTAAATTCTTATACGTCCAGTTGAATACAGCTAGATCTTAGATATGCATGGGGGATTCCACTTATGCTGACTGTTACTACATGTCTAAATCGGATTGGGGGGCACACCAGACTGTTACTACATTTCTACATTGGATTGGGGGGGCACACCTGACACTTGTGCACATTTGCTATGACTGTACTGGTATGTCAGGTACTCCATTTCATTCTGTATTCTAACCTATCATGCTGACTAGAGGCATATGTACTACAAGTCTTAGGTTTGACTGACCTGCATTTTAGTTTCTGACTTCTTACCCTTCAAAACTAACATCCCACTGCCTGACCTGTTGTAGTCTGTCTGTGTAGGCTTGGGGGGGGGGGGTTACCCATAGCCATCAATCAGAGGCTTTAGCACAACCTTTGTTTGTGTTTGTCTATACCTGTCCTGCTGGCTGAGACTTTTGTTGGGTATGTGAGCCTCCCTGACTGGTATGTGTGTGTCATATGGACACACATGTGGCCCAGCAATTTCCTGCAGTGGGTTTTGTCACCATGTGCAGTACTGGCTACTATGGTGACACCAGTATTTGTTGCAGATCTCAATCTGCCACTATAGGTGTCTACTATCTGCTGGCATCCCATTCAGCCACCTGATTCCCTTACATGCTCACATCCATACCATAGATAAAAGTAACAACACATACTACTCCATTCGGCAATTGGTAGAAAGAGTGACTTACCTTGTGGCTGTGCCAGTATTGAGGATGATGCTGGAGGGCTGCCTATGCTGGATGCACATAGTACACTCCCTATACATGGCTGAGCACAGGTAGTGTCATGTTTGGCATCCCTTTTACTGTATGTGCAAGTCAGAGAGAGGTGTCATTCCCTGGGTCCCTACTGTGTCAGTGTATGTGCTATACGTTGCCTCTTTGCAAGGCCAGGGCATACTGGGCATGCCTCCTTCTGCCTACTGGGGCAGGCTCAGGTTGTTCCTCTTCTGAGTCACTCTGTGCCTCTGCAGGCCTTGGCAGTGGTGGTGTCTATGTGGCCCTGCCCCATGCTGTTCCTGCTGAAGCTGTTTCTGCAGGATCATATTGTGTAGCATGGCACATACAATGACAATTTGAGTACATGTAGCTGGTGAGTAATGCAAGGCTCCACCGGATGTGTCCAGGCACCAGAACCATGACTTGAGCATCCCAAACACATGCTCTATTATAATTCTGGTAGGTGTGTGCTCCTCATTATGGAGTAGTTGTTCGGATGTGTGTGCATTGCTGATGGGTGTCATCAACCACAGCTCCAGTGCATAACCAGCATCCCCCACTAGGTGACCGTAAGGGATGACCCACTGGCAAATCTCTGGTACAGCTGTGCCAGATGCCAGATGTGGGAGTTGTGATAACTTCGATAGCCTCCAGGGCAGCCAGCCCACACATTCATTATAATGCCCTGGGCATCGCACACAACCTGGCAGTTGTTGGAGGGGAAGCCCTTGCAGTTGATGTAGACCTTACTCTGCTCACCGGGTGGTGCTTTGATGTATATGTGCATGCAGTCTATAGCACCCACTACCTCAGGGTATTCTGCTACTTGGTGGAAGAGACGCATATTTCTGACCAACGCCTCATGGGTGTTGGGAAAATATACGTGCTCACCGGCATGTGCTGACATGGCATCCAGGAACTGGTGGAGTACCCTGTATGCTGATGCCTGTGAGATCCCCATGATATCCCCAGTTGGCCTTGGCAAGGTATCTGTGGCTAGTATTCTTAGGCCTACACATACCTTGGTATCCATTGGGAAGGGTTCCCCTGTGTTAGTTCTGTGTGTCAGGCGTGGCCGGCACAGTTCAACAATTTGCTGTAGGAAGTCCCTGTCCACCCTATAGCACTCCACTATCTCCAGCTCATGTAGCCCCTGGTAGGTTACCCTGGGTCTGTACACTCTTCTCCATCTCCTCACTGTGGGTTGGTCAACAGCATTCTCATCCTCACCATCCTCAGCCTCTTCCACATGTTGATGTATTGTTTTGTTGTTTTTGTTTGTTAAAATCTCCCGGCTTGTATACACTGGTACTGTAGAGTATGTGAGAAAAACCAGAGGGAAAGGTGTTTGCATAGTTTATAGTAGTGTTCTGGGCTGGGCTGCTGCCTGTGTAATTGGCTGATTCTGATAATTTCACCTGGCAGCTATGCTAGTTCTCCATAATTACCTTCCTACTGCTGTTTTCCCTTACCATTGCCTTCCTGTTTAAGCCCAGGGGTGCACCACGCAAACCCAGTGCTCAAATGTGCATGGAGCTGCTACTTCCTGGTTTACTTTTTTTTTCCTTTAAAACACAGTGCACAGCATGCACACCTGCTTAGACAATCTAAAGAGTGCTAGGCAGCCTCAGACATACCCTCTTGCTTAGCTCTGCTAAGCTAAGGGCAAACCCGAGCCACAGGGCTCCAATACGCTTATAGTATGCCTGACACCCCCCCCCCCAAGATGTCAGCTAACTCTTAGGCTTGAACCATGCTATTCCTGCACTTACACTGTTGGGTACTGGCTAGCACTGAGGGGAAATCTGGGATTCAGTATCATTCCCCTCATTTGCATAAGATTGCCTGCTAATGCATAGTTACAGGTCCCACACTGTGCCTTCCCCCTTAGTAACCACTATTCACTGTCCATGTTGTCTTCTGCCTGCCATTGAGTATAATGGCAATATAGCGATTTTGGTTAGAATACTTATTTCAGGTTATTTTTTATATTTTTGGCCCAATCCAGTTTGCGAGCTGCTGCCCTACTCTTAAACAGCTGAAACCAGCTAAAAAAAAATAAAAGTTATTTTTTTTATTTTTAAAACTGTTTTCCATGCCAATGGCCATATATTTGGCCATTGGCATGGTTTCCACATAATATACACACTTTATTTGGAGCTGTCATGGCTCTGTTTTGTAATTTTCTGCACAATACACTAGTCCTGCACGGCCAGCTGACAGCTTCCTGGATTGCAAATTCACCTCATTTGCGTGATTTTTACCTGCAAATAGGGTAATTTGCATACAGGAGCTGTGTCTGTGCAGGAATAGTGCAGGAGTGCTCATGCATGTCCCTGCAGCTTATTCCTGGATCGCACGGAGGCCATATTGCCTCCAGGAGCTCCTGGACTGTTCCTGCACACCGTGCAGGGCTTGCTAAATCCGGGGTAGAATTTGTGGGAACAAATACATGCAGAATCATGTTCAGGAGGAGGAGTGGATTTTAAGGGAAGGAATTGAGCAATTTATGTAATGTTGGACTGAATGACAACAATAAAGAAAGCATACCTATAACATATAATGTGTGTAAATAAAAAAAGTTAATATCACTTGTTTTCTTTTGTAATAATATATGTGTACCTATGTCTTTAATGATAATTTAATAAATATGTTTAAAAACATCTGCTTCATTGTGTACAAAAACAGCTGCTTTGGTGTTTAAACTATCAGCTGCTAGATAGTTTAGTTAAGAAATTCACCTTTTATGGCACAACACATCAATAAAATACCTAGGGGTTCATTTAACAAATGAAAACATCTGGACTTAAGAGAAGAACAAGCATTTGTTAGAGATATATAATAGCTATATAAGGAAAAGTCAGGCCTAACTCTCAGACTTCATGCAAAAGATACAAGCCATATAGATGTTCATATTTCCACATATATTTTAATGTCTTTTAGGGCAATTAGTTTCTTCCTCCCGATAAATTTTATTAATCCATACCTCTTCTGCAACATCAGCTTAAGGGATACTACTCCTGTGAAACAGACTTCATATACTTGTTAAACAGAGGTTATTCTTGTCCATATTCCAGTGGAACTTGTAACTATGAATGGGTAATAGGAAGTTTACCCAGTACTCCTCCCTGTACTCTTAGTGGACAGAGGCGGTTCCTAAATTCTGTATCCTACACATGTATCTCTTCAAAATACCTGTAGTATGATCCTAGTTATTAAGTCAGAGAACCAGAATATAAAATATTAGTCCAGATAAAATCACTTTAGCTAACAGATCTAGGAGAATCTCTCTCTCTCTGATACCCTTCCTGTGGGAGGAATAAAGATACCTTGTTGATGTTTCCAGTAGTCTATTCAGTTATGTATGTAGATGGATGAGTGTGGCCCTCCGTCATTTGTTTGTATGTATTTCCTTTCTGTCTTGACTTAAAAAACATTCTTTACTTTGTTGTCTGAGTTTTTTGCTGCATTGATCAGGTATATGGAGATATTGCCCATTTTGCCAAAAAAATATCTGGTATTCAAAGGCCAGAAAAATAATTGCTGATGTCCAAACTTACTATATGACTTGCAGTCTTAAATTATACAGTATGCAACACCATTAGCACTTACATCTATAAAACTGTCAGAATTGTACAACAGTATAATATTATGTGGTTAAGACTCAAAAACATCCAGTGTTGAACCTCAGTCCCCTGCATAAAATAGTTCTATTGGCAACTCAGGTACTTTATTTATCCCTCAGTTTAACAGTTGGAATGCCCTCTGCAACTTTAGACCACTACTGCCCAATTCTGCAAGTATTTTAGCAATATTCTCATTCTGAAATTGGAGAGTGGCTGTTCTTGTTTCAGTTTATCTTGGAAAACAAAAACACATATCTATCCAGCCATCTGCATATTTTATGATATTGTATTTAGTTACTCAAAATGTTTTAAAAAGTAACAATGTGAACTGTGTTACTGTAAATCTGTCACAGACAATACATATTAGAGCTGCAGTATATCTTAATTCTAGTCATTGTCCTTTCCTTTCTCACTATGTCATTTGTGTTCCTATAAATTTATTATTTTGTTCATTATGAAAAAATGCTCATAGCTGCCTCATGGAAGTCATTTTTCTTTTGAATATTCACTGCTCACCTTCTTTGTTACTTAATTAGAAATAGTTGCAAAACTTTTTTTCCAACTTAATTAATTGCTCAGTTGCATTGCTTGTCTGCTATTAACATTTCATCTACCAGTTTCCACCATGAAATCCTTTATAGTTATTGTTTGATTTCTCATTCCAGCAATTAATGCTACTCCACATAAATGCATAGAGCAATGGTAGCTAATTTCCCCTCCCTATCTCTGTCATTTAGCTTTACTTCTTCAGCATTTCACCCCAGTCAGTAAATCATTGCCTCCTCGTTCTCTTTATGCCTTTTGCATCATAACACCAAATCTGTAAATTATTCCCTTTCCACTCAATAAAGATAAGATTGAAATCTGGCCTACAGTTTCTCACATGAAATTGATTCCACCATTCATGCAGTTGTGTTGAACCCAAGAGTTAGTGACACCCTGATCAACATGAAGCGAATGAGCTGTCTTATCTGTAGATGACAAAAGTCTCTAACTTCCCTTATTTACAGAAGATACTATGCTAACAGCTCCCTTGCAATAAAATGCATCCTCCAATTTAATATGTGTGTGTGTGTGTGTGTGTGTGTGTGTGTGTGTGTGTGTGTGTGTGTGTGTGTTTTGGGAGCAATTCTGCATGTATTGCATTTAG
Source organism: Protopterus annectens (assembly GCF_019279795.1). Taxonomy (NCBI): domain Eukaryota; kingdom Metazoa; phylum Chordata; order Ceratodontiformes; family Protopteridae; genus Protopterus; species Protopterus annectens. Next base: position 248,154,764 of record NC_056737.1, read on the forward strand.
TCAAATATCTTGACATATGCCACATGAACACTGCAGCAAAAAGAAATTCATAAAAGCATTGCAATGCTAAGTAATTTATATACCAGACAAAATACAATCATTTACAAAGAATTACATTTATATTCTTAATTAATGAGTCAGTCCAACTCTTTAACTTAAACCAGATATTCATCTCACTGCACCCAAAGATGAATCAAATTGCCAAATTTAAATATTAAGAAATATTCAGAAAGAGTCTAAAGTAAAATAAATAAATAAATAAATAAATAAATAAATAAATAAATAAAAGTAAAGCCAGGACAAGCTTCTCTATAGGCTGCCAAGTTTCATTTCCTTGAGTGTCAAGTTTCCAAATCAGAAGACACATCAAAACAGAAAACAAATTACCGTTTTTCAAAGGAAACCACTGCCCATGTGATATCTGTGTGTGTATCAGCTGTGATTCCTTTGTTTTGCAAGATTTCTCCCTTTGTCATAGCTGTACATCAGTGGGGTTAGTTTATTCAAGTTTGAGGGTGGGCTTGACCTCCTGATTTTAGTCATTTGAGGTTCAGCACTGAAACTGCATTGCAAACATACCTAGCTATATCTCAGTCATGGACAATAATGTCCTTATAGCCTGCCAATATACAACAGCAGTAGCCTGAATGATAAGTACCTTGAGGTGTTCTTAAAAATATCTTAAGAAGTGTTTGCCTTAATATGATTTGGTGTTTTTTTTTCAGGTGTCAGCACTGCCAAACACAATTAGAGCCCTGTCAACACCTAAATGAATGAAATGTAAATGTATTTCATAGGAATGTCACTTCACCACATATTTCCGTGCAGGCAACTTGTATTGCTATACAAGTGAAACACAAATTGACAAAAATAGGAATAGTAAGAAAGTAAAAAAATGAAAGCAAAGCAACAAACAGAAAAGACTAATTGAAAAAGCCAAAATTGCTGAGACAGCTAGTGACAAATATGTTCATAGGTGAGGATAAGGCTAGTTAACCTTGACAAGTCATTTTAGCCTAGCCAAATTCGCTTTCAAAGGTGAGAATCAAACCTTGTACTTTGTTTCTTTGAGGTAAACACCTTAAACATTCTACTAAGATGCAACCCCCCCCCCCCCTACAGAGCACATAGAAAGGAGGTGTAGTAACCCTTATAGTTTGTCTTCTGAGCAAACACAGACAAAAATTAATTCAACATGGAAAACTTCTGACGTGGAAGGTTTGGAATTCCAAAATACAGAATTTTGAGACTGAACATGGTTTGGAACACAATGCTTTTTTCTACATCTGCTATGTTGAAACTCACAGGTAAGGAAATGAATAGAGGTAGAGAGGACAGCAAAAACATCAGACAGTTGTGAGAGTTGCAGTTCCCTTACAGGGCATTGTAATTCTAGAAATCAAAATTTTTGATGCTCACAAAGTAGTACCATTATCCATTCTAAAGACAAAGATGTTTGTCAAAGGGCATTGTTGCTATCTAATGAACAAACAGCACTATGTACCTTTTATTACATATCACATATTTAACTCTAAATATGCAACATGCCAAATAAATGAATTCTTGACAATTTAAATGAGCATACAGTTATAGTTGTATCACTTTTCTTTAGTGCTCAAACATTTGTTATGAATTAAAGAATCTGGTCATACACACACACACACACACACACACACACACACACACACACACACACACGCAAACACTCTTGCACGTGCACACAAACAGCTACCAACGTATAGTCGATACATGTGTGTGAGCGAGCATGGGTGTTCCTGTGTGCCTATGCATGTTATGCATAAATCTGCCTTCCTAAATAGACTTTAGGTAAGTTATGCATATAAAGGTGCATACTATGATCCTGAATTGTATGATATCCTTCTATTTTGGGGCTACATTTAGAACAAAGTTATTTAGTTCCCATCTGTGTGCTCTTTCTTTATACCTTTCTCACTGACATTAAACATGATTATTGAGCAGACTGGCAATATGTAGTCTAAAGAAAAATGCTGTAGCTTTAGAAAAACTGTTCCCAGCAGTATGATGTATGACAACTAACTTTTGCAAATTCTTCATATTAGTTCATGGAGATATTGCTTAGAACTCCTTGTCAAAAATATTTTATGAATATCAGATTTTGCTCATGAGAATCTGGTACTTGAGAGAGCAGCCAACAATTTCAAGTGTATCATTAAATCACTGAAATGGAACATCATTTGCTCCCTGGCCTTTAACTATCATGTGGTCTTTTCTGTCATATGGTGGAAAATATCAATAGCATTAAATGATCACCAGCATTCAGCGTGTGCGATCAGGTTTCATAAATGCAGTGCTCAGTCTGTTCGTGCACAATGTTGAGAAGAACCACAGGGTTTGCTACCCCACAACAGATGGGAGCTGTCATACTCTGCCATAGCCATAAATCTACTGGAAGTAATTTAAATAGGAATGGAATGCATTGCCAATCTGCAGCTATTCGTCAAGCTCCTGTTTTAAGAATGATATTCTCACACAGTCAAATGAACATAACTGTACCTGAGAAATAGTGAAAATAAAAATATACCTTTTCTGAAGCATTTTCAGCTTTGACATATTATGCATGACTTTCTCAGTGAAAGGGAAGTCATGAGTTTAATCAAAATATTTGGTTCTTTGGAACATCAAAATATGAAAGACAATGAAATGTTTGCACAATATTATTTGACATGATTATTGCATGCTTTATTTTCCATTTCCTGCTGTTATGCTGCATTTCCGTACTGCATTTTAGGAAATATTTGTCAGAGATGGTTGAGCTGAAATAAATAGCAGAATGGGCAATACAATACTGGAAGATCAATATTTATAGACAGGAATGAACAATATTTAAGCAACATAGTACAGCTTAAGTATACTTAGCTCCTGGGTACAAGTTCACTGTATTTTCATCTGAGACTCTGATTGCCTCTATCAACCCACATCCCAAAGACAGGTGATGTGGTAGTGTTTAAAACTGCAGTCATGTGTGTGTGTGTCTGTGTATACAGTCTGAGTGTGCATATACCTGTGCGTATATGTGTGTGTGAGAGAGATACTTTTAAATTACTAGAACATTCTTTTCAGAACTATTTCCTGCCATATGTCATTTATTTGATTGTGATAGGCTTAGCTCTTGAGGATGTTACTCAAGAGGGGAGGTTTGGCATAATGGTTAAGGCCTTAACCTCACAGGTGCAAAGTTTAATTCTGGCTTCTGTTTACTAAAAAGGCTGTTATTAGTCTACAGGTCTGCCTACTATTTATCTATGAACCGTTCCCATAAATCAAGCCTACAATTTATTAGTAGGTAAAAGAATTCAGTTATGTAAAGAACACAAAATAGAACAAACACATGCATAACTATTTTCATGACTAAAAATAAGACAGTTTTGCCACATATGGCAAATATCTTAGTTTCAGAAATTACAGGAGTATTCGTATATTATGCAAGCTGCAACACATGGCTCCATTTTACATTTGGAGACTAACAGTTTCACCTGCCTGCTGAAACTGCATATTTTGGCAGATTAATGAATGTTATCTAGCTAGCACCCACTACCAGCTGTCTTCATTCCACAAATACTGAGACTTAATCCCCTGATTTGATGAACAGAATAGAACAGTAGGTCACATCTTTCCTTTCAGATATTTTTCCAACCCCCCTCAAAGGTTTTGGCAGAATGTAGCAGTCATTATTACACCACCCATCTAATTAGGGAGAGTTGCCTCTTCTTATCACTTCTACACTGTTGTGGTATGCAGTGGAACACATGCAATGTCTGATCTTTCTCTGTAATGCCTTGCAATGTGTTTTGCAGTAGACCTAGACCTGGAGACCTAGAAAGGATCCACACCAAACTTGAAGCTTAGGTATTAAAGGTAATGAATCCACAAATGGCATGCATATCAGAAACTTCAAAATTCACTCAGAAGGAACTTTTACTATGGCTTTCCAAATTATTTTGAAAGCTAACCCAATGCAAGAAATTTAATTTTATCCTAAAATTTGCTCTTGGATCAGTCTGCCATATTCTGTCAATATGCTACAGAGGAAAAATTCTTTATCCATTCTTGTGGCTTCTCCTAACTTATCACTACCCCAGTCATCTGAATAAACACTCTAATACAAGAACTACACTTGACTGGATACTAAACTTCCACCCCCACCTCTACCATAACACCACCACACTCCCTGACTCCCTAACTGATCACCTCCCTACCTCTGTCCAGCGATACTCCCCCCAGTGGTCCAAATGCCATCAGTACAACAATTGTTGCAATCTGTCTAATTATAGAACAGAAACCTTTAAACAAATATTCTCCACAATTAATTGGCCCTTCCTTCATAATCTCTCCCTAGAAGAAGCTGTATTAAAAGGAAATAGCATCTTCCTTAACATTCTAAACTCCCTTGCTCCTATCAGAAAAATTAGAGTAAAATATAAATTTGCACCTTGGATAACTCAAGCCCCTTGCTCCCTCATGCAAAAGGAGATTGTGCTTGGAAAAATGGGAATAAACATAAATCCCCTTCCAATTTTCAGAACTTCAAAGAACTATACAACTTAACCAAAAAACAAGTTGTCCTTGACAAATGAAAGTTTTATTTAAACCCACAAATAAACACCCACTCTAATCCCAAGAAATTCTGGCACACTGCCAACAAGCTGCTACACCCAGGTAACCTCTCTGCACCAAATCCCTCCCCTATCACCTCTGCCTTACAAACTGCTACACTCCTTAACACCTTCTTCATTGCCTTCATTCAGAAACTAACTAAAAAAGACACTAATACCTATCCCTCTATTTCTTCCCCGCCAACTACCCACTCAACCTCCTTTACACATAAACCCATCCCTACAGCTTATATCAGATCACTACTCTGTAAACTCAAGCCATGTTCCTCTCCAGCTGATAACTTACCTCTGCTTTTCCTTAAACTTGCAGCAAAATCAAATGCATATCCCATTTCCATACTTATAAACAGATCAATCCAAGAAAAAAATTGTCCCTGATATCTGGGAGAAATTCTATGTCATCCCTCTTCACAAAAGAGGTAATTCCACTGGCTCCTCTAATTTCAGGCCTATTGCTATCTTGTCTCCACTTTCAGAGATTCTTGAAAATGCATTCATAAACAGCTCCTCACTCATTTACTATGAGAAAATCTCCTCACCCCTACCCAACATGGCTTTCACCCTCATCACAGTACGGCCACAGCACTAATAACCTTTAAATACAATATCTCTACAGTTCAGGACAATAACAAACTGGTCTCATGTCTATTTATTAACCTCTCTAAAGCCTTTGATGCTGTCTCCTGCAACCTACTTCTGTCCAAACTATCTAACCTTAATCTCTCCATCTCTACTGTCGGCTGGTTCTCTAACTACCTCACTAACAGACCTGAGGCTGTGAAATGGCTCTCTGTATCCTCTTTTCTTCCAGTCCATACTGGGGTTCCTCAAGGCTCCATCCTTGCATCCCTTCTTTTCAATACTTTCACTTACAACCTCTATCAATCCTGTCCTCACTCCTCTCTAATACAATATGCTGATGATTCTACTATAATTTTCACCTCTGACAATCTACCCCCCCTTCTCACCCTTACCCAAGAATCCCTCCACTCTGTTGAAAAATGGCTAACTTCCAATCAGATCCTTTTTAACCCTAATAAAACTAAACTCCTCCTCTTCTTCACTAAATCTCTCCAACATCTTAAATCCAACTTTACTGCCACCTCACTAAATAACACAAATATCAAGGATGAACCCAACACTAAACTATTACAGGTTATAACTGATGATCAACTTGAATTTGATCTTCATATCCAAAACTATATTAAAAAGACTCATCAAAACCTTTGCCTACTATACCGAAATAAAAAATTCAGACAAATGAATCCAGAATCTCGCAGTCACAAGCCTACCTACTACCCACCTTCTATATGCTGCCCCAGTCCTTACTAACCTTCAAACTCATCTTTTGACTAAGCTGGAACTTACATATAAAAATCGCTAGATTTGCTGCCAGTTTACCTTATCGCTCACACCACTGCTTCTCTCTCAAAAACCTCCAGTGGCTTGAATTTCATCATCAACTCCTTCTGCCTCAACTTTACCTCACCCACTCCATACTGTACCAACCCCACTTCTGTTCTGCTCTCTCTCTACCCTCATCATTCCCTATATACCTAACCGTACACTCTGCAGCTCAGACCAACACCATCTTCAGATCTACAAACCTAACAAAACCACTGGCAAACTTCTCTATCTCCACTCAGTGGCAAATGCTTGGAATAAACTGCCCCAGCACATACGATCAATTTCTAGCAAAAACTGCTTCAAAAAACACTAAAAGACAATCTACTAAACATTTGGACTTGCTGCTGCACTGACCCATTGTAATCGAGCTCTGTTCTTCCCCTCTACTATCAACTTCACTGCCTCTCAGTCTCTCCCCTCTACTCTCTACCTACACTCCTTTTCTCATCCTCTATTCATTTCACTGGTTAGCCTATAATCTTCTTTTCACTTCTGAAATGTGTTCCAAATTATTTCCTGAATCCATCTGTAAGAAACTCTGTAGTGACTATATATAAGAAGAAACTTCCTGTGCCTATTATTATACTATTTTGTATCACTGTTACTGTGTATATCACTGTTACTGCATATCATATCGCTGTTACTGTGTATCATATCATCGCTACTGTGTATCATATCACTATTACTGTGTATCATATCATTGTTACTGTGTATCATATCACTGTTACTGTGTATCATATCATTGTTACTGTGTATCATATCACTGTTACTGCATATCATATCATTGCTACTGTGTATAATATCACTGTTACTGTGTATCATATCATTGCTACTGCGTATCATATCATTGTTACTGTGTATCATATCACTGTTACTGTGTATCATGTCATTGTTACTGTGTATCATATCACTGTTACTGTGACTATGTGTAGGATGAAACTTCCTGCGCCTGCTATTATACTATATCGTATCACTGTTACTTTAACTATGTAACACAAAAACGCCATCTATCATTAAGAAATTTCACTTTAACTATGTATAAGATGCAACTACATTGTGCTTACTGTTCTGCAATCTTGGTATTATTCTTATTTCATCTATGTACAGGTTGTAACTGTATAAGATTACTGTTTTACTGTATTGGACTATTGATTTACTGTATTGTTATAGATAACTAATCATTCTGTACTTTTATTCTTGGGTCACTGCTGAAAAGGGCATCTGCCCAGTCAGACTAATCTGGTTAACAAATAACAAATAAATAAATAAATGCAATAAATAAATAATTAGGAAAGATACAGGTATCTCATAAAACTTCTATTTTACAAGTGTAATCTTTCACTGCGGTAGCGTTGTCGCCTCACAGTAAGACGTTGTCCTGTTCGATTCTCAGCTAGAGCGTCTTCTGTGTGGAGACATGCGTGAATGGGCGTACCTTCGTTGAAGGTTGTGCATCAGGGCCAGCAACTCAGTACATAAAAATCCACTGCCAATCATTAGCGGACCAGAGTTCCGCTGTAGCGACCCCTAACCGGGAAAAGCCAAAAGACACAACAACAACAATCTTTCACCTCTGGTAGAGTGGTCACAAAATTAGCCACTTCAGACATCATGATAATCTATAAAGAATATCCCATATCTGTAAAAATAATTCACTAAGAATTCCTTCTTTAGACCATTTACAGCTGTAAGATTATAGACTCAGGCCTGTTAGTGTTTGCAAAAAGACCTTCTATAAGCTATAGACTCAGGTATGTTAGTATTTGCAGTCTGTAACAATTAAGACTGGAGGCATGAAACAAAAATGAAGACAGAGAAATGGGGGTGGGGTGGGATTAGTAAAGTCAAAAGAGCAGTTCAAATTGCTATCCTCAGAGATCGTACAGGAAAATAGTAGCAAAGACAGCATATTGCAAGAACATTCATTATTTAAAGATCTCAAGTAACATATGTGAAACGTACCTTCAGTTAAGTACAGGGTATTCAGCAATAACATCTACATTTGATTCTGAAACCAAAATCTTGATTGTAGTCAGCATTAGCCTGGTTATGGCTGGGGGAGTTGGGTGGGATAGAAACTTTGAATGAGACAGACCGATGATCTGATCTCACCAGGGAAGGACATACTATGGGAGTCCAGAATATTATCTCCCCTTGTGGGGGATGGGACAAGCTGGTCTAATACATTGCTATTGATGGAGTCAAGGAATCTGTCAGAAAAATATGTATTAATGTATGTGTTTAATGCTTATTAGAAGCTAAAAGAGTTAACACATTTCATTCTATTTTATGTACAACTTAGTTTTGTATGAAATTGCAAGATGCTTTCTGAAATTGCAAGATGCTCTCTGACCTAGTATTTGCTAGCACAGCAAAATTCATGTTTATGCCTTTTGGAAATTTACTGAGAAGCAGGTGATTATCTGCTAGGTCAGGAAAATAATGAATAGAATAATACTGTTTTCTATAATGATATTGAACTAGAACAATCAGCTCTGTTCGTGTTATGAGAACATGCACAGCTGCAGAAAAAGATAGATACAGTTGAACAAAGACTGCTTGAAGAAATGAACTATAATCTGTACTTGCTTTGTGCTCAAATTAGCCATAGTACCTTGAATGGTAACATCACATAGAGAGAAGTTGTATCCAAGCGGTGGTCTCCAAGGCCACGTTGTTTTTCTTAGGAAGTTTTTTCATAAACTTGATAGTGTCAGCAGAAAATCATGGACAAACAGCTGCTATGAAATAATATTGTAAGAATTTGTGATTTATTACGTCAGCTTAGTAGGCAATGTCTTGTAAGAAATGTATAAGAATGGCTTCACTTCCTGATTCTAGTTAGACAAACTCTGTATTAGCACGTTTTTGTCTCCTTGCTGCAAGAATTAAAGTGCCTTAACCTGAACCTGCCGTGTATTGATCTTTTTGAAGTTGTTTTTTCCTTTGACAGATTGGTCCTTCGGACCGGAAACTCTCACTTCGCCTCAAGTCAGATGGGCCAGGTGGCATGAAACTGTACGGGGAAGAGACCACATCGGTTCTTCTGCTCTGAAAGACCTCCAACTGAATTGTTGTTCAAAAGAGGCCAGCCACTGTTCTGATCTGCGACTGGAGGACGAGTTAACGTTTTTTCCTCGAACCAGACGATCAATCATGGAGGCTCAGGTAGGGAGGAACTTACCTTTTTTCTGTTTTAGATCAGGGACTTGATTTGTATCATCTGTCAGGAGATTTGTTTGTGTACAAGTCAGGGACAGGAAGATTGCAATCTTGTCATAGATCAGGGAAACAGAATAGGTAGGCAGTTATTCTAGATAAACTGTGAAAAAGAGAAATTGTGGTACCACGTAAAATAAGAAGGGTTAGGTAACATTTTAACAGTTAGAACAATATGGGAAATAAGTGCACAAAAAGATCCCAAGATCCACCGTTAACTGAAGATGCAAAATATATGCAGTTACAGCGTGCCGACAATGTTAGGTACTATACAAAATGGGTTAATAAATATGAATTTGATGGCAAATTAGAAAAATCCTCACTTATTAAACTTGTCAAACAGCTTAAAACTGATGCAAAAGGTCATGTAAAAAAGCAATGTCAATTAGGCATTCCTCAGGCACACAGGTGGATTGAGGAAGCAAACCGTAAGGAACAAAAGAGTAATAATTCAAAAGCAATGTTTCTAGATAAAGAGGACAATAATTTGGTAATAGCATCAGCCCCTCCGCCCCCCTCTGCTTCCCTTACCAGAATATGAAGTGAGTGGACAAGCTGGTCCACCTCCCCTATACCCGGCTGTCCCCGCGAAGCCAAGACCGTTTGTCAGAGATCCCGTCTAGACTAGGTCTCTAACACGTAACTTAAGAGGGGATATTGAGTTATATCAAATGAACAAAAATTCACGAGCTATGAGTGAAGAAGAGATATGTCCACTCATAGAAGTACCAAATCCTCAGGCAGGACAGGAAGGGCAGGACCCAACTCTCCTGGTATATAGACCATGGACACCGGAAGACATCTGGAAAGCCACAGAGGGAATTCCCCATCCAAAAGTTAATTTTAGAAAATTCTTAGAAGACTTACAGGGCATGAGGTTAAGTTATCATTTAAATGGAGAAGAAGTAGAAAAAGTAGTTAGACAAATCGTAGGTCCAGATTGGCACATGATCAGTGGCAACTGGAATCCCCGTGACGCAGAACACAAGCCACTCCTACATAGCAACACAGAGCTGGATAACAGAGTAAAAGGTCTTAAAGACCGAATCTCTGAGAAATGGAAGCCTAGGGCAGACTGGACTTGCATTAATCAATGCATCCAACAAGAAGGTGAAACTGTTGACAGATATTATGCTAGATTATTAGAGTGTTTTAATAACCATTGTGGAATGCAGGTACCTGAAGACCAAACACATGATTCCCCGTATGAGCAGCAGCTAAAGAATGCATTTTTAAAAGGCAGTATTTTGCCTATAAGCAGCTTTATTACAAAGCACATGGTAGACCATCGTACAAGTAGACTATAGTCACTACTTGAATATGCTAGACATGCCGAAAGGCATTTTAACAGTAAAAAGAAAAAGAAAGCCCAAGTATTTTCTGTAGAAGATGGAGCAGAAGTTTATGTAGTACAGTCCAGAAAAAAGGGCAAGAAAAATGCCCAGGGAAACAAACAATCTGATAAGCGATCAGAGGAGTTTGAAGAGAGAAAGAAAAGGGGTGAATGTTTTAAGTGCGTAAAAAAGGGACATTTAGCAAGGGATTGCAAGCAAAACAAGAAGGTAGCCATGGAAGATAAGGAGGGTGAGGACTGACTATATGATAGTCAAGCATCACTAGAAGGGAATAACCAAGAAAAGACAAATGCAAATGTGATAGAGGGAGTAGAGGATGTGACAGAAGAAATAGAGGAAGTGCAGGAAATTGCAGATAGTGAAGAAAGTGAAATTTTAGACTTACCATTATTGAGCCTAGAGCTCTACTTAGTAGATACGAAATCGGAAGTTACACTCCTGGTAGAGGGGAAGGAAGTTAAATTTCTATGTGACTCAGGGGCATCGCGGACCCTGATACATCCTTCCAAACTACCAGAAAATTCAGAATCACTCGATTACATATTAGTGAAAGCAGCTAATGGACAGCTGTATCGGGAGCCACTCTCCCGTAACATAGCAATAACTGACCCCGTTTCAGGGATGACCCCGAAAAGCAAAATTGTTGTTTCTGCAAAATGCCCAGTAAACCTTTTGGGCAGAGATCTTATGCAAATATTTGGCATAGCAGTAGTTCCAACTATGCAGGGTATGGAAGCACAGCGACAAATGGATACTTTTGTAGTGCAACCGGAGGGCGAAACATTGTATTGGTACAGCCAGGACTTGGTCATGACTGGTCCAGGGGCAGTAACCGAAGAGCTGATGAACGTAGCCATCAGTAAGTCCCCCTCCCTTGACACTGATAAACAACATTTGTTGCACTGTACTCTGTATTATTGTAGCACACAAGGACCTGATAAGGAATATGAGCAAGAACTGTTTAGAAACCATGCAAACAGATTAGTATTACGTAATCTATACTGGGGCACAGAAGGGAACAGTGTAGTTAACTGTTCATTGCCCCAGGAATTCTTTGCACTTTATAAATCTAATCGATTACCACATGTTAGTTTGACTAAGGACAAGAATGTGAAATGGGCAGACCTAGGAGAAAAAGTCACAAAGTGGGAAAAACAGACAGAGTTAGAACTGTCAGAACAGGGAGCACAGAAGCAGAAGTTAAATTGGATAACACAGACACACCCAGCTGTACACTTGCAGTCTAGCAAGGACAGCTGATTAGCACTCTTACTAGAAGAGGAAGAAAATGCCTTATGGAGTATACCAGAAACTCTCTGGTCAACAGGGAAATAAGATGTAGGACTCATTTGTACAGCAGGACCAGTTACTATCATGCCAAAATCAGCATTTAGACCACAGAAGAGACAGTATCCCTTAAGGAAAGATGCAGAAGTAGGAATCAAACCTATAATAGCAGCTTTACTTAAGGAAGGAGTACTGGTAGAATCTCCCGATTCACCATGTAACACACCCTTATTTCCTGTCAGGAAAGCAAATGGAGAATGGCGTATGGTCCAAGATTTGCAAGCAGTAAATGATGCAGTAATACCTAGAGCATCTATGGTGCCAGATCCACACACCCTATTGAATGATTTGAAGCCTCAACAGAAGTATTTTTCTGTGGTAGATATTAGCAATGCATTCTTTTCGATACCGATACACCTTGACAGCCAACATTGGTTTGCATTCACATTTCAGGGGAAAAGGTATACATACACGCGACTACCACAGGGATATTGTGAAAGTCAAACAATATTCTCACAAGAGATGGCAAGCAACTTGGCGGGATTTACCCCACTGAGAGGCAGTCAGATTTTACTTTATGTAGACGACATCCTGCTGGCAGCCCCCACCCAGCAAGAATGCAGAGAAGATACAATAGCATTATTACATTTTTTAGCCACTCGAGGACATAAAGTAAACAAGAACAAGTTGCAGCTTTGGAGAAAGCAGGTTAAATACCTGGGATATGTAATATCCAAAGAAGGCAGAACATTAGATGAAGATAGGAAAATAGCAATTTTACAAGCACCCAAACCGACTACCAAGAAGGAAATGATGTCCTTCCTGGGTACGACTAATTTCTGTCGGAGTTGGATTCCAAACTATGCCTTGGAGTCTGCTCCACTGACCAACTTGATATACAAGAAGCCTATGGCAGCACAAGATTTATTACAATGGACACCAGAAGCAGAATCAGCTTTCTGCAAACTAAAACAATTGATAGCATCCTCATTAGTTTTAGGATTACCAAACTATCATAAATGTTTTTCCAAACTGTAGATTATAAGCAAGGTTATATGACATCAGTGTTAACACAGCAACATGGGGACAAACAACACCCCATAGCTTACTATTCATCACAGCTGGACCCAGTGGCGCAATCCCTGCCCCACTATGTACAAGCAGTAGTCGCAGCTGCAATGGCAGTACAGGCTTCAGCCTCAGTAGTGTTGTTCCACCCTTTCACATTGAGAGTGCCCCATGCAGTTGCGATTATTTTACTCCAAGAAAAAGTAGCATATCTTTCTCCTGCTAGACATCTTTCCTGTATGACTATACTGTTGAGCCAACCTCATATGACAATTGAACGATGTACAACTTTGAATCCATCTACCTTGCTCCCAACCCCTGCGGACGGCACACCACACAGCTGCCTGCAGGAGATTGAGCAAAAGACACTGCCTAGAAAAGATCTAACGGATGTTCCCTTGGATGATGCCGAGGTGACATATTACGTGGACGGCTCATGCAGAAGGGGTCCTACAGGGCAGAACCTAGTAGGGTATGCAGTAGTTTCTGATACTGAGATTTTAGAAGCAAAGTCTTTACCACAAAACTTATCTACACAAGCAGCAGAATTGATTGCCTTGACATGGGCATGTACCTTGGCAAAGGGTAAATGTGTAAACATTTTTACTGATAGCCAGTACGCTTTTTCTACTGTACATGTTTTTGCACAACAGTGGAAGAATAGAGGAATGATAACATCTACTGGCAAACCGATTAATCATGCGCAGTTTATTTTAGATTTGTTAGAATCTATTCAGTTACCTCAGAAAGTAGCTATTTGTAAATGCGTAGCTCATACCAAGCAACAGAATAGGATTTCAAAAGGTAATGCGAGAGCTGATACAGCTGCAAAGCAGGCAGCTTCAGCTTCAGAAATATTTCTTTTGAGTGAGGAATTACAACCTTCTGAGATTTTAGATTTAGAAATGTTGAAAACAATGCAGACACTTACTACAAAAGTAGAAAAACAGAAATGTATAAAACGAGGAGCAATTCTTGAGAAAGGGCTGTACATCTCCAAAGAAGGAAAACCGATTTTGCCGTCTAATTTGTTTAGATATGCAGCTTTGTTGAGCCATGGGCAGTGCCATGTCTCAACAGGGGGGATGGTACAGTTAGTGAATCGAGTGTTCACAGCATATGGATTTATAAACTACACTAAAAATTTTTGTGCGGCATGTCATGTTTGTAATAAGCATCATGCATAAGGGGCATTGAAGCCTAAGCAAGGGAGTTTCCCTGCACCATCGTACCCGTTCCATACTATCTGTATGGATTTCATAGAACTGAACAAACGTGAAAATAAAAAGTATTGTCTTGTCATTATAGATATGTTTTCCAAATGGGTGGAAGCCTTTCCGACCAAAAATACAGATGCAGCTACTGTTGCAAAAATTCTTGTTAGGGAAATTATTCCTAGATTTGGCATACTGGAAAAGATCTACAGTGACAATGGCACACACTTTGTAAATCAAACTATACAACAGTTGAGCCGATATTTTGGAATTTCTCTGAAAAACCATTGTGCATATCATCCACAATCTGCAGGACTAGTAGAGAGGCATAATGGGGTTTTGAAAAGTAAACTTAGGAAGTTAATTAGTGAGACACAAAAGAATTGGGTGTACTGCCTGCCTCTGGCACTGTTGAGCATGAGAACAGTTCCAAATGCAAAGGGGTTAACTCCTTTTGAAAAATTATTTGGGAGGGCATATTATATACCTCAGTGGAAACCTCTCATGCCTGCAGACCAGGAGGCTGACAGTTCACTCGCAGAATATATGAGACGACTTCTAAGGAATAACAACTTTTGCAGTCAAATTCTGTTTCAGATAAAGAACAAACCAGACCATCGGAAGCAGCAGTAGTCCCAGGCACGTGGGTCTGGGTGAAAGTCATCAAGAAGAAGAATTGGACGTCACCAAAGTGGGAAGGGCCATACCAAGTGCTACTGTCAACACCCACTGCAGTCAAGATCACAGAGCGAGCATCCTGGATTCTTCTGACACACTGTAAACTGGTTAAAAACTTTGAAATGGACAAAAAAACTTGTTACTGTTACACAACAAGAACAAAATGACGAGATATGGAGCAAATAGAAATGCAGAACAACCTCAGAAGTATTGCATGATCATTCTGTTAACTATACTGATCACAATAATCTTTTTGCTGTGGCCTTTCCTTTTTCCAGCCACACGAGCTGAACTGAATAAATGTGATGCATTACTCATAGACTGGCATGCAAACTTTAACACTTACCAAGCGATCAAACATGTGTATGCTGAGACTTTTAATGTTTCAAATTGTTGGGTTTGTATAGCTATACCAACAGCATACGGGGGATTTTTAATGACTGCTGTCCCCCTAGGGGTCAATGAGACCTGGGAAAATTTGATTTTTGATACTACGACTGTAAAATCACAAGACAAAATAGCATTGTACCTGCCTGTTGCACAAAAGGGAATTGTATGTTTTTACAAAAATGATACTGTTCAGGTGGGTTGGAGCAATTGTAATGTGACTGTTCCTTACAAATGTTATACCAAAGCTAATAATGCAGGTTCTATTTGTGATACAAACTATGACTCATTTCTTGAATCAATGCACAAAACAGTTAATGAAGTACAACATAATCCTGTTCTTTTTAAGCAACTATCTATCATTGATAGAAAAATGTTTCATGCAGGGCAAGTATATATTAATACTAAGGTAGAGGATCGTTATTTTGTGTGTGGGGAAAAAAGCATACAAATAGTTACCTGAGAATTGGTCCGGCAGTTGTTTTTTGGGTTACCTGGTTCCGGCCATATGACACACTGCAGTTTTGCCTCAAGGAAGAATTCAAAATGTCAGAGAGGTCACCAAGAAACCTGGAAATCCAATCAAGAAACCTGAGAATCCAGTGGGATGAATCGAAGCAGGCTGGAGAAACCATAACTCCGTAAAAAACAAAGATAAACTGACACACATGGACTTGAGTGACACTATTATATCGTGGGCAGGTATAGCCCCTGCATATGGTGCAGTAAAATCGATTTGAGAGCTGAGAAAACTGTCCAAACTTCTCGAAGTAATGAGCAATGCAACTTTTTCTGCTCTCGGATTAGTAACTGATGAACTGAACGCTATGAGAACTGTGGTGCTTCAAAACCGCATGGCTCTCGACTTCACCCTAGCGGCGAAAGGCGGTACTTGTGTTTTAATAAAAGAGGAGTGCTGTTTGTATATTCCTGACAATCAGCATGAGATAGACGACCACCTTGAGATAATTCAGCAAGTGTCGGCCATGACCAAACCAGGCCCAAACCCACTGATGGATTTTTTCCAGAATTTGTTTGGGGGGTGGGGTACCATCCTAATGAACATCCTGATTGCCATTTGTGTGGGATTACTCCTATTAGGAGTGTGTGTCTGTTGTGGTATTCCCTGCATGAAAAGATTAATTAAAGATTTTATAGACATGTCAGTTTCTGAGACTTTGTATCGAAGTACCGAATTTGAAGAACTGTTGAAAAATGAAACACTTTCATAATTTTAAACTGAATGACTCTCTTAACTGCAAATTCTGAACGAAAGAAGTTAGGAGAAGAAGCAAATTGTTTATGCTTTTGAAAATAAAATGAAAAGTATTAACAGGGGGGAAATGTCAGAAAAATATGTATTAATGTATGTGTTTAGTGCTTATTAGAAGCTAAAAGTGTTAACACATTTCATTCTATTTTATGTACAGCTTAGTTTTGTATGAAATTACAAGATGCTTTCTGAAACTGCAAGATGCTCTCTGACCTAGTATTTGCTAGCACAGCAAAATTCATGTTTATGACTTTTGGAAATTTACTGAGAAGCAGGTGATTATCTGCTAGGTCAGGAAAATAATGAATAGAATAATACTGTTTTCTATAATGTTATTGAACTTGAACAATCAGCTCTGTTCATGTTATGAGAACATGCACAGCTGCAGAAAAAGATAGATACAGTTGAACAAAGACTGCTTGAAGAAATGAACTATAATCTGTACTTGCTTTGTGCTCGAATTAGCCATAGTACCTTGAATGGTAACATCACATAGAGAGAAGTTGTATCTAACCAGTGGTCTCCAAGGCCATGTTGTTTTTCTTAGGAAGTTTTTTCATAAACTTGATAGTGTCAGCAGAAAATTATGGACAAACAGCTGCTATGAAATAATATTGTAAGAACTTGTGATTTATTACGTCAGCTTAGTAGGCAATGTCTTGTAAGAAATGTATAAGAATGGCTTCACTTCCTGATTCTAGTTAGACAAACTCTGTATTAGCACGTTTCTGTCTCCTTGCTGCAAGAATTAAAATGCCTTAACCTGAACCTGCCGTGTATTGATCTTTTTGAAGTTGTTTTTTTCCTTTGACAAAATCGTTGGGTGAGTGCATTAGTGCAGGAATAGTTCACCCAGTCTGTGGTGGGTTAGTTGAAGTCACCAAGGATCAGAGTGTTAGGGGTACCTTGATGAAGTCAAGTAGGTCCAGGTAGGAGGAGTGGGTGTCCTGAGTCATGGAGGGGGGGGGTCTATAGCTGGCTATAACTTGGATGGGAGTCTTGCCAACTGTCAGTTGCACTTGGAGTAGTTCCAGTGTGTCATGCTGGCAAACTAGTCTTGAAGGGTACCTGTCCTTAATGAAGATAGAGTCTCCATAACCCTTAGTCTACCTGATTTCATTTTGGGGTCAGAATGCGTGGAATAGCCTGGTAAGGCAGGGATGCTCAATGCAGGCCTGAACCAAGTTTCCTTGACCACACAGACGCCAGCATCTTCCAGTATGAGGACAGCCTCCAGTGAATGAATTTTCAGGTTAAAGCTCCTAGCGTTAAGCAGTATGACCTTCAGTTTGCTTTTTGGCAGAGCTTTTATGTTGGAAGATTTGTCTTTTGGACAGTGCCTAAAAAAGGCAAATGGGGGAGGCAAGATCCTTGGCCAGGATTCAGAATCACAGGGGTGACAGATGGATGCCATCTCTGGCAAAGCATCGAAGCCTGTCAGCTGTGTCATCCCAGGCAGACAGATACTGGTTCCCCATGGAATGACACCAGAAACTAAGCCAATTGTTGAAGTCAATTATTTTTGTTGATACTATGGTATCATTTTTCATGAAGGTAGGATGTTGATTAGAGCTACAGTCATACCTGCCTGGATCACATACTCTGAGAGCTCAATCACGTCTCTCTTCATATAGCCCAGGGAGGTACATCTCAAGTCATTCACACCAACATGGACAATGACAGAGTCATACTTGCACCTGTTGTGGAGAGACTTAAGTGATGTGTGATGTGGCGGATTCTGGCACCTGCTAGACAACTGACCATGACCTTCTCCTTGTCAAGCCTGGTAAGGGAGACATCAGTGTGTTTCACAATTGAGTTGCTAATGACTAGTATATTTGGTATATTGTTATGCCTTATGGGCTGTACTGGTTTATTGTTATGCCTTATGGGCTGTGTTTGTGAGACACTAATGGGTTGTCTGCTGTGTGTGATGTGTTTGGTGTTGTGTGTGGAATGACTGTGAGTGTGTTTTGGAGTTCTCTGCTATTTAGATACATTTTTATTTAGGACCTCTGCATAGGTGGGTGTGTGTTGTGCTTGGCTAAGTGATGGGAGCAGTTTGATGTTTGTGCTGGCAAGCTACTCTTTGTCAGGAGCACTGACTGTGACATGAGACAGCATGGATTTCAGGTTACTGATGTAGATGCATTTCTTGCAAGTAGAAGGATTATGTGCTAGGAGAAGATGCCTGTCAGTAAACATGAGACAGTTGCTACACTGTCTTAGTATGCCCATATTGACCAAGCTGGCAGGAGAACGTGATGGGAATTGTCCAGACATAGTGTTCTGAATACTTGGGCAGACTTATGGACAGAGGGTTTGATAAGGGTTTGTCCACAAGAGTGTAGACCACGAAAACCTTCTTAAATGTAAAGTAACTGGCCTGAAGCTCAAGTGCTAAAACCAAAACTAAGATGCTTAGAATACTAGATAAATTTAATTAGGCTACTAACAAGCAATAATAAACGCAGCAGAATAAGAGCACTTGAACACTCAAGAGCACACAGCAAAGCAAAATAAGGGAATAAAGTAGGAAGAACACAATTACAGTAAAACAGCTGAATAAAATATATATATTTTTTTAGGTGCAGAGGGAGTAAACAGAAGATACTTCAATATTAACAAACTAAGGGTCTTCTTAAATTAAGAAAAATTTAATTAAATTAATTAAATTAAATTAAGGTCTTCCCAAATGCTCTCTCTGTACACAATAGACTGAGCTGATGAGACGGGACTGAGAAGAGTGTCCAAAATCAAAGAAGCTGGCGGGTAGTCCTTCCAAAATAATCTCACTGAACTCAGTTGAGTGAGCAAATGAGATGGGAATGGGAGGAGTGACCAAAATCAAATTTACAGCAGGGATGGGCAATTCCAAAGCAACCCAGTTTAAGAGTAAAACAATATTTCAGAGGGAGGGTGGGAAAAAACAAACAAATTGCAGACAGATATCAGCAATATTCAATATTCAGTCAAGCAAATAAATAAATGCAGTACAGTTTTGTTAACTATTGCTGAAAGAGATCAAGTGCAAAAAAAGGATACTTATATCAGCTCGGTATCCAGATGGTTATAGACTCAGTCACAGCCAGGTAATTAGCTCTGCTACTGAGCACAATTTCACAGAAATGTAAGTATGCCAGTAGTATAAAAGAAAGATAGACCCTCAAATAATCAGATAAACACAAAGAGGTGCTGACCAGTAGCTTACACCTTGCGTGGGCTGACTTCACAAAATGTAAAACAACCCCACTGTGAAACCAGTTGGCTTACAGCTCAAGTGCTGAACTACCCCTGAGACACAAAAAGCAGACAGAGGCCAGCAATAAACAATGAAACAAATAAATAAAAGCAGTACAGTTGACTTTTGAGATAATTTTGTGGAAACCAGATTTAAAAGCAGTAGCATACTTAATTCAACATGTCCCATCAACTTGCCTCAAAGCAATCCTCCAGTGTCATGTCCACTGTCAGAGCATTGCCATTTCACAAGCGGTTACTTCTTCATAAAAATACAGATGAAGAGGTAGCTATTATAAAGTCATCTAAGGAAAATCAAAGACACTTGAGTGTTAAACCTAATGAAATAAAAGAAATGTATATTGGCACACATGCTTATAGAGCATTATTTCATTATTTCTTAAGCAAACTGTAATAAGTGAATGTATTTATAGTTTTCTTGTGCTGATGGACTGAAGATAAATATTACCCAATATGTGGGGTTCAGACCCTTTTCAGACATGGCACAGATCACAAGGAACAGAGATTGATACACACACACTAAGATCAATGGAGGAAATAGATTACATAAAGAGCCAAAATGTTAGAAGTCTGATAAAACAGAAGAACCCGATCATTGGGACTATTAAGAGAATATGGTATAACTGATGTAAATAGGATATATTTCTTTGCAGCTAAATTAAAACAGATTAATCTTACCATAAAACACAGAGCAATAAGGAAAATGAAGGGTGAAATTAAAATGCCACGATAGAAGCATCTAACAGAGAAACCTATAAAGCAATTAAAAAAAAAGAGTATGAAAGAGGCACTAGACTAACAAAAATGTTTAGAAAGAAAGAAAGACATGGTAAAAATCAATGCACAGTATCAAAACAGACTGGGATCTATCATATACTATTGCAGATAATAAATCAAAGATATCAGCACAGGCAGAAAAACTTCAAATATAAGCACGTAAATATAAAGGAAAAGTGCAAAATAAGCAATTCATTGATGACCCAAAACAGTTTTTACAGATCTGGGAAACAATGCAAAAGGAATAGAAACAGCACCAAAAATAGAAGAAATAGACACATATGAAAACCCTGTGGAATATAAAGATGATGAATAGATTGAAAAAAATAAATAAAACAGTAAGTTCAAGATATGAAACGTGATGAAATACTGCCTAGAGAAATTGAGACAAAATTAATCAAAGATCCTAAATGAAAAAAAAAAAAAAAAACAAGACCCAGATGTAATACCTAACTTCTGGCTAAAAGTATTAACATCTTTAGACAAAGATTTAGCCCTGAGTAAGAATTACTTATATGCGCATGCAGACCCCAACTTGGTTACCAGGAAAAATTATACTCCTTAAGACTGAACCCATACGCCATCCTAAAAACTATGAAGCAAACAAAACTCTTGACTGCTAAAGCTGGCTCAAAATAAAACAATACAAACACAAAAAAGAATCTAGAACACACCACCACTGAGGTCTACAGATAAATCACTGTTTAAGAATAATTTTAATAAACTGGTAAAATAAATTAAAAATAAAATGTACAGAGCGTCTACAATCTGATGAAGACTATGGCAGAAAGCGCTTATCGTCGATTTTAAGAGGCTCTTTACATTTTATTTTTAATTTATTTTCCCAGTTTATTAAGGTTTTTCCTAAACAGTGATTTATCTGTGGACCTCCGTGGTGGTGTGCTCTAGATTCTTGTTTGTGATCCTAAAAACTATAGACAACTTGCCTTCTAACAGTGTACAAACTAAATACTGGAATTGATGCCGACAGACTTTACAGCCATTTAGAAAAAAACAAAAAAAACAATTCAATCATGGCAATAGGGTAAGAAAAGAAAGTCATGTGGAACTATTAGACTACATACATATCTGCTAACCTCATCAGATCCAAACATAGTGAAGGATGTAAAACATGAGAGGAAATCTAAGATGATCCCTTTGCTTAGATTAGCATAAGAATTCAGGTGTCGAGCAGGAATGCAAACCAAAAAAGAAGTAGACAAAAATCAGACAGCAACTATATGTGCCAAAAAATGAAGAAAGAATATATGAAGAAGGATCAGATGAGTATGAAAGAACTGTGGAAAAGGCATAAATATTGTGGCAAGTACAGAGATCTCTTTGATTAATCTCATGACTCAGGAATGGTTAAGGATAGCTGACACCAGAAAAAGAAATATTAATAATGGCAGCCCAAGATAGTGGACTATATACACAATAGTTTACAAAGTCGATTAAACATGTGGGAGAAACAGACAAATGTATGTTCTTTAAAAAAAGAATTAAAACCAGCTGCACATCTTATTGCTGGGTGGGATACTTTCATGGCAGAGGGACTGCATGCTGAAAGGGAAAATACTGTGGCAAGACTGCTGCATTGAGGATTGTGCAAACACTACACTACAGAAGTAGCTGAGAAGCATTGGGAAACACGAGTCCTAAAGATTTATAGAGAATGATGAAGTGTACATGACATGGGATCAAACATTTCCAATGCTTCAAAAATTGCATGTGAGAAAACCAGATATAGTCGATCATGAAAAAAGACAAATGCAGCATTGATCACTGAAACTGCTAGATCTAGTAATTACAGTGCCTTACATACAGAGAGATACAGTGTCATAAAATATCAGGATTTGAAAGCAGACATGAGAGCAATGTGGAAGAAAGATTCCCAGACAATTCCAGTAGTAGTAGAATAAGAATTGTATGCATAGATATGCTAGCAAACATGTAACTAATTATGAATTGCAGGAGGAGCCACGTCTGGGGACACTGTGGGTGCTAGAAAGAACACTTTTGGCTAACATAAAAAATTGAAACAATACTAATTTAATGAACTTTAATTATGCCCTGGCTAAAGAATGGGGCCCATTTCCATCATGGTATTAAGTACACAAAAGACTTGGAGAAATTAAACTCAGAGACAATTCAGTGTACAATCAGTGTATATAGCAATACTCTTGGAATGAATCCCCCTGAAAGGTAACTACTGGAATGATTTTTATAGTTGTTAGCTATAATACAAATTGTGGTTGTGTGAGACATTGCCCATTGTATGTGCTTTTTTCTCCAGTAATATGTATTAAAAGTAAGAGCATATGGGGGTGCAGGGAGTTTGCCCACTACCAAAAAATATGCTTTGTGTAATTTTTCGGCTGTATTGACATGTGAGGCTTTCAATGAGTTTGGCGCATCTAGCATATTTCCAGATAACTCTGTTTCAAGGGCTTGCAGTTGTAATGGAATATATTTATTGTGATTTGTTTAGTAGCATTAGTTTACCTCACATGAGCTATTTTAGTATGTTATTTCTGTACTCTCATATACCCAGGCATTACATTCATCATTCAATGTAGGATGCTCACTGTTCCTACTAAAACAAGAATGAAAAAAAAATGCATTAAAAAATTAAGTTAGCTAAAGTTACAAAAATGTTTGCACTATTGCTTTGTCTACTTTTTTATGCTTTTGTTTTGTGGTTTACCTGCAAGACTAGTAAGCCATTAATGTTCAAGGGCCTTATGGCTTCTATGTATGGTGCTTACTTCTGCAAGTGTATTGTATATGATACAGCCCACAACACGCTTAAATGATATGCAAATACATCTAACAGGGTGTGCTAAACATCACAGGATAAAACACTTAATATAATGTCAAATATTACACAATGATGAAACAAGAAACTGAAATGAAATTCACATAAGCCCATGATCTGATAACACTACTGCTCATTAGAATCAAATTTTGCAATATCTTGCATGATATACACGGCCTCATTTCTGTCACTTTTTGTTTTTCCCTTTCTCTTCTTCATTCCTCTCAGCTGACCAGATTTTTGCAGAATTTCCAGATTTTTTTACTCATATTTATGGTTTGTTCCTTAAAAAAATGTGTGGTTTTCTGGCAAATTACTGATGACTGAAGTCACTATATAATGACACACATTTGGGTTTCAGACTTCATATTCTTCAAGCAATGCACACTAACACAAATTGTGTCATTATAGCAGCTTTCTAAGCTTATAAGAGCAACATTTATAATCTATCACTATTTGAGGGACGTTGTCCCCTGTTATTTAAGGGTTTGTCCACATTTCTTGAGCTAAGAGGTTGAGAGGTATTTATGCAGGGCAGACCAAATACAAGAAAAATCAGGTACATTCTTCAAAATTAAAGTAACAGATTTTCCTTGTATTTCTGTGCTGCCTAGGCAAACTCTCATATGCTGAATTGCCCGGGTTTAATAGTTGAAAAGGAAAAAAAACAGAGTTTCTTTTTACTTCATTGGATCTACTGAACAGCACTGATGTACTGTAGAAGTATGGGAATGTAATTTTCATGCGCATGTGCAGTGTATCAACAAATGCAGAAGAACAGGTAACAAAGCAGAGAAAAATCACGGTGCCATTATACAAATACATTACTTAAGCACAGTAATCAATTTCTTTCTTAAATAATGTCATTGTATAATAGCAACAACCAACTTGTGGGCGTGGGTATATGAGGATTTACCCATGGTTGGATTTGCCCTCATAATCAAACTATGCCAACCTTGGGTAAATCATTATATAACTACACCTACTCTTCGGTTACTGCTTAAATGTAGGATAATGGTCACATGGTATATACTTTAGAATTAAAACAGGGCTAATATTAGATGGGTGTGATGTCATAAGCCAGTCTAGGATAGTCTTCCCTTCTGTGTGTTTATAAATACTTGGAGTATTATGACATGAACACATTTGTATGACCAAAAATTATAAATTCAGACCAATTATTTTCTAAAATAAACAAATAAATAAATAAATTAATAGCCTGAGGATATCTACCAGAAAGTATTAACCATGGGCTTAATCTCACGGAACCTTGACCTATCTGCAACCACAATTAAAACAAATCCGGTTTTGAAAGAAAAAGATTCAAACCTAATAACTTAATGAAGGGGCTCATCTTTTTTTTTTCTTTTAGAATCATAAAAAATAAAATGTACAAGACAACTTGCCCATGTGACCATTTATGCCTTGTCAGTATCCACCCGTAGACCTTATCTACTTTCTCAAGTAGTGATACACCAGTACTTGGATGAATTTCTGAATACCCATCAAACTGTCTAATTCATTCTTAAAGGAAGATAGTGGATCTCATTGCTTTATCTAGAGAGAAAGTTTAATCCAGAGAAGGAATATTCAGTGTATGATAACATGTCATTTGTTTATTTGCTGAAGCAGGTCCAGATCTCTGGTTCTACTCTTCAAAGACCTAAGAGGTCTTGGACTGCCAGATTCCCAATGGCCCAGAAAGCAAGGAGCAGATCATAACTAAGGAGTCTGTAGTACACTGAATATGAGGGCAAAGGCCCCTAGCCTCTCTTGATAAAGCAGGTCTTTTAGTCTCATGATTTTTTTTGTCAGTAACCTTAGATGATCTCTCCAACTGCTTGATGCATTTAGTATAATATGTCCCAAAAGAGGTACTGAATTCTGTGTTGGGCATGAACTGTATAAAATCTAGAGGGGTTAGAAATTATTTGGATGTGGAGGATATGCTCTCTGTGATCAGCTGTGCCAAATAGGATTTCCTGGCCATTGTTGTAATATGCCGGTCAAAGGATAGGGACCTATTTAGCCATATTCCAGGGTCTCTTATAACATCTATATTTGTGTGATGTTTTCAATATACTGGGAGGAGGGTTTCCTGACAAATGCAACAATACTGCATTTTTTTTAGCTTTTAGTTTTAACCCAGTTTTTAGTACACCAGCTGTTAACATGTTTAACTTTAGAAAGGCATTCAAGTGTAACACCTGGTTTATAATCATCAGCAAATTGGATTTTTGAAGATCAGATGAGTGTATGCTGAATAACGAAGGCCTCAGCATGTGATGCCTACTTGTTACTTTCACACTGTCCATGAACATGCCTGCCATGCTGACAGTGTAATTTCTGTCATTCAACCAATTTGCTATCCACAAAAGGATCATTTGGTGTACGTTTAGCTTGTTGGCAATGTTGGTATGTGGTACAGTAACAAATACTTTGGCATTTTCAAGGTATGCTGTATGGACAGCTTGACTACCGCCCACAGCTTGTGTTACCCTTCCAAAAAATTTATCAGATTCATTAGACAGGATATGACCTTAAAACCAAACTGCTGGAGTTCAAGCATTATAACATGTTTTTATATTGTAGTTTATTAGGTCTGTTATGACTTATTCCATGGTCTTACAAATGAGGCTCATCAAGCTGATGTGTCTGTAATCCCCGGATCCTTGGTGGAGTCACCTTTTTAGATGAAGCATCACAACTGCTGTGCACCATACCACATGGTTAAAGCTAGTGGATAAGCTCAGATTAAATATTTTGAGGAGGGGTCCACCACTGTATATGGTATGTTATCAAGTCCCACAAGAGGATGTATTTGTTGTATTGGAAAGTACTCTCAACATGTGTTCTTTTGTGGTTCTAGAAAAGTTCTGGTAGCTAGGGAAAAATGAAGAAACCTAAGCAAAGACAGCAGTACACCTTATTGGCTCTGTACTGCTTCATAGGATAAATATGAATGAATTAAATTAATTAATTAATTAAATTATTTATTTAAAGCACATTTGTTTACCAAGTTTGTCAACTAGGCCATGCAAGACCCATTTTTCAGTGGAGGCCCAGGGAGAAAAGTTCCATAAAAGCAAACAAAAAATATATATTATAGCTAAGTTAGCATGATAATTAGACAAAAGATAGGTCAGGTAAAAATATTTCCTAGTTACATACAGACATGGGCTGGCATGGTGTAGTGGAAGACTGCTGGACTCCCAAATACAGGTACGTGAGTTTGAGGCCTACAGGTTTTGGCCCCCATGTCTCTGATAGACAGTGGCAAGCAGTAACTATGCCCAAACTA
Source organism: Protopterus annectens (assembly GCF_019279795.1). Taxonomy (NCBI): domain Eukaryota; kingdom Metazoa; phylum Chordata; order Ceratodontiformes; family Protopteridae; genus Protopterus; species Protopterus annectens. Next base: position 248,181,464 of record NC_056737.1, read on the forward strand.
ACATATCCCCCTCCAATTAACCATTAGAAACTTCCTAACATAGCCCCTCAAATAAATCCCCATGATACATAGGGACACAGTTGGAATGGGTTGCACGGCTAGACTTATAAATACGGTGGTGGTTGTTAGCCTAATATATATATATACCTATGAACATACATACAGAAATAAACACATCTTGCAACACAAATCAGTCAGTAAACATGAAAAGCAGTTTTAAATATTCGACACTTCCAAAGTAACAGCACTGTAATAAGTTCCAAAATAGTACTGCTTTGATCATTAGGAAGGTAGACAGGGTCGAGGCATTTGTGGAGGGCGTGATCTTGAAGGTAAGATAAAAGGGGAAGATGTAATTAGAGATGACTAGTCATGAGTGATAGTAAAATGGAGAAGAATATGTAACAGAATGTGTGGATAGATTTATTCTGGCTGACTAACAACCATCCTAAGTGTTTTTCATCTGGTCTCAGTGCTATTGTCATTTTCAGAAAAAATCCATATTAATGCACATTGAGCTTTTCCCAGATTAATACAAATGAGAAGGAAAAAGGAATCAATTTCTTCTGTGCTTATGCTGTGAGGTACATAAAAAACTAAACACTACTTTTTGGCATTGTTTGGAAAAGATCCTTCCATTAAACTGCCATGCTACACACAGCATATATTTCTGCTGTTGTCATTTGCTTGTAGACCATGTTTTATCTTACCTCTTCCTTTTGATAACAGGTTTGGGAATGTTACAGCATTTCAGTTATGGATGGTATCCTCTCTAACATTTTAACTTTTTTTCCTTATTTAAATACTTTTTCTTTAAGATAGTATGCCAATGGCTAGAGTTTTTTTCTTTTTCTTTTCTTTTTTTAATTATTTATTTTATTTCTTTATTTTATTTGTTTAGCAGTGCTCACTGAAATTCTAGAGGAAAGCCTTTCTTACGTTACCTACTGTGCACATGGCTAGTAAACAGTGCCACTCTTTCATGATATAACTCTTTTAACTATTTTGTTTTTTTCTGACCAGTCTTCTCATTAAGTATTGACAAATGACTTTGGTAATTGAAGTGTGCTGTACTCTGAAAAATAAGCGCTGTGATTCTCCCACATTTATCTAATTAACTTTTCAGGAACTGTGGAATATCTGTTGTATTATTCCATATAGCTCTATGCATTGGCTTCATATATGTGACCTTAAATGGCTGTTTATGTTCCTGTAATCCCCATTACACAAAGATACCTACAAGAAAATCAAGATGTTGAATGTCGGGACACAGATGCTTTATAATCTAAAGGAGGTCTTAAAAGATTATGTGGTACTAAATTTTCAGATGACATATAACCATTCAAACATGGAATACATTTGCAACAATTCAAAATACAGTGGCATCTCTGATTCTAATATTTAATAAAAATCTTGGCTGGCTGAACAATGAAATGGACATGATCTCTTTCATTAGAAAAAGCTAATTTAAGACAGATATCATTTGAATCAGATGTAGAACAATTACCTATAATAAATGAAAAGTTTAACAAGATAATTAAATTAACCTTAAAGTAGCATTTCATTACATCAGATATAGTTTTAAGAAATATATTAAGTAGTAAAATGTCAGAAATGTACTTTCTGTGGTTGATGCCATTATGAAATTAATAGGGTGTTGACACTGAATTTTCAGAATGGTTACAATGTTCTTACAAGATTTGGTTGCTTAATTGTTTAATCAATTAGCAATAATGACAATTTGGAAATCATATGTTCAGTAATGTTTTGGTCATGTACCTAAATGAGAAGTTGTACACATTAGTTGTTACCCTCTTAAAGGCATTGACTTCTTAAGTTTGCAGACTTTTTTTTCTATGCATTTACATTAGTATAGCATATAATTACTGTAAATCCAACTTGGAATGAATTTCTCAGCAAATTAAATGTGATCTGCATCCATGATCTGCTAACATTTTCACCATGGATCATAAAAGATTTATGTTGTGGTGCTCTTTCAGGCCACACATCTAGAGAAACCCTTTAGACTTGTCAGTGCATATTTCCAAAACATCTTTATTCAACAATTCTAGACAAAGCCAAAAATAATAGACAGTGTAGGAATAATAGCCCTAAATCAATGACATGTTTTATGTATCAATAATTAAGCAATACTTTGCATAAAAATTAATTTTCAGAACAAGAACGAAGTATGGAGCCCAAATATTTGATATTATTGACTAACAGTAATCCAAATAATCAAATGTTTTACAAGGAGCAGGGCAAAAATGTGAGGCAAAAACAAAGATGTTCTCCAAGATTTGATAGCCTGTACCAGTCCCTGTACCTGTGTTTCTTTGAAGGCAGCAATTACTTACTGTATTAAAATTATTCACTTATTTTTATCAAAGATTTTTGCCTTGTCCTCTGACTGTACACCTTCTGGTCTGTTAGACAAGTTGGGCCCATGTAGTTGTTTTGCAGTACTGCACATAAGTCATGAACTATGGTCTGTCAAATAGGGTTTGAGTGCATCTGATGAAATATTCATATTTCATGATTCAGAGGTAAACATTGAAGCAAATCAAGTCTCTTTGTTTATACTTGAAAAAATCTTGTGTGCCTAAAGTTTCTTATTTGGTTGAAAGCAAATAAAGATGACTTAATAGTCTGACCTTATAAAACTCAACACTGTTGGTTCTTTTCCATCCTATATTTGCAGATGGCTTATTGCTGCACAAATATGATGAAATACAATCAGTACTGAAAAGTAAAGTTATGAAAGTGTGAGGCATGGGTGAACTTTGAATACAGAGACTTGCTCTAGGACAAAAATGTATTTTTGTGGGGGGGTGGGCTTCAAATATCCTGGGAACTTATATATTCTACTTGAAATACCTTTAACTGCATAAATGGAAATTCAGTCTTACTGCCCAAATTATGTGAGAAGCTGAGACATTTTAGTCTTGATTTATTCTGCAAAGAGTGTGGCCAACATGGTCATTGTGAAAAAAAGCAAATAAACACTTTTTCTTTATCCTAAAATAATGTAGAAAAATATATACATCTAAGTTAAACTTCTGACTTAGACAATACAAAAAAGAATTTTCTCAGCATAACATTCAAGCCTAAAGGGGGACGTGGTAATGCTGAGAAGTCTGTTATGAACTCTGATTCAGAGTTAAATGTAGATTTGTATTCTGAGGAAGAAAGCTCTGAAAAGCAAAAGGAAAAGATGGTTTTAAATGGAGAGATAGGCCTCACACATGAAAAACTGAACATGTAATTTGGAATACTTGGATTAAACATGTTAGTCAGTGGGGCATAGCTCTAATATATGTTGTCATGTTTGTTTATTAAAAGATGTTTAAAGGGTTACTTATACAGCTCAGCAAATTTGTTCTGTCATTCTACATCTGCCCTTTAGAACAGATCTCTGTTCTGGTCTAATAACTTTAATTTTGAACAGAGAAATTAAAATACTGCACTTGAATGTGATAGATCCAGTAAGGATATTGACATTAGACATTATGTATCAGGGACATAGATGGAGAATAACATATTTTCATGTACATAATAGTCCAACTAAAAGAAAGCAGTTGTGGCACAGTTTCGAACCTTGGTCGAAATTTAAGAGAATGTTTGATTGGGAGAATTTAATTCCACTTTATGAACAGAAAAAAGGGAAATGATAAAAATATTGAAAATGTTTATCTATGAAAATAGAAACATTTAATTAAAATGCATTACCTAAAACATTTAATTAAAATGCATTATCTAAATGATAGAGACACATAGAATAATTGCTCTATACAGACAAATTATATTTTAACATGCTGTAATTTGTATAAAGTAGAGAATCAGATTGTAGGGAATTGTTTTAAAAATCACATGGCCTTATTGACATGACTGGAGAGAGAAAAATCCAAAAATGTCACCTGTTTACATGCCTTGCTTGTGTAAGTAATTCTTCACAATATCAGACGAAACCTTACATGGACAGAGTTTGGTGAGACCATGCAGATCAAACATTGGCTTATGCATCTTGAGTAGACAGTCGTTTTCTTTGAGGAAAAAAAATATTAATGGAATATAAAGGAGGTAGTTTGATGGTGTTAGATCATCATAATTGATTGTAAGAACATGATACTGGAGTTTAATAGAAAGATACTTTTTAAATAGTTAAAGTAATATAGTGAGACAAACTTAGCTATATGGCTTTATAAATCAAAATATAAGAAGATAGGATCAGAAAAAATATTACCATTTTCCCCAACAGAAAAAATAAAAAAAATATTTTATTCAAAGGGTTATTACTCTTCAGGGGGTTATAATTACAGATGTGTCACAACTTATACAAAAAGGAAAAGTTGTGCTTTATGCACAAATATGCAAAAAAATCCTCAGATATTAAACTTGTTTCTTGGATTTTGAACAATACAGTAGTGGATATTTTTTTTTCATCTATGGAATTGAAAATGGCCATTAGAAAGGTTCTAACTATATCTTCCCTAAGAGAAGATGAGATATGTTTTTTCCTTACAAAACCAAAGTTGTTAATTAATGGGCATTTCAGGTATGTCAGTTGATATGTGTTCTACTAAATTTAATATGGAAACTGAAAAGTCATAGAGAATCTTAATAAGTAGAGATCTATTTCACTGCTTAATTGTGAACATAAATTATGAAAATGTATGTTTCAATAAAGAATAATATATTTACTGACCCCACTTAACAGCCATACAAGGAGGAAGCAGTAACCTGAGTGTGGTCTGTAAAAGACTACATGAGAAGAGCATATTGTAGTGAACAACGTGGTTTACTGTCTAGATTAGACATAGAAAAGATCTATGATTCTGTTTCTCATGCACAATTAACATATTATCTTATCAGCTTTAGGTTTTAGCACAAAGCTGATGAGTTGGATTAAAGTTAATTTGCTGAAAGCAGACCTGTTTGTACAGATATGCCTGCTGGTGGATTTAGGTTGCTAAGTGTAAGAATTAAAGGATTAAATTATGTTGGACCTGGGTGAAAAGGTTAGTAGGAAATGACGTAAAGAGATGTAGGGAAATGTTTAAGCAAGGGGAAGCAGGATTATTTAAGGGTGCGTAGTAGGGAGACTAGTATCTTGTGTGTGGATGCCTGGAATACATTCATTACTTCCATCAGCCTACGCCAAATTTGAACAGACTTAGTAGTTCACAGTGCTAGTGAGGATACTGACTAATGGGGAGAAACCTAGAGAAACTGTAAAAACGTAAGAGATACTCTCGGGGGGGGTGACAATATTTGCACATTGTTTGGGAGTATTCATGTAACAAAGATGACGATAACTCCAATAGTTTTTCACCTGTTCCGTAATACACAAACAAACTCTAGGGGAAAAGGATATAACAAATTAAAAAAACATACATAGGTAGATGACTGGGCTAATAACGGTACTGGAAAAAGAGTCAGCAAGGCAAAAATGAGAATAAATATGGGGGGGGGACTGGTGACTCCTGAATATCCCTGTGTAGGCACTGATATGCTACATCATTCACTGGATAGAAACAGAAGATAAGGATGTTAAACTAAAAATAGTTAGGGAGAGGTGGATGTGGAGAAGCTTACTAAACAACATGAATAAAGCAACACTAAAATTCATGGGATGCCTGAAGTGGACTGAAGGGAACTTCTAAAAAAAACTATGTGGAATAGAAGGATGGGAGCTAATGATAAGGAAGAAAAATAAAAATAAATCTGGAGGAGAAGAGAGATAGCTCCAAAGGAAGTTTGTGTTATGTAGGACAAAGGATGGTAGGGGTAATGTTTAAAACAATGGTGGAGTTGATGCAGAATACCAGAGACCCAGTGTGGGAGACTTGGGAAAATAATACACAGAGAGAAATAGGCAAAAGTAACAGACAGTACAAGGGTGCAAACAGAGACAGAGACAATGACACCCTGAAAAAAGTGTAAGAGGTTAGAGAGACCAAGGACCAAAGTGATGTATGAAGTTCAAAGGGAAGGAAGTGACAATGTCAAAAATGGAAGAATTGGGAGAGGGAGGAAAGATCAACGACAGTTGCAGGGTACTGGCAGAAGGCAATTCAGGTGGTAAAGTTCATGCAGAGAGTGCAGGATAATGAATCAAAGCCTGAGAATACTGCATAGCTGGTATCAAACTCCCATGAGACTAGTAGAAGAAAACAGAACAGAGGATAGTGGATGCTGAAAATGCCATAAGGAAGAGACAGGAATGATACACATTATCTGGGACTGCTAGTGGGTACAAGAAGTTTGAAAAGAAGGCACATAAGATTTGGGAAGGTATTTGGGAATTCAGTATACAGGGCATAAAGGAGAGGGACAGCAACTAGAAAGAAAGAAAAAATGAACATTATCAGCCTGCTGTGCATGGAAGTTAATACTATCTTTACTTAAAAATGAAAGGGAAAAAAAACAGTATGGGAGCATGAGTTACACACGAGGTTCCTGGACATGGGGAGAAGAGAATGAAAAGGCACTAGAAAAAAGTAATAGAATACAACAACAGTGAAAATCATACTAGAAGAAGGAGATGGAGACCTTGATGGGAAACCAAGGTGATTACGAGTAGAGACAGCCTAGGAAATGAAGTAGCTAACTGTTGATGAGATATGCTGCACCATGCTGGAGGAGTGCACAGAACAGCTAACTGCTGATGAGATATGCTGCACCAGGCTGGAGGAGTGCACAGAACAGCTAACAGCTGATGAGATATGATGCACCATGCTGGAGGAGTGCACAGAACAGCTAATTGCTGATGAGATATGCTGCACCAGGCTGGAGGAGTGCACAGAACAGCTAACAGCTGATGAGATATGATGCAGCATGCTGGAGGAGTGCACAGAACAGCTAACTGCTGATGAGATATGCTGCACCATGCTGGAGGAGTGCACAGAACAGCTAACAGCTGATGAGATATGATGCACCATGCTGGAGGAGTGCACAGAACAGCTAACTGCTGATGAGATATGCTGCACCATGCTGGAGGAGTGCACAGAACAGCTAACAGCTGATGAGATATGATGCACCATGCTGGAGGAGTGCACAGAACAGCTAACAGCTGATGAGATATGATGCACCATGCTGGAGAAGTGCACAGAACAGCTAACTGCTGATGAGATATGCTGCACCATGCTGGAGGAGTGCACAGAACAGCTAACAGCTGATGAGATATGCTGCACCATGCTGGAGGAGTGCACAGAACAGCTAACAGCTGATGAGATATGATGCACCATGCTGGAGGAGTGCACAGAACAGCTAACTGCTGATGAGATATGCTGCACCAGGCTGGAGGAGTGCACAGAACAGCTAACAGCTGATGAGATATGATGCACCATGCTGGAGGAGTGCACAGAACAGCTAACTGCTGATGAGATATGCTGCACCATGCTGGAGGAGTGCACAGAACAGCTAAGAGCTGATGAGATATGATGCACCATGCTGGAAGAGTGCACAGAACAGCTAACTGCTGATGAGATATGCTGCACCATGCTGGAGGAGTGCACAGAACAGCTAACAGCTGATGAGATATGCTGCACCATGCTGGAGGAGTGCACAGAACAGCTAACAGCTGATGAGATATGCTGCACCATGCTGGAGGAGTGCACAGAACAGCTAACAGCTGATGAGATATGATGCACCATGCTGGAGGAGTGCACAGAACAGCTAACTGCTGATGAGATATGCTGCACCAGGCTGGAGGAGTGCACAGAACAGCTAACAGCTGATGAGATATGATGCACCATGCTGGAGGAGTGCACAGAACAGCTAACTGCTGATGAGATATGCTGCACCATGCTGGAGGAGTGCACAGAACAGCTAACAGCTGATGAGATATGCTGCACCATGCTGGAGGAGTGCACAGAACAGCTAACTGTTGATGAGATATGCTGCACCATGCTGGAGGAGTGCACAGAACAGCTAACAGCTGATGAGATATGCTGCACCATGCTGGAGGAGTGCACAGAACAGCTAACAGCTGATGAGATATGCTGCACCATGCTGGAGGAGTGCACAGAAGTGTGATATACTGTATTGTGTTAAAGTTTAAAATTGAGTAAGTGAAATGTCATGAAATGAAGACAGTACAGTGCTGTTTCTTAGGTAGCCTCACAGAATATGCAACCAAAAGAAGTCCTGACCCCGACTGACTGGTATATTTATTATCACTAAAGAAAGGACAATTAAGAATAAATGGAAAATGGGTTTGGAACCAACAACATAATCTAGATGACCTTATACATAGTTTCAAAGGGATCAGAGTATACATGCTTCTGTGTGTCAAATATTTTCTGATACAGTTATAAAATGTGTTTGCAAATTGTGGGAAAAATAGTGTTAATTCAGGCTAGCAAATCCAGAAGTAATTCAAGAATAACTGTCTTTATAGCAGGTGAGGTGAACTGATCAGAATGAGTATATAACAGTTAATGACTGTATGACAGTAGTATTTATAAAGCAGTTACTTAAACTAACAGAAGATTTAATGCTTAGTGCTGACTTCCGCTTATTCCCAAACTTTGATATACAGCTTTTTCCACATAAAAAGAGTTTGAGAAAAAATTATGTTGATACACAGCAGCTTGTACCATTTTTAAATGCATGAAAATAACAAATTTGTATCAAACGTCTGTTTGGTGTGTCATGTGTTCTGTTTAAAAGTCCTAATATGGCATGGCGGGTTTCTGTCAAACTATGTATGGCGATATATTCATCATTTTTTACCAGTATTATATAACTATGGTAGCATTATTTTGCCGAACTGATTTTGCTTGCAACTTGAACACGTTCAGTTTTCTTTGTTAGATCTTCCACACATTTTGTACTTTGTTAACAATACAGCTCTATAAAGTAATCTGCTTGAAACATATACATTTTATTGTATTAATTGCTGTAATTTTCTCCTTATGTCTGAAGTTACCATCTTCAGGATTCCACTGAGAATGTGTCTACAGAGCTGGATGTTCACAATTAACAAACATAAATGAAATAAATAAACAAAATGCACAAATTACACACCGTCGTCTGAAGATGCTGATAATACTGTCTCCTATACAGTGCATAATAATACATTTTAGTAGTAGAATTAACACTAATTCTTCAATTCTCAGTTCTGAGCTTGATGCTAAAATATAAGAAATTGGAAGGCTACATGTTTAGGCCATAATAACAATTTTATCATAACTACAAAAACAGTAAAACATTTGTGAAATATGTGCAATCAAATATAAAAGTATTTAGCAAACTCTGTTTAAAACGTGCAGTCGGTTTTCAGAGAATTCATAGCATGCAATGTGAAACCACTGTCTGCATTCCAAAACACGTTATAAATTATGTGTTTTAGATATTTTCCTCATTTTGAAGAAAAATGCGGATGTGTCCATAAAAGTTTTTTTTTAATAAGAAGGGAAATAAGCTCAGGGTATTGATCTTACCAATTTGCTGTGTGTTAATATATCCTGCTACACGGCAACTCTCTCTTGAATACAACAGTAGCTTATATGAACAGTAATTTCTGATGTTACAGGTTTTGTTTACACTTTCATTATTTCTCTACTGCATTATATGATGCCTTGATACAGTTTTCAATCTCATGCCCACTTTAATCTCTTTCCGCACTCAGCATATCTAAGTGAGTTTGTGGGCATAAGGGAATTGTGAAGGTTATATTACAACACATGAATCAACGGAAAATGAAATGCACTCGAGACATGATCAGCCGGTTTTAATTCATTGCAGAAAGTTATGGATACCAAAATGCATTTAATGTAATCTGATCACTTTAGTCAGTGCTGAATTTATGAACAATTCAGCAGGAAGCTGTATGACAACTTACCTCAAAAATAACAATCTATATTGGATGCCATTTTTATACATATCTGACATATTTACATTTGTAGAAGAAATGCAAGCTTTGAGCATAAATTACAGTGTTTTTGAGGTGAACAATAGGAAGCGCAGTGCTTTCTGTTCTGGAAATATGATCATTTTAAAAGCAGAATGGTCCATCAGCCTGGCCCTATCTGTTGACATAAATGCAAGTCCCCTTTAGCTGTGTGTAAGCATACACATTGTACATTTCAGCTTAAGTGTCAGATTTCTTTCATTTCTAACTGCAGAGAAACTAGTAAATTGCAAAATGTGACAGAAGATAACATCACATTACAGAAACTTTACAAAATCATACATTTAATGCTCCATATGGTGATATATTTATTTAAAATAGAAAACATTTTTGAAGCACTGGAGCTATGCATTAATTTATCTGCAGAATCTCAGTTGTACATTTAAGTAAAAGAAACCCACTATCTTTTTTTAGTATAATAGTGACTGCTTTATCATTGTGAAAGCCCACATACCATTTCTTAGTGATATCTGAAGAAGTCTTAATTGTAAGATGAAAGCACTAATATTTCCTGGTAAAGTTGTGCTTATTTTAATAAATCTGATGTTTTGTCATCCCGGTTGCCATTGGTGAAGTGCAGTTTGGCTAGTTTGTTTTTCCTTTTCTTAGTGTTTGCCAGTGCTGTGGCACAGAGTGAGAAGACCTGACACCAGCCTACGTGACCTGGGTTTAGTTAGCAGCTCAGGTGACTCAGGAGCTGTAAGGAGAAGATAGGTGTTATCTATTAAGGGAAGTACGCACAATCCAGATAATTTTCTCTGACTAGGCACACAGCTGTGCAGTGCTTTGTGAGGCTGGGCTGTGTTGCATGCCAACATCAACAACTTACGGAAGTGAAGAACAGATAGATGATGTCTGACCATTGCATAGCCCACTTACAGGGTGTCACTGGGGCACATATGGGCTGGAGACAAATACAGAAAAACATTCCCAGCAGCAATATGATGAACACCCAAGACATTGTTGATCTCATTGCTGGTCCCAATGCTATGCAAAGTTACTCCAGGCTAGACCAGGAGTGGAAGGTAGGCCTGGTTAACAGTGACTGAGGAGAAGCACCAGGATCCACTGACTGTCAGCTGTGGGAAAGAAAAGATAGAGCAAAAACAAACAAATTAATGAATGAATGTTTTGCATGACACATATAAATTGTGGCATTTTGTTAGCACACTAAGTCTGTTGTGTAACCATGGAAGTCACTCTATATACCAAACTTTCTATAACAGTCATTTCTGTCTCAAGTACTTGTCAGAAGTAGAATATTAATGTAAAAACTCCTTGTGGCATGAAGTAGTCAAATTTAACAGAAGTAGTAAGTCTGTAGTGCAAATAATGAACTGTCAAATATAGCAAGTCATTTTGCTTGTGGAATATGGGGATAATTTATAAGAATTTCAGATTCAAAGTATGCATCATGAAATGATTTACAGACTTGATAGACACTTTACAGTTTATATTCACTACATCAAAAAGTATACTTTTTAATGTTTGTGTTCATAGATTTTTGAGCACAACATAATAAAAGACAACACATTCAGATGGTGTTTATGACCAGAGACATCAGCAAGCATTTGTTGCATACGCTACTGCATATATGTAATTGGTGATGGTAGCAGATATATTAGAATTAAAGAATGCAGTGTGTTTTCTTTTTAACTTTTTAAAGTCAGGCTGTTTGTTTTAGATGATTAAATCTATGGGGAAGAGATTCTCTTTCATCTTTAAAAAGGGACACAAGTCTCAATGAGTGGAAAACTGCCTGAATGGTGATAGCAGGGCAATTATGTTGACAGAACTGGCAGGCCATCATTGGAAGCAAATTACCAAAGCCATGCTTTTCTCATAGCTGGTTGTAATCCATTTTGACTGGGAGGTTTCTTTATTTTTTTTCTTCCCATTATAAATAATGTTTTCACCTTTTCTGGATGCCTAAAGTAGGACACATCCTATGAACATTTTTTGATTTTTGCAGGCCACTTCTCACCTAATGCAAATAGCATCTGCTTTTGTTTTTTTTTTTTTTTGTGACATAACACTGCTGCAGAACTGTAACAATTTCTTTTGTCTTGAATCTTATTAAGATATTTCATTTAAGGTATAGTAGTCATATGCAGTATTTAGGGCCATTCTTTTCCTTACAGTGACAGTACAAATGTCATTGATGTGTTCATCGCTGCAGTTATTCAGCTGTACCAGCTGGTTAAAACAGTCTCCTCAGCAAAGTCTCTGAAATGATAAATAACATTTGTGAAAGTACCATATGTCAGTTCACCAGGATGAATAACCAGCTATAGGAAGATGAACACAGCTTTTTTAAAATGCTGCTTTAGTATCTTTCATATGGCATATAGAACACAACATAACATCACATTAGCATGGAGAGTTGGTGCATGACTTGTATTTTTTTTAATTTGCTGTAGCAGATGTTTGAAAAGCAAGAGACTTTAGCACAAAAAGTGCTTTGTATATTGTGCTTAATAGGTATATCACCAAAATGTTTTATCATGGTCTATATTACCTGTATTTTCTGAGCTCTAACAGTCCTTAAATGATTTACAGATGTTTACATGATTCTATCCCAAGCTTACATTTCCAGCTATATATAACAATAAGGAGTGCATGAAAGAAGCAACTTTATGTTTTATCTCATATTAAGGAGCTACTCCATTTATTAACCTTATGAATACATAAACAGCAATAAGTTATCATTTTTTGTATTATGTATAGTTACTGCTTTAACACAATAATTATTTGTGGTTCCTTAAGGAAAACACAAACTGATATAACTAGATGGAATACACTTTAATGTTGTATAAAAAGCAGACTGCTTTATGTGCTGTATTTTAACAATCTATTACTTTAACGATGTCACAGTATAATCTATTTTTCTTTTACGTTATTTTGTTCCTTTATTTTTGCTGCACCCTTAATTATGCTAAGCTTATGCATATTTTCTGATCTATATTTTCATGTGTTCAATGCAGAAAGGTAATGGTCCACAGACTACTTTTTTGGCAAGTTCACTAACTTGTAAATGACTGAATTGCATGACAGTGAGGTAGTACACTGGGGCAATATTACAGTTCAACACCATAGAGAAGTCACTGTCGCATCCACACCCCCAGTTTATACATATATCAACTCCATTACCATGCAAATTCAGAAGACAGAGACAGAGAATGTAACAGAAACACAACACTCACTTCCTTGCTCTTTAAGTCTAACCACAATGACAAGATACCAGTGAGTTTTCAGGGTGGTTGGCATAATCTGGGACTTTGTAAGTATTTAGAGGATGTCCACAAATAGTGCGACTACACATTTACACAAATAAGCTAAGTGCAGGTTATTCACACTGAATAAGTAATAGTAAAAGGCATGTTGATAAACATGTCCACTTTTGGCAAAAGTGTGAAGCACCTAAAATTAAACATTAAGTACATATGAAGTACTATGTGAAAGCTATAGGCTTCATATTACCTAGTATGTAGTCGGGTATTGCAGAGGAATGTGGTTATGTGCAGTCACACTTGAAAGCCTTAAGGAAGGAGTAAGACTGCACAGCTTTTATTAATAATATTTTAAAAAGTAAAGTGGTTTAAAATGTATTATATAGGGGATCTTTATATGGACATCCTGTTCTTTACTTTAAAGAAGGGAAAGGGACAGATATAAACAGTGAAAAAGAGGGATACACAAAATACAGGGAGACACAGCAGGAACACATCAAGAGGATTGTGCTGGAGGAGGTGGGTAGGAGGGGTACTTTGTTTTTGGTGGGGACATTCCCCCTATTTTTTCAAGAATTTTTCTTATTTAAAACAGTGGTGTGGATAGGACATAGGTAAGAGGTAAGATGGTGTAGGAGAAAGGAGAAAGGAAGAAGGGGTAACATGGAGTGATGCCAGCAAGAGTCCCCATTTCAGAAAACCTCAATCATTTCCACTGCCTGATGTTGTTGCAGTGGACGACTTTGATGTTAAGGGAGTAGGGGCCTGGGTGGTCAGTGGTCAGCACCAACTCAGACAGTGTGTCTTGAACATACTGGAGAGAAGCCTCGACTGGCTGAATCCTTCTGCCCACAACATGGTCCAGCTCATCCTCAATCAAGTCCTGAAGCCTTCCCTCACTGAGGTTTGCCAGGCTGCTACATGCTGTGGTGCCTGCAGGACTGTTGAAAAAATCCATTCCCAACTCAGGGAAGATATCCCTGGACAGGCACACTCCCCAACTTGGGAAGTATGTCCCTGGGCTGTTCCTGAGGAATTTGGATCTGTAAAAAATGAGCATAAATAGGGAGAAATTAAATAAGGAGAGCAAAAGAATGGATAAATAAAATAAGAAAAAATCAGAAGAAAGATGGTCTGTAGACAAAAGAGAAAATACACACAAATTCATACATGTCATACTGCATTTATTTTCTTACTTTAAAACATTTTTATTTTATAAATCTTTATTGAAGTTATTGAAGTAAAATAGAATGTATGGCAAGTGCTTATGCAGACATAGGACTATTGATTTGGGAAGTGCTTATGAGTAAATGGGAAGAAAGCGTGTACTGCTATCAAATTTTGGTGGAGTTTACATTTTGGAGTGTACTATAATAACGCAAATAATCATATATATGTTACCTGATGGGTAGCTAACTGGCTCACTGATAGAACCCACTCAGTCAAAGTAGGGGAAGCCACCTCTAGTAGTAGACCCATAACGAGATGTGTACCCCAAGGATCGGTCTTGGGGCCTCTACTGTTTGGGATATACTTTTCTGAGGTGCAAGCCAAAACCAGTCATCTGTGGCTGACCAAGATTGCAGATGACTCCAAGCTGGGCGCTGTCTTAAATTCTCCTAGTGATGTGAACATCCTCCTAGAGGGCCTTACCCAAACTAATGACTGGTGCCAGAAGCATAGCCTCAAACTGAATGCCAAAAAAGTGCATCATATTCCCTTTGGGGAAAATATCATCCCCCACTAATTATCACATTAATAACAACATATTAAGCATGCAATCAGTCGTGAGGGACTTGGGCATCCAGGTTGACAGCAACCTGACTTTTGACCACCATGTTGCCTCCATTGTATGGAAGGCTTTCTACATGGTCCAACTCATAAATAAGGGTATTTCATCCAGGGACAAGGAGGTCATAATGTCCCTGTACTCTGCCCTTATCAGACCCATTATTGAGTACAATGCTGGCTTCGGCATGTACCTTGCCAAACATATGCAGCAGTTTGAGAGACCACAGAGTATCCTGATCTGGAAAATCCAGGGTCTCAAACACCTATCCTATACAGATAGGCTAAAAGCCTGTTCCTCTACTCAGTCTCATGCAGACTGCTCAGAGGTGACTTGTGTCTGGCATACAAGGCCACTTCAGACCCGGTCTTGATGGAGTTGCTGCATATCCATAAGACAAACTCCAGTCGTGCAACCCACACACAAGGCCTTAACCTGGCCTGTGACATTAATAGAACTTGTTGACGGGATAGATTTGTGTCCCAAAGACTCCCCCATGTGTGGAATAGACTCCCTCTCCATGTCAAGCAGAGTACCTCTCTAGCCCTCTTTAAGAGGTTCCTGGACAACTGGATGTGAAACAGAAAATACACCCCTGGGATCCCACCTGTGTCCCTGCTGGACAGGGGAAACAGATGCTGATTTTGAGGGAACACGGGCAAAATTCTTGGCTAGACTTATAAGGGCCTTTGGGCCAATAGTCTAGTATTATCCTATGAACCTATGAACATATTTGTGCCAGATATGCATTTCCTTGCAATATTATAACTGAAACCATCCTTTATAAATACTTACATCATATAAAATCAGTTAATGACAAATTACTGCACTTATATACTAACATACATCTTAAATTTGGTTGCATTAATGTACTGAATGCATCATAGTACTTCAGTCACCTTCCTTTATAAATTGTTTCTTTATATATATTGATGAAATCCCTCACACAATACCATTTACTACTTTATTCATGTTTACCAGTGGCTTCAACCACCCTAAATGTTCTAGCCTGTGGACACTGGTTGTAATTTATTATATCATCAGCCAAGATAAGACCTAAGATAATTGCTGTTTATCTATATTTCACCACTTTTTTACGTAATATTACTGGTACCACTTGAACTAATACGCAAGGCGTTTCATTCAATGCTGTACTTGTTTATGCTGGATTTGTTAAAATGTTTACTACTATTTGAATTCTTATACTGTTCCAATCCTCCCTTTACTGCAAGTTATATATGTTATGCTTTGCATGCAGCAGTCTGTGAATTGAGTTCAGGTAACAGGTGAACACGCACTGAAAATGTAAAAATTCAAGGAAGTTTTCAGTCCTTTTTTTTTCTGTACAAAATGTGTATTTTAATAGTTTTCTACCTAATAATTCTAAGCATGTAATGTGATGGTTTAAAAATATATACTTAAGCAATTCAATTGGTCATTTCTCACAAAAGCATGCTGTAGTCATTCATTTGACACTGCGACCCTCACCCCTCCCCCAACCTCTGCTTTGACTAGGGTGTGGTGCCTGAGTTCAGCCTTCTGGTACATGCGGTTAATATAGTGGATGAAATGACTGTCTTACAATTACTGCACACTAGCAAAGAATTTCAGTTATGCGACCTTATTATAATCTAGTTTTTCTTTATACATACTATAGAACTATTACCTTATCGCCACCACCTTGTCAACCCACTTGGCCAGCTGGTTGGGCATATGCTTTCTGTAGGTCATCATACCAGTAGCAACACCGCTGGCAGGAATGAGTTATCCCTGTCAGGGATGAGAGATGCTCACCCAACTCTTGGCAGATATTATTTTTTTTCTATTTACTCCCACTTACACATGCCTGGATCTTATCCAGCTATGAGTCACTAAGAAAGTAGACCATTATTTTGATCTCCTTATCTGACCAGCTTGGAGCAGAGCCAGGTGCTGCCATCATTCCAAGTGCAAGAACAATAATGAAGAAAGCGTGGGCAGAACTCTGGTTCACAGGTTTAGAACCACTCCTATGCAGTGTGATATCAGGTACCAGAACCACTCCTCTGCAGTGTGATATCAGCTACCAGAACCACTCCTCTGCAGTGTGATATCAGGTAACAGAACCACTCCTCTGCAGTGTGATATCAACTACCAGAACCACTCCTCTGCAGTGTGATATCAGCTACCAGAACCACTCCTCTGCAGTATGATATCAGGTACCAGAACCACTCCTCTGCAGTGTGATATCAGCTACCAGAACCACTCCTCTGCAGTGTGATATCAGCTACCAGAACCACTCCTCTGCAGTGTGATATCAGGTACCAGAACCACTCCTCTGCAGTGTGATATAAACTACCAGAACCACTCCTCTGCAGTGTGATATCAGGTACCAGAACCACTCCTCTGCAGTGTGATATCAGGTACCAGAACCACTCCTCTGCAGTGTGATATCAGCTACCAGAACCACTCCTCTGCAGTGTGATATCAGGTACCAGAACCACTCCTCTGCAGTGTGATATCAGCTACCAGAACCACTCCTCTGCAGTGTGATATCAGCTACCAGAACCACTCCTCTGCAATGTGATATCAGGTATCAGAACCACTCCTCTGCAGTGTGATATCAACTACCAGAACCACTCCTCTGCAGTGTGATATCAGCTACCAGAACCACTCCTCTGCAGTGTGATATCAGCTACCAGAACCACTCCTCTGCAGTGTGATATCAACTACCAGAACCACTCCTCTGCAGTGTGTTATCAGGTACCAGAACCACTCCTCTGCAGTGTGATATCAGGTACCAGAACCACTCCTCTGCAGTGTGATATCAGCTACCAGAACCACTCCTCTGCAGTGTGATATCAGGTACCAGAACCACTCCTCTGCAGTGTGATATCAGCTACCAGAACCACTCCTCTGCAGTGTGATATCAGGTACCAGAACCACTCCTCTGCAGTGTGATATCAGGTACCAGAACCACTCCTCTGCAGTGTGATATCAACTACCAGAACCACTCCTCTGCAGTGTGATATCAGCTACCAGAACCACTCCTCTGCAGTGTGATATCAGCTACCAGAACCACTCCTCTGCAGTGTGATATCAGCTACCAGAACCACTCCTCTGCAGTGTGATATCAGCTACCAGAACCACTCCTCTGCAGTGTGATATCAGGTACCAGAACCACTCCTCTGCAGTGTGATATCAGGTACCAGAACCACTCCTCTGCAGTGTGATATCAGGTACCAGAACCACTCCTCTGCAGTGTGATATCAGGTACCAGAACCACTCCTCTGCAGTGTGATATCAGGTACCAGAACCACTCCTCTGCAGTGTGATATCAGCTACCAGAACCACTCCTCTGCAGTGTGATATCAGGTACCAGAACCACTCCTCTGCAGTGTGATATAAACTACCAGAACCACTCCTCTGCAGTGTGATATCAGGTACCAGAACCACTCCTCTGCAGTGTGATATCAGGTACCAGAACCACTCCTCTGCAGTGTGATATCAGCTACCAGAACCACTCCTCTGCAGTGTGATATCAGGTACCAGAACCACTCCTCTGCAGTGTGATATCAGCTACCAGAACCACTCCTCTGCAGTGTGATATCAGGTACCAGAACCACTCCTCTGCAGTGTGATATCAGGTACCAGAACCACTCCTCTGCAGTGTGATATCAACTACCAGAACCACTCCTCTGCAGTGTGATATCAGCTACCAGAACCACTCCTCTGCAGTGTGATATCAGCTACCAGAACCACTCCTCTGCAGTGTGATATCAGCTACCAGAACCACTCCTCTGCAGTGTGATATCAGCTACCAGAACCACTCCTCTGCAGTGTGATATCAGGTACCAGAACCACTCCTCTGCAGTGTGATATCAGGTACCAGAACCACTCCTCTGCAGTGTGATATCAGGTACCAGAACCACTCCTCTGCAGTGTGATATCAGGTACCAGAACCACTCCTCTGCAGTGTGATATCAGCTACCAGAACCACTCCCCTGCAGTGTGATATCAGCTACCAGCTACTGCCTTTATAGGCCAGTTTGGTTTAACCAAAATACTTTGTCAAATGCATGTTTGTTGTGTTTTAATGAGTGGATTTACGTTTTATTTACATGGCAGATAAATGACAGTATGCCCTCATCATTTCTCTTTATATTACTTAGAGTTGCTACTAGTACTGTGCATTGCATTAGCTTCTTTTCTTGGCGTATGACACCTGAATTTCATTTATACATCCCTCATTCAGTAGAACAGCAGCATTAATTATTTTTTTTTGGGGGGTAGTGGTTCTTTCTTCAGAAATAAATATTCTGGTGTGTGTGTATGTGTAAGTGTGCCAGATGATGTTAGATCGGCGTGGTTTATGCTTTATGATTGTGCAAGCTGTCACTCATATGACTCCATTTTGTTTTTTTTTTTAAACATATTTATGTTTGAGTACATCTGAGGCTATCTGCATGTTCTCATGACATTCTGAGGACTGCTGCTGACTTCTCTGCTGTCCCCAGCACATTCACATGAACCCGGCGCCAAAGTCATGAGTAACCAGGAAATATTTATGTGCATATGTGGCTTTACAATTTCTTCTATTACTGTGATTCACAGAGATAAATGTAAAATGACCTAGTTTGCATAAAAATGCATAAATGGACTTGAATTGATATGAAATAGTTTAACAATGGCTAATTACCTTCTGATTACTCAAGTTAGGTGGCAAATGACGGGTAACTGCAGACTTTTTTAAAGTAAGCAAAAATAATAAAAACAATGTAAACTAATATGAAACTTCAAAATTAGGGACATCAATAAATGTTTTGATTTATTCATATGATGGGCACAGTATGCTGGCTTTAATGAAGAATGTAAAGCTGTCATTTGTAAATGAAAAATAATGACAGTAGCAGTGCACATGATAGATTGTTGAGGAAATCAATTACTTTGGTGTCATTTAGTGATTGTCATACATATACTTGAAAAGCAGTGTTTTAATTGTGAAGCACTGTGCTGTTGGTTTGCCATACATGTCTCTTTATTTGGAGATTTCGGAGTCTCACTGAGGAATGAAAAATTACAGTAGTATGAATACATTATAATATTAGGGGATAGGTGGAGGATGAATCTTGTAACAAAGTGATTACATTACTCCTCTAATTGTTTTTATGATATGGCAGACATTAATATAGCACAACTGTACTTGGCTGGACTGAGATTTTGCATGTGTATATAATTATTTGGTTTGTGTTACCTATCTTTTCTTATAGGAAGATGGCAGGTACACTTTCATTGCTGTGTTGTTTGACTGATGATTAGATCCAAAAAAATTTGTGTATGACTGTGGCATATTTTTCATGTGCAGCAATGATGTAAAACAAGGGATCAAGGTAGAGGAAAGACCAGGCATGAGGAAAAACTGCATCCTAATGGCATTCCTTAGGAAAATGGTAAATGTCTGTTTGGTACAAGTAGACCCAAGCAAGCTGAGAGGAAAGAAGCCTGGAATCAAGTTGACCTGGACATTAATGCAGTCGGTGGAAGAAACCACTCATTAACACATTGCAAGAAGGCAGCAAATTAAATGGTAGGACATATTGGAAGCAAGGTTAGGCAGAATGACATTGCACTTGCCAGTACTGGGGTTGGGGGCCTCCAGCAATTAACCCTTTACCACCAGATAAGGAATGCCTCCTGTCCATCCATGGGGAAGGCTATGACACAGAAGATGATGGTGCTGGAAGAATAAGAAGTGGTGTGGATACTGGCTATTACCAACGGATACACCACCAGCCATCATTTGCTCAGGAAGGTTGGTTTAAAACTAGTAACATATATTTATATAGAAAACTGAATGCTGACATGCAATGATTACATTAAAATCATTACAATTACTATTAATATGGGAACTTTCCACGTCTACACAGAATGACAATGAAGGCAGTGTGGCCCCCATGCCTTCTTATTAAGCATACAGTAGTGTATGCTGTTTTTTATTTGCATTCTTTTCAAATCATTTTTACAGTCAGTAGCAGCAGAAACAACCATTTCCACTATACCAATAAATTTGGAGGATTTCAGTAACAGAATGAATGTTGGAAATGAGGATAATGATGGTTATATTTATGAGGCAGCCTGAGGAAAGTGTCACGCTGTCCCCAAGGTTTACTGGCGGAATCTGACACCCACAGCATGTTAGTAACTGTGTAAGAAGTGACAGTGCATCATAAGGTCAAGCACATACTGACATTACACTCATACTTGTACAGCATGAAAACCCACGCACTTCTACTCCAGTATCTCCAAACCCAGATGAACATTTTCAGTATGATGGCATACATTCAGAGGTAACAGTGCATAGTGGCACCCTCACAATGGGTATGCAGGTGCAGGAATTTGTCACAGCTACCCCAGGAAACATGTAAGGTATTGGCTGCCCAGCAGTAAATGTGCTGTAACATTGTTAGAGTCAGTGCACTGCTGCAGAGAGTCAACTGGAAATGGTCAGAATCCTCCCGGGCATGTGTGAGGACTGTCAGCACTACATGGAAATGGTACACAGTAGGGATAATGCCATGATCATACTGAATATTTAACTGGAAGGGGAATAGGGTATTTAAAAAGGGTCTATATTATTTCAGTGAATGCTTAAAATAGCGAATGCTGTTTAATCGACCCAATACAGTTGAAATTCCTAAATCCCGAACACATGGAACAGTGATTTTTTTCCCAGGGAAAAAAAAATCACTGGGTCGTGTTCAGGACTTTGCCATTTCTTCCACTTTAGTGCGATCCTGGAGTTGGTATATTTAAGTGTGGAGGGGTGGAGCACAACCCCCCACAAATTGGGTGGGGGTGGGGTGGTAGGCGAAGTCCCTCACTTTATTTTGTGTTTGGATTGTTTTTTTTTTTTTTGTTTACGGATCAGCAATTTTTTTTCCTGGGAAAAAAATTGCTGTTCTGTGTCTTCCAGATTTAGGGATTTCAACATTATTGGGTTGATTAAACAGCGTTCGCTATTTTAAGCATTCGCTGAAATAATACAGACTCTTTAAAAAAGGGAGAGACATAGAGCATTTTTGACTGACTATATTTAATTCCTATTATGGCACTGCTTAAAACCTTATTGAACTGAGGAAAGAATGTTTATGTCGTAACAGAAGATTGCACTGGTTAACACCATTAATGCTTTCTACACTGACATTGTTACTGCTGCCAGCAGTAGTGTAGCTAGGGTGGGGCAAGAGAGGCAGAGAGGCAACAGTCCTGGGTCCAAAGTGGTGGGAAGTGTGATCAGGTGATCCTTATCACTCTTTAATGTATTATTGGCTTTTAAAAGCTGGCATTGCATTTGCAGTCAAACCTGAACACTGTAGTGCTCCATGTATGGTGGAAATTATAGCAATTGCTTGGTACATTGTAGCAAACAGAATGCTGCAGTTTAAAATTAAAAAAAAAAAACTTCTTTTTTTTTAAACTAAAGCCTAAGCACTTTAGTGCTCCAGGCAGGCAAGGTATAAACTGTAGCGACTGCTTGCTAGATTTGTAGCAAGCACTTTGTCACAGTTTAAAAAGAAATATTTTTTTCTAAACTAAAACATGAGTGCTGTAGTGCTCTGTGGAGGCAGGTATAAACAGTAGCAACTCTTTGGAAAATTCTACTATGAATCACAAATAGGCAAGAAAATGCTTCATGGACATATACCATTTTATTTACTTTCTCAATTACATCTCATTGTCACTTCAGTTGCTTTGATCATTCATGACCATTCTGCATTAATGTAAATGGCCTCTATGAATAACATCTTATCTGTGCTCATTTGTGTACAGCACAGATAGGTCCGTAGGTTCATAGAATGATACCAGGCTATTGGCCCGGAGGACCTTATAAGTCTAGCCAAGAATTTTGCCCATGTTCTTACAAAGTCAGTACTTGTTTCCCCTGTCAGGCAGGGACACAGGTAGGATCCCAGGGGTGTATTTTCTGTTTCCCATCCAGTTGTCCAGGTTCCTCTTAAAGAGGGCTAGTAAGGTACTGTCCTTGACATGGAGAGGGAGTCTATTCCACAAATGGGGGAGTCTTTGGTACACAAATCTATCCTACCAACAAGTTCTATTAATGTCACAGACCATGCTGAGGCTTGTATGTGGGTTGTGCAAGTGAAGTTTGACTTATAGATGTGCAGCAACTCCATCATGGCTGGATCTGAGATGGCCTTGTATGCCAGACACAGGTCACCTCTGAGCAGTCTGTATGAGACTGAGTAGAGGGACAGGGCTTTTAGCCTATCTGTATAGGATAGGTGTTTGAGACCCTGGATATTCTGGGTCAGAAACCTCTGTGGTCTCTCCAGCTGCTGCATGTGTTTGGCAAGGTACATGCCGAAGGGGCTATTGTATGTGATAATGGGTCTGATAAGGGAGGAGTACAGGGATGTTAGGACCTCCTTGTTCCTGGATGAAATACCCTTACTTATGAGGTGGGCCATGTAGAAAGCCTTCCATACAACGGAGGCAACATGGTGGTCAAAAGTCAAGTTGCTATCAACCTGGGTGCCCAAGTTCCTCACGACTGATTAGGTGCTTGGTACATTGTTATTAATGTGATAATAAGTGGGGATGCCATTTTACCCAAAGGGAATAATGATGCATTTTGTGGCATTCAGTTTGAGGTCATGCTTCTGGCACCAGTCATTAGTTTGGTAAGGCCCTCTTGGAGGATGTTCACATCACTAGGGGAATTTAAGCAGCACTCAGCTTGCAGACATCTGCAAACTTGGTCAGCCATACACCACTGGTTTTGGCATGCACCTCAGAAAAGCATATTACAAACAGTAGAGGCCCCAAGACTGATCCTTGGGGTATGCCACTCATTACAGGTCCACTGCTAGAGGTGGCATCCCTATTTTGACTGAGTGAGTTCTATCAGTGAGCCAGTTAGCTTCCATCTGGTAACATACAGGTTAATACCTAGCTGAAAGAGCTTATCTATTATTCCCAAGTGGGGAATAGTGTTGAAGGCTTTGGCTAGGTAAAGGTAGGTGGTGTGCACCATCTTCCCCTCGTTAGTGGCTTTGGTGACTATTTTGAAGAAGTCGACTACATTTAACAGACACGATCTCCCTTTGACAAAACCAAACTATTTGGGGTCAAGTGTTTGGAGGTTGCCAATGCCCTTGTTTATAGGGTCCATGATAGTGCGTTCCATAACCTTGCAAATCATAGGCTTACTATATCCATGTAATGGCTATGTATACCACCTTATGTCTTCATAGATTTAGCCTTTTTGATGTACAAAAATTAACAGATGCTCCTTGCTGATACAGCTCAGATTTTATGTAGAAAAAACACATACACATGGGCTCAGAAACTCAGCTTATTTCTGATGCTGTTATTTACATACCTGCCTTTATTGTATGCAGAACATCATATTGACATGATTATCTTCCCCCCCTTAAATCATAGTATTGTCTCAAATTGCCCTTACATGCTAATCAAACATACCAAAGCAGACACCTTGCACTAGTAGTACAATGTAAACATTTCATCTACACACAATGACACCTCCTAAGGATTCACATGTCAGTGTACCGAATATCATGTATTATCTTCTGAACACTGTGAACGAAAACTGACAACTGTCAACAGAAAAGTTACTAAGAACATGACAAGCGTGCTTCTTTGCAGCAGGATATATTTCACATGTAGCATATATAAAAAAAGGCACAATGCAATGTTTTTAACTTGCAAAAAAATATTGAAAAATATCTTCTACTGAAAAAAATGTGTCAACGACATGGCCTTGACATAACTACAGCTTTTTCATGCATATGTAGCAGTACCATGTGTGTCACGAATTACAGTTATATGTATATGTTTTTGTACTATCATATGCATTTTATTACTGTTTTTGAGTACTGTATTTTACAGAGATTTGGTGTAAGTATTTTGACATCATGTAAGGCCTTTTATAAAGATAGAAACACATACACCACTCACATTCTATATCCATACCATAACATTACATCAATGGGAGTCACTTTTTCAATATGGGGAGAAAATGATGATTGATTTATGCTATTTGTAAACTGTTTTATATAAGTGGAAGATAATCCAAATGACATGCATCATATCACGTGAACCTTCAAATGTAATCTGATGCCTCTGTATAACTGTCATGTTCAGTACAGAAATACATGTGTACAGATGATGTATATGACCTGGCCAGAATAGACTAGTTATCAATGTTTCATTTATTGATTAACCTTCATTAGTTAATCAAAAAGTAAAAAGGTCAGACAGACAAACCAATTAGTAAACCTACATGAAAAACCTATCCAAGCCAGCATTTTCACTGTGTGATACCTTAAAAATCCAGTAATAGAGGCCCATGGGATATATGCAAGTGACCCCATTATGGACAGCAAGTGCTTTAGATATATGGCTTTTGAATGTCCATGGCTTTTTACTTTTTTCTTTTTAAGTCTTTATGGACAGATTCAGGCCACCAAAGCCAAACAGCACTAGCTTTGGGCATGCAAGTTTTGGCCTTCTTTATCCTCGTCAGTACAGCATAAGTGGACTGTTTGTCTAGACTTTAGAAACACAAGGTCTGTAAACCCAGCTGATGTCCCTAACCATCAAGGTGTCTGCAAAATATCCCAACTAACAACTAAATGAAAAAGTAAAAAGGTGTTGGGCCTCTATTACACAAGGTTTAAGGTATCACACAGTGAACCCTCTAGCTTGGAAGGGTTTTTCTTGTAGTTTTTACTAATTGGTTTGTCGGTGTGACTTTTTTACTTTTTGGATTTATATAATATAATTTTTGAATTAATAAACTTCTAAAACTTTTTTTTTTCATGTATAATAGTTTGCAAAATTAATACCAAAATAGAAATGGAAAGTCTACAGATCACTGTGAAGAATCACCTAACAAAAGTCCACAGTCAATATAAAGACATGCATACTGCACACAAACAGCATCTGAAAAGGAAATGACAAAGGGAAGCAAGATTTGTGAGGCAAGCTTTGCCTCTCTACCCCTTATACAACTCCATATGAAATGTTTCTCACCAGCCGTTTGAGGTCAGCAACCTATCTAGTACGTACAGACAAGGGAGTCACTCAGACCTTTCCATGTGCGTACACTTTACAGCATGACTTCCCATTATCAGTGATGTGCACTATCTTTCAAAATCTATAGCTCATAATTTAGTTTATTAAATAGTTACTAGAAATCTCCTGAATCTACTGAAATTAATGCCATGTAGCTCTGGAAAGATTAAGGTAGTCATGAATATTGACAAGGTACAAATATTCCGCTAATACTTCTATAGAGTGCAACTTTCCTACATGCGGGTTAGCAATCACTGATGACAATCAGACTTTAAATGTGTTTAGCAGACCACCTTTCCCTAGATGATGATGAGAATCGTGCTACTTGAAACTGATACTGATGTATCCATGCCACTCACAATAATGAAAATCAGAATGGTCATGGTTGTAGAAACCATGCATTTCATTGGGTGTTAATTTGTATAAGTTTGCATTTCTTACTATGTTTTACTGAAATGTTAATTTAACATTCATATTTCATTGAGTGAAGGTTTCTCATCACAGAATGCCCCTACATTTTCATTTCGGACTACTCAAACACCATTGAGGATAAGATCAAAGCTGGTTAAAATATTGTGTTTTTCTTTTATCTGGTTCGTTCATTTACATTTGCATGCAGTGCAAAAATGCAGACAAAGTAGCTGAGCTTGAATGAAAAATATATTCAGTTCTGCTGAATGTGGACAAAAAATTTACGATGATTTAATAGAAGATTTATTTCACAGTTGTGTAAAGCCAATAGCATGGCACTTGCAATGTAAACAGAGTAGTCTTAACCATGGATGCTTATACAAATATCTGTAGGCAAAAGGTAAAGTCTTAGAATGGTGAGTTGAGTCATATTTTATACTGAATCTGAATTGACGAGGAATATAGCCTTCATTATTTTCAGACTAAAGGGTACGGAAGTCATGAATACAGAATAGTGTTGCAAGAAATGCAGCCCAGCTTAGATGTTCTTTATTTGGCCATATGAATTCTTTACCTCAGTAAATGTTCTAAAGTTTTAAAGAGAGAGAAAACCAGAGCAAGCTGCCAGATTTTGAAAGAACAATTCGAGCCTTCTGCACCTGATTTTCAAAATACCACCACGGCTAAACAATGCTGCCTAGATTATGTCAGCCTTCACCTCATGTCCCTGTGACAATGTTAGATGGATTGTGTGTGTGTGTGTGTGTGTGTGTGTGTGTGTGTGTGCACATGTGGATGAAGCAAAATTACCTTTTATTCAAATTTTATAAGCAGCATATATGGATTAATATAGCTCTATTCTTCACATGGTGAAAATATATTAATTTACTGTTATTTGTCAAGATGGTCTCCTCTAACTGATATTTCAAATTAAAGAATGCATACAATAGTTTTTCTAAATTAAGATTCAGCATGACAAAATAATTGTACTTGCTTTAATATAGAAAGACTAAACTGTCTGCTGAATCATTCACTTTATGAAGATTTTCCTGAATGAATTGAGATGACATGGCAACATTTCATGGTTTTTCCTCAGTATATATTTTCTTTATATTTTTCCCTCATATCTGCTAGAAATCCAGCTTCTCCCCATCAAATTAGCTCATTGACTATCCCAAGGATTTCTCCTGGTATTAAGCCAAGAATTGCCTGGTAAAAGTCCCATTTTTGCATACGGTATTTTGTGCACTTGTCAGCATGCAAGCTATGACACATGCGATGACCTAACCTTACCACCCAGGTGATAGACAGGTGATCTATATCATTGTCAAGAATCAGAATGCCTTTCCCACATGGACACATGCTCCTGCATCCTCATCATGAAGGCTGCATCCCATAGACAGCATTGGGGTTCCTCATACCTGCTTCCAGGCCATGTATCTGCATCCAAGACCCACCTGCAAAGGGACATCTGTAGTATGTGCCACTATACCATGCATTATTTTAATGTGAGCAGCTTGCAAGCATTGTAGAAACCATGATAACTTGAAAGTGCTAAATATGTTTTTTTTTATAGATAAACCATGTCTGTGTTTTTATTATAGTAATGCATTCATGTATGCAACTACTTTGAAGATAAATTAGCTTTTCAGTTAGACTTTTGATTTTGTATATAACAATAAACTTTTAAGTTAACTGTTTTTCTAGTGGATGATGTAGCCTTATCTGGGACTGGTCTAAAAAATTAGCTTTGGTAATATCTTTATCTAAAAATCTTATTTCTTTCATGACCAAAATGGAGCCTACCTTCTCCAAATAAATATAGCTTATCTACCAAGTGTTCCACAAATATAAATTTCAGTATTTTATAAGTACACACTGACCGTATAACCCAATATTAGATTTGCAAGCTTATCTTCACAGAGCTGACAATGGCAGAATTTCAGCAAAGTATAGTTTAAGACCCTTGCCAGATCTCCATTTTCAATTTATTGCACATCTGACATCACGTGTTCATTTGTAATTTTCTCAAAATCATTCATATCCACAGCTAGTTACAAAACTGTCTCAAAGTGCTGGGGCATTCATTTTTTATAACTGCTTCCCTAGTATATGTCATTTTAGCTCCTTTTAAACACAAAAAAGGTTGAGTCACTTTTTGGCTATTTATTCTAGAAGTCGGACTCTTTAGAATCCTAAGCACATTGTATTAAACTGTGTTATTCTCTTATTGTTGATTTGCTTCACACACAACTCACCTAAACAAACTTACCTAAACTACAAAATATTTGGTATAAATGCAATATGTGTGAAAAAAGAATACTGATAACACACTCATCAACAAGGAGAATTGCTGAGTTTGTGAACATGTAAAAAGGTTAACAATGGGGGGGGGGTTAAGCCCTCCTACACCTC
This sequence comes from Protopterus annectens, assembly GCF_019279795.1. NCBI lineage: Eukaryota > Metazoa > Chordata > Ceratodontiformes > Protopteridae > Protopterus > Protopterus annectens. The sequence goes on from NC_056737.1 coordinate 248,210,322, forward strand.
AGAAAGTTTTATATATATATATATATATATATATATATATATATATATATATATATATATATATATATATATATATACTAATTCCATGGTCTCACCAATTCTAAGCTGGGAGAACTCTCTGCAAGCCAGGCAATCTCTGCTGGTACACACACAGACATTGCACCACCAGTGACTTAAAATTAATAAAAGTAATGATCTGTGTTATGCGCCAGAGCGATGTGCCTCTAGGTTGCAATGCTTAAAGTATTCCATTTGTGGACACTATGTTCCATACAGCATAGCTTCTGATGAATCGGTCAGTACTTCATATCTGCTGATTAAATGTGTTTGGGTCAAATATTTTCACACAAATGTGTTGTTGACCACTTGTGTTTTAGATCAAAATGTTTAGATAAATTTTCTTTTGGCTTTTCCCGGTTAGGGGTCGCCACAGCAGAACTCCGGTCCACTAATGCTTGGCAGTAGATTTTTATGGTGCTGAGGTGCCAGCCCGATGCCCAACCTTCAGTGAAGGCACTCCCAATCACGCATGTTTTTCGAATGCCACTCGACCGCGGGGAGGATATGCAGACTCCACACAGAAGGTGCTCCAGCCAAGAATCGAACGGGAGAACCTCTTGCTGTGAGGCAACAACACTACCGCGGCACCGCGGCCTCCATGTTAAATGTCTACCAATTCACTTTCTTCATTTCTTTCATTGAAAAAGTATTGACTAGTGGTACTGTTTCCTTTTTCTACCACCTCCTACTGCCCCTACAGCCTCCTGCAGTTTCTTTCTCTGAATGGAGATTTGAAAGCTAAGCAAGTCATTACCTCCATGGGAAGAGTATGCATCCAGAAGCATATACAAAAAAGATAGATAAAGGCAGTTTGTAACGGTCAACAGACTTACTATGGACGATGCTGAATTTATGGAATATATTAGTAATATGGTCACTGATTTTTGGAATGCAGCATATGAAAAAGACTTAACTGAGAAAGTAAAATAAAATGTTTATGAAGGGAATCAGTATACTTTAAGAAGAAATACTAATAACAAAAGACTATATAGTGTAATATAATAGAACAAAAAGTCAGATAAAGAAAATAATTAGGAAAAATTAGTCTGTTTTAGGTGTACTTTCAGAATAAAAACAGTTGATGGGAGATGAACCATAGTTTGCTTATAAAATACATAAAAAATACATAACAATTTTGAAACAGTTATATTATAAAGATGTGAAGCAAGACAAATGTGATAAGAAGACCAGAAAGAAGGCTACATACCCATGTTATTATTTTTTAGATATGATTTGAGTCAAGTTACATTTATACTGCTGATGCCAATTAAGTCTTTTGATTTTGATGTCTTTACAATGTGAGACACAGAAAACACTGTGTATCAAGCTGTATGCAATGCATGCAAGAGTTTTTATGTAGGTAAAAGTAATAGAAAATTTATGAATTACGGAACATTTATCTGACATGTGACTTAATGCATTTACAAATGCTTTGGCAAAATATGCCAATGAGATGCGGAATAATCATGGTTTTACATTTAGATTATGCCTAATGTAAGGAGTGGTGATATGATACTTGAAAAAGAGTTGGCAGAATAGAAACTGATAGCACATTTGAAAGCAGATAAAAACAGGGTTAAATGTGGATATCAGTATAAAACCATTGTTAAAAAAGAAATACAAGTTTTGAAATTATTTTTATAACCGTATTGCTTAAGGTCCATGGCTCGGATTGATTATGTAAATGATTTGATATTAAAGTATGGGATGTGTGTGTGTGTGTGTGTGTGTGTGTGTGTGTGTGTGTGTGTGTGTGTGTGTGTGTGTGTGTGTGTTTTATGTAATGCATTGAGAAAGGACATTTGCCTGAAAGCTTTGCTATTTTAGAAGTTATTAAAGTTTGGTGTTCCCAGTGTTTTAGAGTTCCTGATTTGTTTATTTTTTTGCATGTTTTACTATTGAGCTCCATGCATCTGCCTCTAAGTATTGTGTTTTTGAATTGCTTTTGGTTTATCTCAGGAGCCATACACAGTGAATATGACACCCCAATATTTTGTTCCTGATGCATAGCTTACTACCACAGTTAAATCAACTGTTAGTAGTTAGTAATAATCCTTTGTTGAAAGGTACCATAGACCCCTCATCTGTGACATGAATGGATAGATACTGATCAAAATGAAACTTTCAACTCACAAGTTTTGTTACTGGAGAAAAAGGTACAATCATACAAGTGACTGCAATGGAAAAGGTTTAGTTTCCAAGCATACCTGGACTTGGGTATTGTACCATGAGGTCTTAGGATTCCGATGAACCCTCTTATGGTAATGTTTACCCTGTGCTATTTACCAGGTGGCAAGAACATAATCTTAAGTGCTGGATATATGATATTGATGAACAGTTATTTTATAGATATAGAAGATGATTTGATGAGCAAATTGATGTCTTTATAGGCAAAGATATTACATTTTTCCTGTTTTCAAACAAAGTTAATTGCATATAATGAGATGCTTGAGTGTTTCAACTTATATGATGAACAGTTGGAACAAGTGAAGACACACAAATTGTTTTGTGATGCTGGTAACCACAAGAAATTTAACATCTATTTTGGGGCCAAAAGTTGAGAAGGGACAGAATGCAGTTCAAAACAGAACTGCACAAACCAGAGCAACTAGCAAATCTAAGTATGAATTAGAAGAAATAAAAACTGTACTGACTATGAATTATACTTCAGATAATGTTCAGACAATAGAAGACACTGTATCTGATCAGCTGACATCTTATAATATACCACCCAAAGATGACTAGGTCCAAGCAAATAATGATTGACAGAGAGCTGGTGTGAATATGTCTACAATGGTGCTCAGACGTATGAATAACCTTAGTCTTATCTAAATAATATCTGAGTTGTTTATGCAGATCCAAGATGTGGAGACCCTTCCAGCTAGCAGAATGTATAGAAGGAAAAAAAGAAGGGCAAAGTAATAGATTGATTAAGAGACAATTCATTAACCACCTTGGACATTAAATGAGGACTGGTACAAAGAGACACCATGTCCCTATGAAAAACTAAAAAAAGAGGAACAGCCATAACAGCCTGGAGTTCCAGCACTCTTAGCTGAAGAAGGGCCAAAAGAAGAACAGTCTACGATGCATAATGTTGTAAGGAAGCTGAAGCTCAAAAGGATCCCGAGTCAATTTTTCAAGAACAAAATTAAGATCCCAGGAAGGCAGAATAGGCTTCCTTGGAGGTGTGATATAAAATACGCCCTTAAGAAATTGCTTGACCTCAAACCTATAGACCAGAGCAGTAAATAGCAGACAAGAAGAAATAGCTGAAATGTAAGCTTTAACAGAAGAATATGCTAACCCAGCATGGAGCAATTCACTCAAATAAGAGAGAACCAGAGGGATTCTCCACAGAAAGTGGATCCTGGTTATGAGCAAGGCACCAACCAGAAAATCTATTCCATTTGGACATACAGGATTTCCTGGTAGCAGGTTTTCTGGCCTCCTGCAGAACCCTAACCACATTCTCAGAAAAAAAGTGCCTTAAAGGGAACAAAACCTTTTCAACCATAATGTCAGTTGAAGAGTGGACAAGTGAGGATGGATAAGAGATCCCCTGTCTTGTGTGAGTAAGTCCATCCTTTGAGGTAACTTGTGGTGATTCCTTTTGGCTAGGTATAGAAGAATAGGGGAAACAATGCTATCAGGGCCTAAAGGGAGTCACCAACAAGATTTTTGGGGAGTCACACTCTATCTTGAGCAGGAACCTCAGAATCAGAAGAAGGTCAGGGAAGGTATAAAGAAACATCCCATTCCATAAAAAGAATAGGGTGTCCAAAAAGATTTAGATGAGGAGTACCTCGCTGATGATGGACAATGTCCAGAAACACATCATTGTGAAGCATCCATTTGTAACCCTGTGTTACGGACCTGCTCAGAAAGTCTGACATTGTATTCTGCTCTGAAGGAATATACCCAGTATGAAGAGCCACTTGATACTGGTCAGCTAGCTGCCAACCTGAAGAACCAGCCTGCAAAGAAGGTAGAACTGGGTCACCCCACCTTGCTTGGTGATGTGCCGCATTAAAGTGGCATTGCCTGTAAACATTTTCAGAGGCCCAGCCATAAAAAGAGAATGAAAGGCCTTAAGGTTGAAAAGGAGAAACTCCCTGGCTGTAACTGAAACCCGAGGAAGAAGTGACTGAAAAAAAGGCAACGAGAGAAAGAGCCTTAGGAGGAGGCAGGGAGGCCAGCATAGGGATGGCCTGGAGCCTGCATCTGATAAACACATGATCTAGAGAAGGAGCCAGTGCTGATTTCTGGAAATTTATTGTAAACCCCAGGCTTTGCAAGAAGCAAACAGTAAAGTGAAGGTGTTGAAGCAAGGTCTCGCGGGAGGAAGCCTGAATGAGGAGGTCATCCATATAAGGAAAGATTTGAACTTCTCTTATCATGCAAAAAGTAATGACAAGAGCACAGCATTTTGTAAAAGCCCCTGGGGCAGAAGAAAGGCCAAAGGACAAAGCAGAGAACTGAAAATGTATGGAAGAAACAGAGAAATACAAAATCTTTCCAAAAAGTGCATGAATAAAGATGTGAAGATAAGCATCCTTGAGATCCAGAGAGACCAGGAAAGCCTTGGGAAGAAGAAGAGGAAACAGGGACTAAGGAGATGGCATCTTCAGGAAGGTGTTCAGCTGAGAGAGGTCCACATTGGATCCCTAGGTGCCATCCTTCTTGGGAACCAGAAACACTCTGGAATAAAACTCCTCCCCCTCCTGGGAAAGGGGAACAACTTGAATGGTGCCTTGAGATAGAAGGTCCTGAATTAGTCCCGTGAAAAAAGAAAACTGTTCCTGAGAAGGTTGAGGGATGCACAGAAATGGATGAAGGGATTTCCACACCATGGAGTATCCCTGAGAGATGATGGACAGAATCCGGGAGTCTTGAGCAATGCTTAACCAATTAGGAAGGGACCGAGAAAGACAAAGAGATAATGGAACCCGACTGAGGAAAGGGGAAAATAGGCAGTCAGATGGAACCCAGTTTGTCTTGAAAAGGATGTTTCTGAAAAATGTGAGTCTGGGTAGATTTAGCAGGAGAAGCCTGCCTAGAACCCTTTTTACCTTTGGGGTGAGGGTGAGGCTGTCCACAAATAAAAGCAGATTTAGAGAGATAATTCCTTTGTAACTCCCTTTATCCTGCAGAGGCTTGAAAAGCTCAGCAGCTGCAGACCCAAATAAACTCTTATTATCAAGAGGAGAATCCAACACTTTACCCTTAATGTCATTAGGCAAAGGCAGGAGATGAAGCCAAGAGTAGCATCTCAAAACAGAACCAAAATCAGCAGCTCTAAAAGAGGCATCAACTACATTGGGACTTCATTTAATAGAGTTGTGGGCTACTTGAAAAGTGGAGCCCAGTAAAGAAAGGGCCAAGGACTTCCCTTCGGAATCAGGAAGGTCAGAGACAGCCTGTGAAGCCTGAGAAAGAAGGGTTTAAATATACTTGGTCATATGGGTCTGGTAATTAATAGCTTGAAAGGCCAAGGTGGCAGCAGTTCACACTTTCTTGCCCATTCACTCCATGGGCCTACTGTCCTTGTCTAAAGGAAGCAGTTTAGCAGAAGGCAAAAGCTTAGAGGTTTTGTCAGAAGAGACAGACACTACAGAGGGACACATCAGAAACCTGAGAGCACTCCCATTTAAAGTACTCCATTATACGAGAAACAGTATCCCCAAAAGTGAGTTCTTCAAAAGGAAAGTCTGAGCTAGTAGAATCTTCCTCTTCAGAGCCATAATACAAAGGAGAATGGATCTGAGAAGAATATGCCAAAGACTCTTCCCCAGAATCCAAGTCTTCATCAGAGGAGTTCTGCTCTCTGGGCCTCTTGAATGGGGTAGAGGTCCAAGGGGAAGCACGTACAGAAACTCCATGGGGAGGCTTCAATACCATCATTAAATTACACAATACTTGGGTAAACCCCTGCAATTCATGCTAGGGATCTTTAGAAGCAGGGTAAATAACTTTAATTTTTCTTTGTCTGTTGAGAAACGTCTGCACTAAACACCCTAGGAGGTTCAGACCCTTGTTGTCTGCATTCAATTAATGTAGCAGGAATCTCCTCCTGAAAAAGAATCTTCAGAACCCCCCTCAGACCCTCTGAAATGATAAGCAGAGGTCCCTCCCAACATCTGGAACAGATTCTGCAGAACCTCCAAGGATGTGCAAAAAGTCAGATCCATGCCGGCCTCTGATACCAGTGCTGCAGAGGATATCCCAGCATAGCAAGCAGGTGATCCTCTGGACCTTCAACAGCATTGAGAGAGATGTCTGGGGGAGGTGGGACAACAGACAAATCAAACCTGACTCTCTTGGCTTTTTCTTGGCAGGCGGCTAACCATCAGGATGGGAGGATTCTGCCATCTTACCATCTACCAGCAATTTAAGACGTTCTTCTCCAGATAGATGGACAAGGAGGAGAGATGGCTTCTTAAGGTCTTAGGGTCTTAGAACACTGCACATGGTTGTGAAAAGCACCAAAACAGAAGAGACACTGCCCCTTTATTATCCTTATGGGAATCTGACAACCACACTGACATTTCTCCTTTCTGTATGACATGTAAACCCACAGCAGTGAAAACAAAAGAAGAAATAAGAAGAAACCCTGATGGGGCACTTAGCTGAAACATAGCTTGGCAACCAGCACAGAAGAGGCATTCAGACTGGTGGCAAAGATGTTCTGAGGCATGTACATAAATGTGTCACATTTATGCCTTACGCTTGAGTGAGAAGCATATGTGTGACATACTACGTGTATAAAATCCTAAGGCTTTGGTATACTGGCTTGACTTTGGGCTACCCTTGGCAGGGAATCACTTTAATAAGGAATACTGCAACAGTGATATGAAAGGACATTTATTAACACAAAAAATATACACTATGTAGTATAGCATACTAGAAAAACACGTCAGACAAAGGAAGTGATTAGGAACAATCAGTCTACATTAAGTGCATTTCCAGAATTAAAACAGTTGATAGGAGATGAACCACAGTTTGTTTAACAAATACGTAAAAATTTTGAGAACAATTATGTTATAAAGATGTGAAGTTTTGGGTAAAGTTACACCCAATGGCAAGTAAGTCCTTTCACTCTGATGCCTTTGCAACTAGGAATATAGCAGACATGGTGTATCAAGTCATATGCAATGCCTGTAAGAGTTTCTATGTAGGTAAAAGTAATAGAAAATCAAAAGAAACAGATTACTGAGCATTTATCTGATATAAGACTAAATGTACTTACAAATGCTTTGGCAAAACATGTCAATAAGATGGGAAATAACTACGTTTTTTAATTTTAAGTTATACAAAAGATTATACCTAATGTAAGGGAAAGTGATATGATACTCAAAACAGAGTTAACAAAATACAAATGGGTCACATGTTTGAATGCTGAGAAAAAACAGGGTTAAATATGGCTATCAGTGTAAAAAAAACATTGTTAAAAAGAAGAGTTTTGAAATAAACTTTTTAGTATTGTATTGCATATTTTATGATTCATGGCTGCATTTAAAGATTTTATTATGTTATTTGATTCATTACTTGTGTAAATTATTTAATATTTAAGTATGGGATGTGCTGCATTGAAAAGGGCGATTGCCTGAACGTTTTGCTATTTTAGAAGTTATAAAGTAAGTTTGGTGCTCCCAGTGTTTAGTAGTTCTTGGTTTGTTCTTTTTTCTGTAGTTGTTACTTCTGAGGATTGTGTCTTTGAGTTGAAGTTGTTTCTTATTTACATTGAACTCTCGTGTACCATCCTTAGACTGTGCTAAAGTGAGTGGTATCATTTCTTTCCAACTCCATTTGTAACTTGGGCAATAGAATACAGACCCTAGGTCATTACCATTTGGCAAATCATATTTTTCTTAGCCAACACGCATTGACTATAAGTTGCAGTATTATAAACTTAAACTATGTGCAGTTTAATCACTAGTGTCTATATTATGTGATCGAATGGTGAAATAGTCAAACAAGTAATAGTCGACCCGTAATAATTGAACCGCCACAATGTCAAACAGAAAATAAAAAAAAAAACTGACCCAAACAAACCATTTAAATGCTCCATGCAGGGGGGCAAGCCCCCCTGCAACCTCCACAACCTCCGCTACTTAAATATACCAACTCCGAGCTCGCACTACAGTGCAGACAATGGATAACTTCCATTTCTGCACTGTACGGAGATCTCCATTGACCTGCTCAACATTGTGGTGGTTGGATTATTACAGGTCGGCTATTAAGAGTTCGACTATTTGACTATTCGATCATGTAATATAGACCCAATCAGGCATAGACATGTGCTTGAGACAAAAGTGCTTAGTTGTTTTCACACAAGTATCTACATTAAAGAGCTGCACTTCTTTGGTTTTGGTGGTGATTTGTTGTGTTATTTGGCTGGTATTCACCCCACTGTAGGTGAGTTATCGAGCAATACAAGCTGGAACATATTAAATTACAGCTCCCACAAAGTCAGAAGGAGGGCTGAATCTGGTTCATGAAGCATTCCCTGGATTCCTGTTTATGCTTACTAAGTGTGAGCATCTGTTTAAATGTACTGTATGTGGTGGTGGTGGGGGGGGTTGCTGCAGAATACCACCCCACCAATAAAAAAGGATTAAGTGAAATTAGAAATAAAATAAAAAAACAGAAATTTCCTTTAGTGAAAATGTGAGCTATGGGCCAAACAACAAGGGTACACATCAAAATCATAAACATCCAGGGAAAATGCTCACCAGTACCATTTGTTTGAGTACACAGGATCTGGGGAAGAACAGCACAACAGTACACCTACCAATGATAGGAGGAATAAATTAAAAGGAAAATAAACTGCAACAAAACATTCTTTGGTGAAATTGTGAGCCATGGGTCAAGCATCTATTCCTGATGCATACACTAAGACACTAAGAAGTACACACAGAGAAAGGCCAAGGTCAATCTGTTGTATTTGTTCTTATGAATGTTTGTTGCCTTTGTAAAGGCAGCATGAAGTAGTATAATTATTATTAATAAAGATCTCTAGGTGCCTCTATTATACAAGAAGCAATTTAGTTATTATTAATAAATATCACTAGGTACCCCTATTATACAAGAAGCAGTATAAAATTATTATTAATAGATATTACTAAGTACCTCTATTATACATGAATGGTACATATCATCAGCACCCACTCAGAGGTGGTTACTTAAGAAAAAAGAGGTCACATGATTCTTAAATGTACCTGGAAGCAAGGCATGCTGCCACACTACTAGTAAGTGTGTTAAATGAATATTCCATTCAATTACACACAATCTTCTACAAATCTTTATTTAGAACCCTTTATGTACAAATAGTCAAAAATTCTTCCAGTTTCATTTTGTTAGTGGAAGCAAATTCAGCTCTTTAAGGAAAAATCAAAAATTACTTTGGTAAGAAACTTTTTGCTACAGAAGAAAAAACTAAGCTCATTTAGAATGTGGAAATTGAACAAGAATATACCCTAAATCCATAGTTAAATAATTATTATTTTTGTAACACCTTGTTTATTTGATGAATGAGCTTTTCATGAGAAATTACAATTTGAGAAATGGAGTTAACCTGAATGAATAATGTACAATTGGACAGCTATGAGACAATGCACGAAAATTCAAACTGATATTCTTGGGTTACAGAGTTTTATATGGCATGACATGTAGGGCTACAATGAGATAAAAATGAAGAAGAGAGGAGAAAACAGGTTCATAATAAGAGAAAGAAAGAGCAGGAAAAAGAAAAGTCGAATGCAGTTATATCACATGGCATGTTGTGTGTATTGCTACCTGTATGACATGTGACTCATTCTATATAGGTAACACAAACGTAAATAAGGGGTTATTGGACATTTGTCAGATATAAAGAGATCAGTGAAGACAAGTGCTTTAGCAAACCATATAACAGAGAATTATGAAACACATCACTTTCAATTTGCAGTTTTAGAGGTGGTTAAGAACTGTGATAGAGCTGGGGATTTGGTACGCAGAACTCAAGCTCTAGAAGTAAAATGCATGAATATTTTAAGGTCTTATAAGTTACCAGGGTTAAATGAAGTGTGTCATTTAAAAGCATTTTTTAAAAATGCAGCCACTGAAATAATGAATGTTTTTATTGTTTTGAACTACGATGCTTGACTATTACTGATTTGTCTGTCCTTAAGAGATGATTATGTTAAGATAATTTCACTGAATGAGGTTATTTAAATAGTTCTATTTTTTACTGCAGTTTTAAACCTGACGAAGCATTTTGTGTGAAAGCTGTTGTTTTGAAGTTTATGCATTATATCTGTGAAGTACCTGGAAGGTTTTTGAGCCATTCTTTCTGCTAAAGCTATGCAAAGTGCATGTTTCCTGTTTTGCTGCAAAAAGATAATTGGAAGTAACCCATTTTCCAATGTGCAAGACACTGCCTAGGCCTGAAATGAAGTATTTTCTCAACATCTGGAGAGCATACTTCCATAAATGCTAAATAAGGGGATATAGTACAAAGAAGGGGAACAGTAACTCTGGAGAGACTAAATAAGGCACTATCGGCAAACATACTGAAGGACTTCACTATAAGCACTCTACAAGAAGGGCATCATGAGGCCTATAATACATTTTTCAGATATATCACAAACACCATTAAGTTAGTATGACTAACATCTTTAGGAAAACAGTGTTTAGAGATAGTTGTCCTGGAATCACAGATGAAATAAGAGAGTCTGTGTCATAAGGATACATTTCTTTAGAAAAAGGTCAATGAACGCAAACACATTCCTGATAAATATTATGGGACAAGAACAACAGCACTCTTCATGTATTATAGGGCACTCAGAGTAACATCATACTCTGTGATATAAAGAAACTGGCAAAGGATGTAGCAAGCATGGGAAGCAGGCAAGGCATATTCATTTAACTTTCTTATTTTTAATGCAGGTTGTTCTTTCTTGATTTTCATAAAAACATAAAATATTTCCTCAACTGGTCTTAGCTGCTTTTTCTTTACTTAGTTTCAGAACTGTTTTATGAATTTATCATATTGCTAAGCAATTCTGAAAACAGACACGTGCGGGGTCTGCATGTCCACCCCGCGGTCAAATTCACTTTAAAAGACATGCAGGTAGGTGCGTGCATGAGGGGGTGTGCCTTGGGTGCCGGGCTGGCAGCTCGACACCATAAAACTTCACTGCCAACCATTAGTGGACCAGAGTTCCATTGTGGTGACCCTTAACCGGGAAAAGCCGAAAGAGACCTGTTTAGGTTACCACCTGTCCCACTTTTTGAGGGACAGCCCCTCTTTGGGCAGTTGTGTCCACAAATTGAAAAAATGGCAAATGTCCTGAAATTTTAGGACAAAAATATTTCCTGTATTTTCTTTAATAGTTGCATAAAACAGTTATTTTGTATCTGAAACACCTAATTGTTATAAGAAACAGAATAAGCAACTCAAATGCTACAAGAATAAGTTTTTATTTTGGCAAAAAAGTGAAGTTATTTCATTTGTACTTGCTGTGGATATGTTTTGCCCTGCAAAATCTGATGTTTCTACAAAAAATGTCCCACTTTGGGCATTTGAAAAGGTGGCAACCCTAGACCTGCTAAAAGGTTCAACCAAAACTCAAATGTAGGCAAACAATCCAAGGAAGAGTATGCAACACAGCTGAGATTAAAGGTAGGCAAACAATCCAAGGAAGAGTATGTAACACAGCTGAGATTAAAAAATGCATATAGATAAGGCATTTTACTACAAACCTGATTACATTTTCTGATTTAAAAGGTATATTTATATCTGACGTCATACAAAATTATATGGTGCTTAGTTTGTAAATCTGACAAATGTGTTATTAATAGTCAGTTACAGTATTTCCTTGACAAAGCCAGGAACACTGGACTATCCGAGGTCTTCAATAAATTTATACCTACTTACAAGAAAGTACTTTCAGTGTTAGTGTAAAAGCAACTGATTAGCATTGCTGTTGGACTGCTACATGATTCTGTGTTTGGCCAAACAATGTTTTTATCTTTATCATTTAGCAACTATATGGATCTGCCTCATTTTTTATTTCTTTATGTTGATAATATCATATTTTTGTTATGGGGTCCTTATAGAATTGTTTTAATTTATGTATAGCTCCATGGACTGTTTCTCTCAGTTAATATGCCCAGAATAAAAAAATAACTGCCCAGGCTCAACTCAGGTTGTTTTACCTTCAAGAAAATTCAAATGCCCAAATGATAAGGTATTGGAGACTATAACCACATTTCAATATTGTGGCAGTCTGCTGGGCTTCAGATGCCCAGAAAGGTGCAGCATTGACAGGTATCTTGAAATTGTGTCCCTCCCATTGTGTACCTTGAGTTGTGCTCTGAGGAATGTCTAATCTACAAGGAGTACATATCCCATATTCTTCTCTGTAGATGATACATTTGTTGTTGACTGTATATACTTAGCTAACAAATTTTACAATGTTCATTTAGAGCATTGGCAAGGTCATGAGATACATATTTGTTGTTCTTGTAACCTTTGTAATTATATTATCACATTTTTGCATGTTTGCTTTTTCTAGTTCTCTCCATTCCTACTGGATAATGAAAGTCAAGGTAATGATTTAATGTTTGATTCAGTTTCCATGTCTTCCTCTGTAAATACCAAAAATAAAATAATACCATATATAATCACTTTTGATTATTCAATTTGTTTCAGTTGATTTGAACGATTTTTCAACAAGGTATTTCTAAACTCCCAGTCCCATTTACCAAGTGTTAGTTTTCAACACGTCACATTGAAAATTTGGCTAAACATCTTTCCTGACTGCATCGACATTATGAGCCATCAGGCAGTGGGTGTAGAGACAGTTTGGAAAGTGCATCAACCTAAAGGGTTGCTACTATAACAACCAACAATGTATATTCTTACTGAGTTCTTTTTAGGAACTTCTCCCTGAAATGAAAAGAGATATTCTCTGTCCATGCAATCTGCGTCATTTATGCATGCTACAAAAAGTGGGTATTATGTAGAACCTGCATTTAGCCAACATGTAACTTTATTTAGTTCCTAATTGTACTGGCTGCATATCCACCAATGAGTCTTAATTACACTGGTGACTGATCTTTACAATCAGAACTTCCTGTGATGTCATTTTTTCTTGCCTTGCATAATGGCGTGTATCTCATTTCCTGTTCGTCTATGGGGGGTAGGGTAGCAACCCTTAGAATTTGAAAGGAAGTTTTGAAATCTGGCATGAAGAGTTGTTCATGAACATACCATTAGTGTCAGCTTCCTGTAGCTTTGTAATCTAGTCTGATTGCTCTACATTTTCACATGTATATTTGTAGCTGTAGTGTCATCGGTTATAAACAGCAGAACTCTCCTTGTATGATTTTTGACAATTTTGCCTCCTGTTTCTTGGGACAGAATCTGACTACCATCTGTGAGCTCAGTTCATATTCCTCAATAAACCCATCAGCAGTTTGTTTGGGATACACCATCCGTGAACATTATGTTGTGTCTGTACAGCAGTCATAACCCAGAATCCACTGCTGTTTAGTAAAAAAGGCATTAGAATGGTCAGGTAACATGTATAATCATTCTCAGAGTCATTTTGTTTCTTCATAGAGACGTTTGCTTCAGAACAGAGGCAACCATATGGCAGACGTATCTACGTTCATGTGTGCCATGATCTAGTTCCCTTATCTGTCAGTGAAGGAGCGGTTATTACAGACTAATTTCCAGAAGTAATTCAGTCGAAATCACAACTTCAGCACATGAAAGACACCTATCAGGAACTCTTTATTCTATCCTTTTCAGCCAACACTTTGACCGTTTGAATCAGTCACAAAAACAGGGTTATCAGCATTGTTGCTGGGTATAATTTACCTAAGCCAGTAATCAATTGTTTATTTTCTACTGGTTTGGTTGTGGATATTTACTACACAGACTTATTACTTATGCTCAGTGATAAGTTGGACATTATTTCTAGTTACTAACACATATTTTAAATGCACTTTCTTATTTTCCCTTCATTTGTACCTACATCAGATATGTTACATTGACTAACAAAACAACATAATGTGGTTGTATATAGAGTAAGAGAAACTATCATTATATAATGGTATATAAGCTCTTCTTAAACAAAAGGAGTGTTACAAAGCAACAGTATTTAGTTGGAAAAGAACAGTTACAGTTTGTGTTGCATTCAACACAGAATGACAATTTTTTAAAGATTTATCTGGTGAGGGTTGTGTAAAGCAATCACACATTCTCACATTGTGTACGTACGCAGTACCCAATGTCATTTGGGATAGTATTCCCAATTTTGAGCCCAAGAAATGAGAATGCATGAGTAAACATACCAAGAAAGATTGAATCTCTGAACTGCCATTGTCTGTGACCTGATTAAGTAGGGTTTTATTTTTGTGCAAGTCTGACACAAGGTAACATAACTTTGGAGCATTACAGGTAAGCATTTGAAGTACAGAGCCACAGCATTCTGTTATGGGGACTCAAGAAATTAGTTAATACTAGAAAATGTAGTGCATTAATACTCATATATACGTATACATATAATAATATAACATGCTTTCAATGGAGTTGATACACATCAAAACACATCCTTTAATTTTCTTATGTGGTGATTATCCTATATTCAAATACATATCACTTACAATTAACTATATAAACATATATCAGTATCACATTTGTTATGTACTAGGCTAAAAGGTGCCCAAGAAATGTCTGTGAAACAACCCTTTTCCTGTTACATAAACAGATCATTTTGAAAGGTAATCAGATGTGGTGGCCTGGGGGTGGGGTGGGGTTGCAAGGTTTATCCATCATGTATTTGTATTAATAATAAAAACTGAAATGTTTCCTAGTAAACTCTTTATTAGTGGATGCTCTGGTACTTGCACGTCAGGACAAGTTGTTCTATTTTATTATTGAGATATTTTGTCACCAAAATTTCCAAATAGTTCAGTTTGTGGACCTCTGTGTAGCTATAACATCATAATTTCTTTTCGGTGTTTACAAAGATGTGAATGAATGCGTTTGTTTGCATATAACTTACTAAAATATTATTTATGTGTACATGTATGTAAATACTTATGCATGTATTTATTTCTGTTTAAGTTATCAGAAAGTCACAGGCAGATGCATTTATTTCTACTTAAGTGATCTGAGCAGTGTCACAGAGAGAGAAAAGTTATATGCAAATAAATCCAGTACAAAAAAAAACACACGCACACACACAATGGCACAACATAAAAACTGCAAGTGTACAAATAATTCTAGAACAAGGGAAGTGCAATATAACACACACAATACCCCCCCCAAAAAAAGAATGTAAAATATGAAAATAAAACACAGAAGAACAGTTACTAAATTTCCATGTTTCCTGTTCTGCTCTATATCCCATAAGGACTGTTAACACTGTGTGGACCACTCCTAATAGCCTTGCTCTTGGTCAAACTACAATTTGTATTCATATTAATATTACACCTTAAAATTGGACACCCTTTGTTAAGGGCCCTAAAGTAGCTGATAAGAGGTTCTGGTGGCAGTGATAACTACCTTATAGTCTGGGCTCAAGGGGGCATAGCTAGTAAACCTGTGCCAACCTTTCCCAGGTGTGTGTGTGTGTGTGTGTGTGTAAAACAAATCTCCAACAGTTTGTGTGTCAGCTACTTGGGCAGGGGCATGAAGCACTGCTTGGACAGAGAGAGTGTTGGAGGACTTGGCTTGTAACCCTTGCTAAGGACTCAACTCTATAGCTGTGCCAATTGGTAGAAACCAGCCTTGGACTGACTGTGGTCTCTGTGTGCTAAGGGAAATTGCACTTGCTGCAGAGAGCCGCATCTGGAAATAATGTGTGTATACCTTATTATCCTCCCAGTTTACATTTCCCCACTGTTGCCAGTGGTGAGGATTGATGCTCCTTGATTGCTGGTCCAGTGGTGGGTTGTCACAAGAACTAGTATGCCAACTAAAACTGAATGTTTCAACCCCCCCCCCTTCCTTAATGAACAGTTATCAATTTAACCGGCTCTAAAATTTAGAGCTACTAAATTGTAGATGGACAAATACACCCGTTAACATGAAAAGATTTGTTTTCAAATAAGGTAAATATTAATTCATTTAATTTTGACTATATGAACAATACAATTTTGAGAGTTTTTAATGTTGACTTCATTTGTTTTCTAGATGTTTTATATATACACACACACACACACACACACACACACACATATATATATATATATATGTGTGTGTGTGCGTGTATGTATATATTAATTTCACTTTAATCAATTAACTGTTGATTTTATTTTGTGATTGGATATTGTGGATCCTATGAGTTGATCAATTATATAAACTTAATTACTTGTTTCTTTGTGGTTCAGATGAAGTATTAACTCCATGTCATTTTATTTAATCTAATGTTTTGTTTTTTATTAAATTCTATTTTTATATTAACCTCCAGTTCTTGTGGATTTTATATGGAAGGATTGAATGGCTTCTTGTATAAGTTTTATTTCCCCTTTGGTTTCAACACTATGTGAGCTCTACTTTGGATTAAGACCTCTCTGAGGTCTTTCAAGTTTGGTGATATGTTTAGATAAATTCATGCCAAAAGGTGCATTATATTTAATAATGTTATGATATGATACAAGCAAAGTGGAATTAAATCTTCTTTGGATCTAGTGGAGATACCTTTGGAAATTGGATGGGCCAAATAAAAGACTTTAAGAACTGCGATGAAATGATAGTCAATTAGTAAGGAATTATCAACAAGAATGCCTAGATCCTTACAACAGTGTCTGATTGGAGGGGTGCATTTCCTATACAGTAAATGAAACTGTTTTGTTTACCAAAATGAACTATGCTACATTTTATACATTTAATTTGAGATCACTGTCCTTGAATTAACTGTTAGCATGGTTGAACCCATGTTGGAGTAATTATGAGTCAGTTGAAAAGATTGAATAACAAAGCCTAATTTACAGTTGTCTGCAAACTTAGTTAACTACTGGCCAAAAGTGCTGTCCTGAAGATCTGAGAAATATATGCCAAATAGAAGAGAGACCAAAACTGAGCCCTTCAGTATACCACTGGTAACTTTTTTGCTTTCAAAAGTGGCACCTGCTATTTTAACCATGTGGGTTCTCTCATACAACCAGTTAGCGTCCACTGTACAATAGAAGGATTTATGTTCAGATTAACAAATCTATCAATGATGCCTGCATGAGGAATAGTTTCAATGCCTCGGCAAGGTCTAGACAGTCTGTATGCATTGCATAACCACTATCCGCTGCTTCCGTTACTTTTTCAAAGAAATTAAGGAGGTTAAAGAGGCAGTACCTTCCTTTGATAAAGACAAATTAATAAGGAACTGTGGTTAAGAGATTGTCAATGTTCAGATTAATAAGCTCTGAGATAATGCACTCCATAGTTTTACATATGTGGCTAGTGAGATTAATGGGTCTATATTTATCAGGGTCCATGGTTTGGCCACTGTTATGTAATGCATTACAATGACTGTTTTCCAGGATTTAGAAATGTAAACAGTGAAGAAGCTTTGATTAAAGAGGTTAAGTAGGGGTTCATAAAGGCCATATTTGGCATTGATAATCAGGCAACCTGGTATGTTATCAGGGGTCATGGATGAAGTACTTACAGTTTTAGAGAGGTCTGAGAGACCTTATTCCATAGTAATTGAAGGTGTGGCTGGGACTGTGGAATCTGTGGAATATCTAAAACTGTGAGAAGAGTAAATCTTGCACCAAATTTGTTAGCTAGGATATTAGCTATTTATTTTTGGTCAGAGACTATATTATTATTGCGGACTAGCTCTGAATATTATTGGATTTAACTCTTAACTTCCTGACAAAGTTGAAGAATGATTTACAGTTATTTTTTTATTTTAGTGGCTATTTTAAGTTCATACTCAGCTTTGAGCTTCCTAATGGCTCTCTTACGCTCTTTGTTAGTTTGTTTAAATGCGCTGTTAAGGTAAGTAGAATGAAATCTCTTTTAAGCATTAATCAGTTTCTTCCTATTATTATATACTTTATTAATAATGGTATTCCACCACAGGGATTTGTTTTTTCTTTAAATTTCTCATTATATTTGTTGTGGATAGGGACTGCCTTATCAATACAACTATTTCATTGGGAATAGAAGTCAGAAGCATAGTAAGCAGCTTTAGCTTGTTCTTTATTTTGTTAATTTCTAAGCTCTTGAGGCTGGTGTTTATTTATTGTATGTATACTGCTATTAATCTGAGAAGAGAGCAATCATTATTTACACTTTCAAGTAGCAAGCTGTATGGCACATGTTTTCCATGAAATTGCTTATTGCCAGTAAAATAAATATTAATTCCTGTACTTCATATTTAGCTTGATTTAATGACAACAGACAACTGAAAAAGTCCCTGGTTTCCTTCAGAGTGGTGGTAGCACTACTGCCACACCAGGAACAAAGATGTGGGGCACTGGAGAATTCTGCTAGCCTTCTCAAGGAATTGTGTGTGTGTGTGTGTGTGTGTGTGTGTGTGTGTGTGTGTGTGTGTGTGTGTGTGTGTGTGTCTGTGTGTGTGTGTGTCTCTGTGTGTCAGACAGGGAAAGAGTGAACTAATACTTTGTTTAGAAGGCAGTTGCTACAGTTAAAGGGGCAGTGGAAGATATTGGTTATAAAGAGAACACTGAGACAAGGGCTTTTGAAAGACTCTCACAGTGACTGAAGTTTGAGTGGAAAAACATAGAAATAGATCTAAATAAAGATATATTTTTTCCTGTGGAAGAAAAGGTCTTTGAACTGAGGTGTCTAGTTGATATCTCAGGAGCACAGTCCCATTTGAGGGAGTCAAAAAGACTTTTGAATGTTCTCTTGGAATCCCATCTTGTGCGAGAGATGTCTCACCCAAGAGAGAGATTCCTAACATTTTGAAAAAGAATCTGCAAAAGTAAGAAGTTGTCTAAATATGGAAAAACATGGATACCATGTAGCCTGCAATGAGCTATAAATGGAGTTAGACACTTTGTGAAAACACTTGTGGTACAGTGGATAGTCCAAAGGGTAAGGCATAGAACTGATAATGTGAGCCAGACACACAAAACCTTAAGAGACTCCATGTCTGGATGAATAGGAATGTGATGATAAGCTGAAACTTGAAAGAGAAAGAAGGGGCAACAGGTTGTGAAGTAACATCATTTTGAATGCGGGCACTATCACAAACAGGTTTAGGAAAGAAAGATCCAGAGCTGGTCTCCAAGTATTTTCTTTCTTCAGGACTAGGAATATCCTTAAATAAAACCTCTTCCTCACCTGGGAAGTAGGAACTGGTTCCATCACTCCTTGGGACAGTATGTCAATTAGAAGAGGTGGAAAGAAAACAGTCTGATTTGCAGGATGAGGAATGATATGCTGGAAAGGAAGACTTTCTTCCCATTGCAATCTGTAACCCTGGTGAATGATTTTCAGAATGCATTTATCTGAAACAATCTGTTGCCAAAGAGAAAAATGAAGATTCAGATTTTCTGGAAGAGAAAGAGGGCCAGGGTGTGAAGGGGCACACCGTTTATTGAATAGTCATTCAGGCTTGTTGGAGTGTTCTTGGTTTTGGGAGGTTTGAGCCTTCTTCTTGGAACCTCCTCACCACTTCATAAATGTCTGTTTACCTGAATTTTGTTGGGACTTTTTTTTTTGTTTCTGCCAAAATTGGATGAGGACAAAGGAAATCCCTTGGGCAATATGGAAAAGGAGGGATCAAAAATCTTAGAGATGCCCTGAATCAGCTTGTCCCTTTCATCACACCATTTGATCACCTCTGCAGCAGAGCAGAAACACTAAATCTCTATCCAAGGGAGAATTTAAAATCTTATTTTTATCATCTGTAAGATTCTGAAAATCAGCCAGGCAAACCTCCTTAAAACTATACCAGTGGCCAGAGCAGTAGAAGTATCAACAGAGTCATACACACACTGCAAACAATGATTAATGATTTGTTTAATAGAAGAAACTACATTATCCCTAAGATACCATAAGCAATTTACTATGTATATAAAACATATCCTAAACACCCTCTATAAACTAGCCCTCTCTGGAGACATCCATCCAAACCCTGGTCCTCCCAAATCCAACCCAACCACAAACCCTAGTCCAAGTAACCCCCCACAACTCAACTCCTGGCCAACAAGAAAACAACAGACCTACTTATAATGTCCCTAAACATCAGAAGCATATGCAATAAAATCCAATAACTACATGCCAGCATAAGCATATATTCCCCAGATAGTCTCTTCCTAACTGAAACCTGGCTCAAACCTCACATCAAAAGTGAGGAAATATTTCCACCTGAATACAACATCCTTCGCATAGACAGATTGTACAAAAAAGGAGGTGGTGTAGCATTTATATTTAAACACCACCTCAATATTCAACTCTTGAACTCATCTGCCCCTCACCACAAGAGTGAATAAATCCTTTATGCCAATCTCAAACCAAACCCAAACAAAACAATCAATATCATAGGATGCTATTTCCCACCAGGGCAAAATATTACATCCCTAGAAAATCTCCTGAGCTGGGCTGCTTTATCTCTACTCCAGGAAACCATCATTCTCTGTGACTTTAACATCAGCTGGCTATTCTACAATCTCCCAACCATTCACCTTAATCTCCATGGGTTCACTCAACTCATCCAGTCCCCTACCCGAATCAACAAAAACCCTAACAATCATACCCTAATTGACTGGATCCTAGTCAACAAAGCCCCTCACTCTTACCTAGCAAGCTGCTTACCTGACAGTCTTAGTGACCACTTCCTCACCTTCTTAATTTGGCACCACACAAACAGTCTCAAGCCCATTATCCATAGGCAAATACGGAACAAGTCCAGCTTCAACCCCAACTCCTTCATCTCCTCCCTGCAAAAAAATAACTGATCCACTAAAATACCTCAACCTAGATGAGGCTGTCCACTTCTTCAACAGTACCTTCCTCTCCATCCTAACCACCCATGCTCCTGTAAAAAATGCCAAAGTCAGATCCATGCATGCCCATGGTTACAAAAGACCACCAGAACCCTAATGAAATCCAGAGATAAGGCCTGGGAGCACTGGTGACTAACAAAAAATAACTCAGATAGGCAATCATTCCTTGAACTGCGCAATAAAGTCAAAAAGCATGTAAAATCAGACAAATCTCTCTACTATAAATACACCCTAAACTCTACAAACCACAACCCTAAGCAATTCTGGTCCACTATTAACACTATCCTTCACCCAGGGAAGGTTGATACCCCCCAGCCGTCCATTCCCCACTCCCCCAGCAGTATTGCTGAATCCTTCAACAAACGCTTCACTGAAACTATAACATCTCTAAACAAACAACACTTCCCTACAACAGCCCCCCAACTCCTAACCTTAAATCCCCCACTCCTCTTTTCTTCTTTACCTCAGGACCTACCTCCAACATAAAAAGACTATTGTCAAAACTTAAACCCACCAAACTCGCAGCTGACAACCTCCCCTCTGAATACTTGAAAATTGCAACTGATACACTAGCCTACCCAATTTCAATTCTAATCAACCATTCCATAATAGAAGTCTATGTTCCCTAGATATGGAAAATATCCCACATCATTCCCCGCCACAAAGGCACTCCCTCCACTGACCTCTCCAGTTACCGCCCCATTGCTATCATCTCCCCTCTCTCCAAGATACTTGAAAAATGTATCAACACCCAGGTCTCCAACTACCTCCTAGCTAATAATCTCCTCTCCAAAACCCAACATGGTTTCAGGCCATATCACAGCACTACCTCCACTCTGCTCTCCTTCAGCAACACTATACTTCATCACAATAACAATGGCCTCTTCTCTACTGCCATATTTCTAGATCTCTCAAAGGCCTTTGACATGGTATCTCATGAGCTACTACTCTCTACTCTCTCCAACCTTTCCTTCTTACAGTCAGCCTGCAACTGGTTCCACAGCTATCTACATGGACACCAGCAATCTGTAATCTGGGATGATAACATCACCTCGCCTCCCAGTTACTCTTGGAGTTCCACAATGATCTATCCTTGGCTCTCTGCTATTCTCGCTTTTCACTAACAACCTACATACTGCCACCATACAAGCATCTCTTATACAGTACGCAGATGACTCTACTCTCATCTGCTCTGCCCCCACTCTACCAGAACTACAACAAATCACACAGGAATCATTCACTTTTGTAGAAAGCTGGCTATCCAATGCTCAGCTCCTACTCAACCCAAGTAAGACAAAACTTCTCCTGTTCCAACCTTCCAAAGCCACCCAAAACACCCCACACTTCAACATTCTCGCCAAAGACAATAGCATCATCTCTCCATCAGAACACACAAACTTACTCAGTGTGAAAATAGACAACGAACTTAGATTTGACACCCACATATCTCTCACAATAAAAAAAGTTCACAAGAAACCTGGTGCATTATATCGAAGCTGCCAATTCCTAACCAAGGTGGCTAGAATCTCCATAGCCAATTCCCAGCTAATCTCCACCCTACTCTATGCATCCCCCATACTTACCAACCTTAGACAGACAGACCTACACAAGCTGGATGATTGTTGCAACAAAATTGCTAAATTTGCCACTGGAACCTCCTAGCACAGCCATCATTGTATCTCCCTTAAAGAACTAAACTGGCTAGAACTCCCACAACTCTTCACTTTAATCAACTCACTCTCGCTCATAAACTTGTTAACCACCCCCTTAACATCCCTTTCCTTCAAACCCTTCTCCAACCCTATCACTCCACTAGGCCCCTAAGATCAAGCAACAAAAATCAACTCACTGTTATCAAACCCAAAAACTCAGCAGGAGAAGCCATATTTTCATGTACCATATCTAAACTTTGGAACAACCTTCCACCCTCTATAACTACTTTACCTTCCAGCAGCCTTTCCAAGACTGCGCTCAAATTCCACTTAAATTTGCACTGGCTTTGTCCTTGTTCTAATTCAGACTAACACCCCCCCCTTACCCCCCCCACCTAGACTCTTAACCCAACTATACTACCGCCACTACTAACCACAGTCAGAATTAGCTAGTTGTCTTTACATACTTTAAAATCTTGTCTGATAACTTTGTTACTAATATTGTAAACAACAAGAAACTATCTTAACTTGCAACCTTTTCTGTATATACTGTTGATAATCAGTATCTTTTTATTATATTAAAGCCAACAACCTGTAATGTTGTTTACTATTGCTGCAGCTTTGTACCTCTATTTATCATGTACATGATGTGGAGCTTTTCTCCCTGGGCATCTGCTGAAAAAGGACCTGCGCCCAGTCGGAATTTCCCGGTAAACAAATGTAAATAAATAAATAAATAAATACATAAATAATTAATTTAAAGCAGATTATTCTTTACAAGAAGAAACTGTAGATAAAACATTTCTCGTACTTTCACAATATGTCAGAATAAACTTCAAAATATAAGCCTGACAATTTAAAATTCTGAAATTCAAAGTTGCAGAAGTAGGCACTTTTTCCCATACCTATCAATAATTTACTATTCTTATTAGACAGTAGGACTGGAATTAATGAAGTGCTTAGCAGCAGATGAGTTAACTAAGGCTATAGCTGCTGGGTCAGGTTTGGGAATAGTGTATACAAAATTAAAATACTAAAGAATTTTATACATCCTATCTGACTTTTAAGGGATAGCTAGCTGACTAAGTAGGCAGTAAGAAACACATCCTCTAAAGCAGACAAGACAGGAGGAATGAGTGTAGGTTCTGGAAAATCCTTCTGTAACAACTCATAGTATTTTTGAGGAACTGAGAAACCTCAGTGTTTTCCCCCTGAAAATACTTTGACATTCTAGCAATACTCTCAGAGAATGACAAACCCCAACAGGGACAATCAGAAAGAGAGTTGTCCTCTGAGTCTCAGTCAGAAATCTGAGGACAAAACCCTAAATCCATCCCTGCATCTTGTTGTTCAGATTCAGAATCAGGAATCTCTTCTGGAAAGGAGGCATGCCTCTTTCTTTTACCAGTAACTACTCTACAAGAAAGATCAATAGCCCGAATCAAACCCTGAGTCAGTACCAGTAAACTACTCCTATCCAAAGAAATTTGAGGAGGAGTAGATACATGCTTGGTTTTCTATTTCATTTTCACAGAAAAAAGGGGCCAACTGTGTTACTAATGGCAGCTGCTGCTTTCACAGGGATTGGCACAACATTCTGACACAACAGTGAAACTTTCCCTGTTCCCTCTCTCAGGACCAGCAAACGTGATTCTCCCTTGCCACCTAGGGGACCCCCAACAACTGAAGAATACATGGCTTACCCCTGGTTCATACTGGCTGTAGCTGCTACACCAGGTGGATTCTGGGTAAAATATGAGTGGTCTGAAGTACAACAAATGGCCTCAGCAGAGTCACCCACCTACAGCTGAGGCAAATTGCTAGCCTGCTGTGGTGGTAAAGGCTGTTTACTTAACTTTTTCTTTTTGTGTCTGGAAGAAGGAATGACCAAAGGAGTGATAATCTGTTCCATGGTCAAGCTGAAAGTGGTACCTCTATCCTGGGGAAAACAAGCAACAATGCCAGTAAAACTACCAGTCGATAAAAGATAACACTTTCAAACCCTATGCCAGCCCCACACCCTTAAAATAAAAATAAAAAAATTGCCACTGAAAATAGTTTATTAGTTAGAAAGCAGTACTTTTACCTTGACAGAAATGATGAGTGCTCTGTTTAAAAGCATGTTACAGTCTTGAGAAAATCCATTAAAATGCAACACTCCCAGAATTAAAATAACTTTCCTGCAGCAGTAAAGCATTGAAGGGCAGTGTGCCCAAACTAGTCTTTTTTGTCAGCTCAGCTCAAGCTGCTTGACAGTTTAGGTGCATGGAAGGTGCTCTAAAGCTTTGGAAGCTGGCTGGGTGTTATATCCTTGGCAGGATATAACCCATATAGCTAAGGCTACTGCAGTGTTTGAAGCACAGAGTAGCAGGTAATGCATACCTCCCAAAATGATTGAAAATAAATAAAAAAAATATGCACAAACTCGAACAAATTGCCTGTCCATCAGTGGCACCAAAGCAGATCAAATGTGACAGTAGAGTATCCAGTCTCCTCAGAAACAGAAATACTGATGGACTGCATCAAACCAGGCATAAAAGTTAGCTAAACTGCTTAGCACTAGCTGTGTAGTCCAATATATAGAGTAGACTAACTGCATGAACATAGCCCACATCTCTGTACCTCTTGTTACTCACCACAACATGATTGTAGCAACATCTCTGCTTTCTACAATGGGCAGACAATTGCAAGTCACAAAGATAAAAGAATGATTCTTGCAAAGCATTCAAATGGTTCTGTTCTTGACAGACAACAATATAATCTCTGGAAAGACCAACAACCTCTCCTTGCATAAATATTGCAAACAGCAGCTTCATCCATTTAGTACATTTTGTGCATGAAAGAAGTCCTGTACTGTCACATCAAATCTCAAAAAGTATGGTAGTAAATGGTTAATTCTCTCTTGGTGAGTACTCATTTATTTCATTTTCTCTGCATACAGATAAAGCCCTTCTTAATCAGTAGAAGCAATCTAAATAATTGCTATCCAATCTAATCCATTACACTACAATCATGAAACATGGGCATACAATCCTTTTTGAGGGTAAGGCTGTCGTAAAGTATATCAAGCTTTCAGTATTTGCTATTACAGTTGAGAAAGAGTTTCAGTGCCAACTGCACTTTAAAAAAAAAAACTTTCGTAATGATCCACGTTACTTTGTCAGACACAAATAACAAATGCATTAAAAACAAATGTAAATATATCGTCCTGTTATCAATACACCAATCACAAAACAAAAAAATCCCTCCAAAAACTGTTATTGATTGAAACTAATTAACAATGCTACAACTCTTAAAAAGACATCAACATTTGTAAAAGTCAGAAGCCCTATCATTTTAACTTCCTATCCTTTAACACAGGTTTAAGGGGAACACAATCATTTGACCCTGATCCACGATCTGCTCTCAGTCATAAAATGCATTGAAGTTCTGCATTTTCAGTGTTATTTACAATATCTCCCATTCTATTATTCTCTAACTGAATGTGCAGGACCTGGAATAAAAAAGTATGTGTATCCCCTGCTGAAAGGATGTGCTTTGCTAGGGCACTATAATCGTGCCCCTTCCTAATGCAATAAATATGTTATGTTCTAAGGCGATGGTTAGTCTTTTCTAAATAAAATTTAAAACAGACAACACAGTGGGCAATATATACAACTTTGTGAGTGCTACAATTTCCCTAGCCCTTACTGCCATAAGTACTTGGTGTCAGGATGCCAAAAAAATCTAGATTCATCTATGAATTCACAAAACATAAAAGTTTCACATTTGCGTGTGCCTGCTTCTAAAGAGTCCACGAGACGATGGATCCTAGGATAACAAAGCTGCTGTTTCAAATTCTTCCTATTTTTATAAATAAATCTAGGTTGTGTACCCAAAAGTTCATGGATCTTGTCATCCACCATCAAAATGTGCCAGTTCCTGCTAACTATATTCCCGATACTATCCACATCTTGAGTATAAGATAGCATTACAGGAATGCATTGGCCAGTGTTCTATTTCTCTCTCTTAAGTCTGTTCATATTAGAGAAATATGGTCTACCCTGTCCTTCCCTTTCACCTCTTACCTTTATGTATGCTTGTTCTATCTCATTTTGACTTTAACCTCCCCTAATGAATGCATTTTTCAAGTAATCTAATTCATTAATAAAATCAGAGTCCTCATAGGACAGGTGCGATATCCTTAATGCCTGACCTTCCACTATATTAGCGAAAATATGTAGCGGGTGCATATCCCAATAAAGGAATGAAGGACAATAACAGTCCTTTCTGTGTAGCCTAGTAGATAGACCCTCTCCTATTTTCATGATAGTCACATCCAAGAAATCAATACATACAGCCAATTTATTTAGAGTAAAGTTAAGAAAATGATTACTACTGTTCAAGACATTAACAAACTTTAAAAGATCATTCTCATCACCTCTCCAACCTATAAAAAGGTCATCAACAAATTTGTCGATAAAAACGGACTGGAGAGTTACCACCTTGATGGCCATAATGCTGTTCCCATTCCATTATTACTAAATTTGCATAAAAATTGGCACAGCTAGTACCAATAGCCACCCCTGCTGTTTCCCAGTAACAAATGTTATTAAACAGAAAAATATTGTGTTCAAGTACCAATTCCAAGAGCATACAGATGAAATCAACCTGTTGTGTCCCACGCTTACCATACCTGGTCAAACATGCCTTGATCATAGCAATCCCCTCTTGATTAGGGATGCATGTGAACACGGATACTACATCTAAGGCCACTAATAGGACAAATTATTCTTTCATAGGTCTTGTAGTTGCCTTATACAAATCACTTAGAAAGTGCTCAGTATCCTTGACCACAACCGGATAATCATCCAAAACCATCCTGAGGTGTTTGTCTAAGTACAGCTCAGTGAGCCATCCTGCACCAGCTACTATCAGTCTAAATTTAGGTTTGTTAGGATTCTTATGTATTTTGGGAAGTCCGTGCATCTTGGGAATAAGTGGTTTGTCAACAGAAAAAATTTCAAACAGCTCCCTGCTGATGAGGCCTAGACACATGCTTTCATGAAGTGCATTAATAATAATACGGTTCAGCATGGTCTGTACAATGCTCAAAGAAACGACCTTATAAACATTCAAGTCAGATAACATGCATTGCATTTCTAAATAGTAATAATCAGAGTCCAGTATCACTATGGGTCCGCCCTTATCAGAAGGACGGATAACTATACTATTATTTCATTGCAAACTGTGGATGGCTAACTGTTCATCTCTAGATAAATTATTATGCAACCTTCATTTCTCATAATTATAGCCATCATATAAATCTTTTTCACAGGCTTGTATGAATACTTCTATACTGGAAGATAAACTAGGTACAAATACACTGGGTTTTTTAAAACACAAAGCCTTATTGGTTTCATTATTATTAAACAGCTTTTTCAATGCAACATTGTGAGTGAACAAACCCAATTGAATTAGTGAATCACTGAAATCAGATTTAATAGATGGTATAAAAGTTAAACCTTTTGTTAATAAAGTGCATTCTGCTTCAGTTAACACATATTTTGAAATGTTCCACACTAATTCTTTCTGTCAAACCCCCACATCTTCTTTAACGTTCGAATCTTAAAGGGCGATGGTGGTTCTTTCCTTTTCTGTCCTTCTTGTTGCATCCCTTGGTCGAACGACCTATTTCTCTGGTTCCAAAACAGTAGAGGGAACATTGGAAAAACCTGTTCCTTTTGCACTTGCATGATTTTCCGTCTTACTACTGGTGCTGGATTTACAACTTGGAGCTGGGATCAGCTACAGGTGGTGGTTCCACCAATGGAGTGGAATAAATAGAAGAGGGTGGTTCCAGAGACATGGGATTAGAATATGACGGTGGATTAGATGGCTGGCCCTCTGCATTCGATAGATTGGACAGCTCCTCTGATTCAATTCTCTGATTGGTCTCCATTTTATCAGGGACAGTATGATTTTTAGGGCAAGTAAATCAAACATATCTCTTGCTAGTTTCTTCTTTTTCTGTTACAGCAGTTTTTTTCTCATAACTCAAAACCTTCTTAATTAACTCATTTAAATATATATCTGCCCGCTCCTCGCCAACAGCGTTCACAAGTTCACGTTGCTGTTGGACAACTTTGCCATTCAGTTCAGTTTCCATTGGCTGAAAAAAAGTCAATATGGAGTTTAAGGTACACTTTGCTAGTCTCTAGATTGATTTTTTTGCCGTTCGGCCAAAAGCATTGGGTAGGTATTCCCATTTGTGGGCATATTCAACACTCTGAGCCTTCTGGGAACAATGTTCTTACTCAAACAGGCTTCTGAGTGATAATGCTGACACTGAAGGCTCCTGAATTTAAATATGTTATTCTCCATATTTCTTTTCAGTTCACAGACTCCAGAGTCTGAGTTACTGTTGCGTAACATGTTGACATCAGGAGCATTCAGTATCTCACCCACTAGCAACGGATTCTGTTGCTCAGCCATAAAGTCATGTATCCTAGTACTCACAGGCACACCATGTAAATGATACATCTCTCCATCTGTCGTGTTAACATTGCATTCCGCCATACTCACAGTTCAAAAAGTTCAAAAATAACAGTCCCCCCCCCAAGAGCTGAGAGTAATTCCACAGTCTATGGAAATACACTCAGTTCTTTAGGGGACTGTTACTTTTGAAAAAAAAAAACTGTTTGCAATCTTACTGCTTTTATTAAAAATTCTTAATAACCAGACTTGGTCTGTTTTCTTTCTCTGCTTTAACGCCATGCAATCTCATAAGAACAAGTCTTGTGTGGCCATATAAACTAAAATCAAGTCTTCTGATGTCTGTCTCCAGTTCAGTAGAAACAGTCCTAGTTTAGACACCATATCTTCATAATATTTTCTCAAAATCTTACAGCACAGATTGTTTTGCCACACTCCTTTTTCAGTATAATTACTCTTATTGCCATCATCACTACAATATTTCTTGATATAATTCTTACAGCAATCAATAACCTTATTTCTTTCACTACATTATAAATTATAGGAATGCTGACTAAAACACTGAATGCGTCACTGGACCCGTGCTCTTCTTTATATAAACTTACTTCTTCTATTTCTCCCTAGTTTATATACTGAAAATGTGATAGACTAAATCATGTCTGCTTGGTTTTATAAATATTTATTTTCATATTATTTACCCTGACCTAAATCTTAATTTCTACTAAAAATACTGGAATTTCTCTTGATCTTCCAAGCGAGTGACATGCTTTGCCAGTTTCAGGTTGTCAGTACAAAGATGACAAAAGACATTAAATGGTATCACAATGCCCAAAATATGTAAACTACACATATATGCACTTAATATCGACTCCTGTGGTACTCCTTCACTATAACCAATTGTCTTACCACGTTTTGCCCTATACTCAGTTTGGTATTATTGATTATTTAATCTCCTCCCTATCATTCTTAAAAGGTATATACTAATAACTACATTAGTGAGTCTATTATAGCAATAACCCACATCTGGGTGTGGGTGATGCTGGATTTATCCACGGCTGGTGTGGTTTGGTCAGGAGGGCTACAACCGTGGGTAAATCCAGCATTGCTCACACCCAGACATGGGTTATTGCTATTATACAATGACATTATTTAAGAAAAAACTTACTTTTCTTAAATAATGTCTTTGTATAAGGGTGATGTGCTGTCCTTCCGCTGCTGGACATTTCCTTGAGCCTTATCTGATGAAGTTCCTGATAAATTAATTGCTTGGGACGAAAGCGCTTATTCTTCTAAATAAACTGTGTGGATTTACTACTTCCTGCCTGTGTTTGCTTCACCTTGGATTTCATGTTATCTGATGTACTGCACATGCATTTGGGACTTGCATACCCAGTACATCAGTGTTCAGGAAAGTAAGAAATGGAGAAAAGAAGATCTCCATTGCTCCGTTTTTCTTTTGTGTGTTTTTGCTTTTTAATTAAAAAAAAAAAAAAAAAAAAAAAACTTTAGGGCAGTTTAGGGGTAGGAGAGAGACAGCTTGAATGAAATACAAGGGATATCAGGTAAGTGTACCTGATTTCCCTAGTATTTTGTCCATCCTGCTTCTCTGGTATGTCCAGAGTCCAGACTATAGATTTTATTTTTATTTTTTAAGAAATAAAAATAAAATTTAAAGACTATACCAATGGAAAAAAGTCTGGGTGACTGGACCTTTTTCTGTTGGTATATTCTCGGGTTTACAGTGGGCACGCTGGTTGGACTTTTTTCCCAGAAGCCTTTGCAAGTCCAGCTTTCTAGAAATATTTTAATAGATATCTTCTGTTACCTCTAATCACTAGTGCATTTCATCACAGACCAACATTTGTAAATTAGTATTCCTTATGCCACATGAGTTTACAAAATAGAATGTAAACAATGAATCAGTAGCCTCCCTAAAATTATGATTATTCTGTGAAAAATAGCCAATCAATTGGCTCTGTGTATCTGCCCTTGCAAATGTATTTAAAATGGCCTTCTTATTATCAATTATATTATTTACTAAGTCCTGTTCATAAATTTAATCCTCTCTTTAACACTCAGTTTAATATTACCTAAGTAATTTATTTTCATCTTTAGAAAATTCTTCTTCCCTAGTCAAGTTTTTCCAACAATTTATTTCTACACTTAACTAGATTTCTCATCTTTCTGTTAATGTGCATGTTGCTTCTTTCCAATATTTGGTTCCTTCTTTATACTTCTAAGTGTACTTCCCTAAGGCATTCCACCTGTTACTCACAAGACACTCTTTAGGTATTTTCCACATATTATATTATTAATAGTAATTTGTTGGTATTTATGTGGGGCAACTTGGGTATAATCAATAATGCAGCTACTATAGTATGTTCATCCTTACACACACTAAGGGGGTAGAATCTTACAAAATTTCTAATGGATGGAGATATACATATATATATATATATGTATATATATATATATATATATATATATATATATATATATATATATATATATATATATATATATATATATATATATATACATATGTGTGTGTGTGTGTGTGTGTATTCTGAATTGTGCAAAATGTCCATGTTGCTTTGTTTACTAGCTGTTTTTTGTTATTCTCTCCTATTTTCTTACATGTTTTTTATTGATTTTCATTGCCAGGACACAGCCTTCATATATTAATACGCTATTAATACACTATTGTTTAGTATACATCATATACAAAAATCAACATGCTTTTAAAACCTTAACTAATAAAATGTTTCAGACTATTCTCAATCAAAAAGAAAATAAATTACTTCCTCCCAGTGCCAGAATTGTCAGTCAATCCCCATTTTTCTGAAATTGTTATATCCAGTGCTGTAATCCCATTATCA
Source organism: Protopterus annectens (assembly GCF_019279795.1). Lineage (NCBI taxonomy): Eukaryota > Metazoa > Chordata > Ceratodontiformes > Protopteridae > Protopterus > Protopterus annectens. The sequence goes on from NC_056737.1 coordinate 248,242,366, forward strand.
ATATTTGCAGCATAAATCTATTTAACAGTTTAGTAGGCCTTTTGTTTTAGATTTTGGAGTTCTACATATGCACACCATTGGCATAATCACCATATTGACTTTTACTGCTATACAGATGCACCTGATAATATCAAGCTTATTATTAAAGGCGTAGAACTCCATAGTATGGACATTTTCCTTAACTAAAATTGTAACAACCACAATGATACCCATCACGCAACACCTTCATATCCTTCAGAAACTGGTGGCTAGGTGACTTTTAGCCATATTTTAGTAACATTCTGAGAAGAAGTATAACAATGTAGAATTTCTGAAATGGTGACTTTAATTCTTTGTTTTGTAATAGTGGTCAAAAATCACTAATTTCGCTAAATACAATATTGTTCACCCTAATATGAGCTATAATACTTAGAAATGTATATTTATTATTGGCATGATTTTGCAAACCATGAGCAATGTCACTCATTTTTGTCCAGAATAGGGAAATTATAGTTATTATAACATTATTATAACTACATATATATGAATCTAATCCCATTACAGAGTCCCTATAAGCTAGGGTTTCTCCAGCATTTAATGATAAAACTTTATCTGAGTGATACTGTGAACAAGCCCTATAATTTCTAATAAATGACTTAATGTATTAAAAGTAGTGATAGTTATTATTCCATTTACTTTGGTTGACAATTCTTTTGCATCCCATAACTCTTAGCATTATTTCTTATTATAACATGCTTTAACAAAATTGTACCTAAAATCCATGTTACTCTTACTATTCTTTATAATTTTCTATAAATTCTCAGTCTCATTTTATTTTAATGCAGAGGCCTACATTTTCAGTCATCCTTCTAATCCCCTAAATTCCCTTTCTCTTTTTTCTTCTGATTTCTGTCATGTTTCTGTGTCTTTCATGTCATTATGCCTTTATGAGCCCAACTGGTGCCAATTCAACTTTCCATAGCAAACAAACAAAAACCCTTCATAAAAGTTCTTTACCCCCAACTACTGTAGGGAATGACTGCATTAGATATTACAACATTAAATACCCCTTAAAAAGCTTGTATTCTTGGGGGTCCTAAATAAAAACTGGCTTGATGCCAATAAATTAGGTTTGGAACAGACCCTTTTGTACTGGGACATCTTCAGTGTGGTGCTAGATACTTGGGATATGAGGGATTAAAAGAATAAGTGTAGGATAGGGTTAAATGTGAGGGAGGGATGTTAGGAGGAACTGAGGTAAGAATAGAGAGGGGATTAGAGGGCTTTGTCAAGTGTAATGAAAGTAGGAGTCACATTTTGGTGTGAACTTGCTACCCTTCCTCCCTCCCTTTTCTATTAGCAGGGATTGTGTGTATTTTAGTGGGGAAGGTGGAGAAGAGGGACAGGTTTGCCCTCTTCTGTTCCTCCTCTGGTGATGGATGTGCAATTCAATAAGTTTGGAAGGAAAGTGAGTGATTGCTCTGGTGGATAAGTTAATAAGCAAGCTGAGCTGCTTATATGGATGCTGTAATTCAATAAATTGAAGGTGAGCATGAACACTGCCTCGTTAGTGCAAGGGTAAGTGAGCAAGTGGGTGACGCTGCTTATCAAGGGTGAGAGGTTGCGCTGCCCTTATGGTTATTTCATGTCTTCTTCCATGAGTGTTATTATCACTTGTGTCATGTTTTTGGTTGAAATTTATAACTATTGGTTAACAATCATGTTTATGGAAGTTTAATAAAGGTCGCCCAATGTCATTCAGTGTTGTGTGTTTATTGAAGTTGAACAGGGCAAGCCTGTTTTTCTTAAATCCCTTACATGGCTAAATCTATCCAGCTTGACAGTAATCCCATTAGCCCAAACACATTTATAAGAAACAGTACAATGTTTGATGTGGTCACAACCAATATTTCCAACAGCTGCTTTCAATTACAATTAAATCCCAATATCCTGAGTGACCACTGCACCATAATCACGCAATGGTGATTCAAAACACACAAAAAATACATTGGCACTTGTTTCCATTAGTTCTGTCTCAGAGTCTGTGTAAACACCATTTTTATAGGAACTGGAATCCACAGACTGGAACCTATTCTACAATGAAGCCAATCCTATCACAACCCATGTAATTTTCTACAACATTCTATACCTATCTAGGATAGGCTCTTCCTCTTAAGACATGGAAGATGAAGGAATCACTGTTATCAGTTAAAATGGACCATTAATCCCTATTAAAGAAAAGAAGCCATGTTTGAAAACTGTAGGATTAAAAATTCCTCAGCATGAGTAAATCACAGTGCTTACCTACCATTCAAATCTATGCCACACACAGCTATTAATGTAGCTGAACCAAAACAATAACAGTCTTTGAGCAACACAGTTTGGAATGCCAAAACAATTTTAGAATTTCATAAAATATATAATGTACTAACATAGCAAACAAAGCTACAGCAATATAAGAAGTATTAAAAACCTCATCTCATCTATCCCAAAGGTACAACTTACTTAGACCACACCCCTATCCAAATACATACCTTCAGTTTTAGAACCATTAAAAAGTGGTTGAATAAATGCTTGAAAAGCCTTAAAATATCATATTCTAGAGTGTTGCACATGGGTTATTAAAACTAGCAAGGCTAAATGCATGTAAGCCTCTTAGCCATATGTTTAAGCTGACCATAACAATGACCACACCGTGACTTAAAAAAAAAAGCTATACGACCCCTGCCAACCACAGAATCATCATCCATAACACCAGCCCATTGTAAACATTTGCTGACTCACAAAAATTATTGAAAAAAAGTTCTCTAACACAGTTAAAGCACATGGAAAAATGCAACCATCTAAAAATGCAGTTTCATAAAAAGGTATGACATCATAGCAGCAAACTATGTCATCAAATAAGTATATCAAGCAGTGGAAATATTACATTAATCAGGGAGTCTAGTTATAGAAATAAAATATAGCCTTTAAAGCACTTGATTATAATTGACTTCTAACCATACTTTTTTGCTGATTTTGTCCCCACACTGTCTATTGATTGTCAGCTACCTGTCAGTCAAAAGGCTCATTTGTTCCTTACAATGGGGACCCAGGTCATCTGGAAGGGACCATGAGGAGTGGTTTGAGGTTTTATGGTTATGGCACTAAACCTCACACTCATTTGAATAAGCACGGGGGGGGTGTTCTCTGCTTTCGGTAGGGGACTCCTTGGTTCTGTAACAGAGATTCCCTCCAAGCAGCCCTGCCCCTCACATGAGGCATGAATGGTGTTTTTTTCCCAGTCTTGGTTGGAAAATCACACCGACGTTGTAAGCCTCTGAGTGCACAATCTCTTTCCACCCCCTGTGAGATGTCAGCAGGACACACACCTTTATATCTTCCTCTCACTGCCCGAATCCTTTAAAGTCAGAGCTGCTAATCGAACCAGGTCACTTATATTACAGTCGGGGATGCATTCCTATGTACCACAGAGACAGGTTCTTCTAAGTACTTTTGAGTCATATAGCATGGCTGAAGAAGTCATTAACAGGTTTAGAAATTACATCAGAAATAGAATTTTTATTCTAATTTCAGGTAATTTGTCCTCCAGCATGGGAATATTTATATCTGGAGTATCACAAAGGTTTGTCATGGCTTCTGTACTAGTTTTCTTTTATATTAACTCACTCTACCTCAATGTCCACAGTTTCGGCTAATCATTATACTCTACCTTAACAAGATCAGCCCCCTTAATAACCTTACTACAAGCCTTATTACCAAATAATTTTGAACTGCTGTAAAAATTTACTAAAAGCAGTAATAGTGTTTGGAACACACCAGTCTCAGAGACAAAATGTGTGTAGTTTATTTGGTTTCATAAATAGCTTAAAGTTACTGAAGTTATTTGTGGACCAATAAATAAAAATATTAAAAATTTACAGCAAAAAAAAAAATCAATATATATACATATATATATATATATATATATATATATATATATATATATATATATACAACCATATGAACACAGACACACACACACACACACACACACACATATATATATATGTGTGTGTGTGTATATATATATATATATATATATATATATATATATATATATATCCAGGAGAATGGTTTGATAAACATTTGAATGTCTTTTTCCATTCATTGCTATGATTCAAAGCAATCTCACAAAATTTATACTTTTCTACAAACAAAGTTACTAGTTAAGAAGATATGGAAAGCCATTGAAGTAAATGTGTTATCCTATTCCACTAATATAAAATAAGTTTAGCAGATTTATTAGCGTCTTAAACAACAGGGAGCATTACTAGCTTCCCATGTCCAAAGTGATGCCGCTTATTTCCAGAACTTGTCTCATCCTTTCATTTTTCTTTTCACATCTTATTTACCAGACCTTCTTGAAATGCAGTCTAAAATCTACACTATAAAATATTATTCATTTAAAAACTGTGCCTTATCAGTGGTTTAACGTAGGCCATGTTTTTGTAGTCAGCGTGGCAGAGAAAAAAATTATCTTAGTGTATTTTCCTTTGTTTTGTGCATATTGTTATTTAATAAATATAACTAAGTATGCTAAAATGCTAGACTGCAGTTTGTTCTAAGCAGCATGTAATTGTGCGCGCACACACACACACACACACACATATATATATATATATATATATATATATATATATATATTGATAAATCCAGAGCGATATATAGATAGTAATAGATTTTAGAACATGGAAGTCAAATGTTCTCATGATAAAGCGTCATTCTTTGGATTACAAGAGAATGTTATAAACTTCCATGCAATCTGAAAACCTGCAGTTTGGGAACAGGTCTGTTGTCCCACATATAAAGGATATGAAAGAGAAGTAACATACCCTATTTTGCCACTGTATTTTCAAAGTATTTTTATTGCGTTATTCTCATTCCCATATAATCTTTGATTGTTCCGAATCCCAGGTAACCATTGCGATAAGGTACTGACCTTGCTAGGCAATGAAACTGGCTATGCAGTGACATCTAAACAGAGTTTGTAGACACAACCCTTAAGGTGGTATGTTTTAAAATACAACCCATTTCAATCTACCACATTAAACCTAAATGAAATGTATTGTGAAAATTATATCTGTTTCAGAAAGTCATGCTTTCTTTAACAATTTAAAACTGTAAAAGTAGCTGAATAAATGCTTATTCCACCAAATGCAGAATAGGAAACCTGAGTTGCAGACCTCCATCTAAACTATTCAAATAAAATTCCAGTGGGCCTTAGCCATTGATAATGTGTGACCAGTGATTTTGAACAATTAGACTCATGAAGAAACTAATGAGTTGCCATTTTAATGCTGGGAGGTTCATGACCAGCACAATGCAAAAAGTATTCTTTGAAAAAAATCTAATTATGGTGTATTAGCTGGAAATGATCCACAATTCTGACAAGGTAATTCACATTCATGTTGTTAGAGTAAACAGCTATTCTCCAAGTTACCCTGTTATTACTGTTTCCTGTCATCAGCGTTTATTTTCACAGTTGGATTTGTTCCATTCAGAGTGAGGCGCGTTTCCTGGTTCAGTAGTTAACACTGTACTTTCATGTTGGAAGTCTCACTTTACAGAAAAAAAATACTTGAGATTGTAAACCCCCCCACAGTCCTTGTATATGACAGAAGCATTTTTATGCATCAACAGCATATATTTTTAATTCTGACTTAGTTTAGCATTGCACTTTTGTGTTGAAAATCACACTTTAAACACAAAAGGTATATCTGCTTGAGGGTGTAAATGCATCCCTCAGCAGTATCTGGGTATTATAAACAGAATAATTTGTATAGTTCTAGAGAATGTTCTTTGACCGTTTTAATATTAATAGCTTGCTTGACAAAATGTGACTTCTAAACTAAATGCAGTCACAATGATGCAGTGTTGCATTTCTCATCTGATACAGAAAATTTCCAAGCTAAAAGTATACTCTTATGGTGTTTGAAATTCGTTTTGATATGATGGCCTTTTTATAGCAAACTAAGATACTAAATGATTATGAACCATTCAACCATTCACAACAGGCTCCATGTTATTATCTTTCTGTTCTACGTCACCTTTCTTTCTATTTTTCTTTATCAGTGATAAATGCAACACAGTGCACAAATTATATGCCATTTAGCCATTAATTTTGCAGACCAATAAACTGTTTCTGTTTATTTGTTGTGTCTATCAGTTTTAACTTTTGTTGACAGTGGTGCTATTAACCAACATTCTTAAAATGTCCTACTGAGAAAACAAAGATTTCGGAGTGTCTCAAGTTTTAAGTTTCTTACATCCTACGTAAAAAGAGTGATTGAAATCAGTTTAATTTCATTGTGACTTGTTGCCTGTGTTATCTCGGGTTTGCGTACTGTGTACCACCTGCATAACCATGCATTACCATGCAATGGAAGATACCATTGGTGGTTAGACATGCAAACTCTTAGAGAGATAATTTTCCCTTAGTCAATGGCTTCAGCTCCATCAGAGGTTTCTCACTGTTCTACTTCAAAGCCCAGTTAGACACTCAGCTGAGCCTCAGAGGTTCATCCACAAGTCTTACCCATTAAGCTACTTGCAGTTTAGAAGTTTTTTATTGTCCCTTAGCCATACCTGGTCCTTCTAGTCCCCTCCCTGATACTGACCACAGTACTTCACCTAGCATCATGAATGGACAATTTCCCACCATTTCTCCAACCAACCTGATTGACATGGGCATCCTGAGGTAATGTAGCAATTGCCTCATGTACATTGACAACCCACTTCTCCTAATTCACACAAATTCAATATGTGAGAGATGCATCAATGTTAAGAATCTTAGAATCTAGGCTCTCTTGCTCACAAATCAGTATATCAAATACTAAGCAGGTTGTCTGATCACACACTTCATCTCTTGCATCATCCACGTGTACAATACCTAAACCTACATATGCAGAGGTTCTCACTAGAAGATTACCTAAACATCAGAGATCTCCCAAACATAACACACTTCACTTAATTCATTCACAATAAATCACAGTACAAATACAAAGGCACACACCAGTGTCGCACAAACATGCCCCTAAGGTAAAACACAAAATCAGATGTTTTAATCATAGGTAACTCCATTGTGAGACACAAAGATGTTCCCACTCATCAGGCTGGATAAGGAAAAGGTAATGGTCAGCTGTCTGTCATGTGCCAGGAGCCACCACATCACACATGCATTCAAATCTGTCAACAACAGGCACTGTTATGACTCTGTCATAGTCCATCTTGGTGTGAACCACATGAGACAAACCTCACTGGAATATATGAAGAGAAACATGAATGAGCTGTTTGATTATGTGTCCCAGGTGGGTATGTCAATAGCCTTAAGCAGCATACTACCTTCACCTAGGATGATACCCGAATACAGATAAAAAATGTTTGACTTCAACAATTGGCTTAGTTTCTAGTGTCATTCTAAGGGGATCCAGTACCTGTCAGCCTGGGATGATATGGTTGATAGACCACAATGCTTTGCCAGACATGGTGTCCACCTGTCACCTCTGGGCTTTCAGTTACTGGCTAAAGCTCTTGCCTCCCCAGTAGTGTCTTTTTAGGCAATGTGATAAAAGCAAAATTCCCAATGTAAAAATATCCTCAAAAACAACCTTAAGGTTATGCTGCTAAATGCTAGGAGTCTAAATCTGAATCTGCGCTCACTGTAAGCACTTCGCACCTTGGGAGATGCAGACATCTGTGCAGTCACAGAGACCTGGTTCAAGGCCACAGAAAGCACCCCAGCCATACCTGGATATAATGCCTTCCACACGTTCAGACCACAAAATGAATGCATGAAAACTAAAGGAGGAGGAGGAGTATCAATATTCATCAAAGATAAATACACCTCCAGACTGGTTGAACAGAATGATTCCCTAGAGTTTCTCCATGTACTAATAACTATAGAAAAGACAGCTCTCTATGTTATCGCCAGCAATAGATCCCCCTCCATGAAGTATGATATCCACACTGCCTACTTGGATCTACTTGAGTCACTCAAAATACAACCAAGCACCCTGGTTATGGGTGAATTTAACTACCAGTCCATAGACTGGGTAAATTATATCTGTACTAACATACTCGCCCAAAGGTTTTTGGACTTTGTTAACTCAAATGCCTTGGAGCAGATAAATGGCACCTCCACGAGGAGCTCAAACATTCTAGACTTGGTACTCACCAATACGGTATAACAGTGCACCACCACTAGTGCGTGTCTTTCCCTGGTGAAGTCTGATCATAAATCAGTCTCTTTCAAGGTAAAGATAGCATCAGCCCCCCCAACCCCACCCCAGGAGAAATTAGGCTAAAAAACTTCTCTAAAGCCAACTACAGCCTCTTTTGAGAAGGCATAAATAGCTTCAAAGCTCCTTTCCCCACTTACAGCAAGGACACCTATACTGGGATATACACCAAAGCATTATATAAACATCTATACAATTGTATTGACTCAGCCATTCCTGATAGGACCAAAGCAAGACCCTCAAGAATAAACGATTCTGCCTGGTGGTTATCCATCATAAACAAAAGAAATTGCTGTCTAAGAGCAAGAAGGAACAATCTCTGAACCGGAAGCACACCCTTCTCAGCTTGAACAAGCAAATAAGACATCTTGTAAAGTCCTCTAAAGCTAACTACAAATGGAGATTACCATCCCTAGCTAGGGATAACCACAAGGCATTAATAGCAACATCTGAAGCCTTAAAGAAAAAGCCCAAATTTGTGCTGAACTGGAAGTGAATGGTGCCACATATACTAAACCAGTGGAAATAGTCAACCTGCTAGCGGACAGGGTCAGTGAAAACTTCTCCCCCCTGTCCCTGCCACATATACCCAAAACATTCCTACCACCTATTCTTCACCTCATATCTCTAAAGAGCAGGTCTTAACTGCTTTCTCCAAGAACAAAAACATAACCTCTGTGGGACCTGATAACATCCCAGGCTGCATTCTCAATAGTTTAAAACAGGTGCTAGCAACACCATTGGGTGGTCTTTTCAACCACAGCTTAAGCACTGGTTTTGCCCTGTTGAATGAAAAACAGCTACCATCATCTCTTGCACAAGGGGGGGGGGCTGCATCTACTGGCTCTGGGAACTATAGACCCATTAGCCTAACCAGTCTTATCTGCAAGGCCATGGAGAGAATCTTCATGAACCTGATCAACAAGGATATAGGAGACCTTCAAACACTTGACTTGACCCAGTCTGTTTAGTTAAAGATAGATCCTGCCCATTGAATCTGGTGGATTTCCTTGAGACTGTCACCAAAACCCTGGACGAAGGCAAATCTGTGCAAACTGCCTACCTAAACTTGTCCAAGGCCTTTGACACAATCTCCCACTCAAGCTTCATTGAAAAAACTCACCTAGCTGGGGATCAACCCATATACTGCCAGGTGGATTGCAAACTGACTCATCCAACAGAACACATACAGTCAAAATAGGGGAATCCACCTCCATCAGCAGACCCATTACCAGTGGTGTTCTACAGGGATCAGTGCTGAAGCCCCTATTGTTTGGAATCTACTTTTCAGAAGCACAGGCAAAAACAAAAAGTCTGTGGCTGACAAAGTTTGCTGATGCGTGCAAACTGGGAGCAGTCATTGAGTCCCCAAATGATGTCAACATTCTGCAAGATGGACTTACGCAAACCAATGATTGGTGCCAAAGTCATGGCTTAAACTCAATGCAAAAAATGCATTATCTTCCCCTTTGTTAAAGGCAGTGTTCTTGCAGATTACCATATTAATAACAAAAACCTAAGCTCTAAATCAGTGGTGACAGATTTGGGCACACAGGTTAACAGCAAACTTACTTTTGATCACAATGTCTCCACAATGGTAAGAAAGGCCTTTTATGTTGCTCACCTCTTAAGCAAGGGCATAGCTTCCAGAACAAAAGAGATTATAACCCCACTGTACTCTTCCCTAATGATGCCAATAATAGAGTACAATGATCCCTTTGGTATGTACCTAAACAGACACCTGCAGCAACTGGAATGACCTCAATGGTTCCTCACAAGAAAATTGTGGATCTTCAGCACATGTCTTATGTGGACAGATTGAAACCACTGTTACTATACTCTGTATCATATAGACTACTCAGAAGCGACCTCTGCCTTGCATATAGAGCAACCTCTGATTCTGCCTTAATGGAAATGCTGCACATTCATAAGTGAAATGGTATGACTCACTTGCTCTAGGGACCTTAACCTAGCATGTGACATCAACAGGACTTGCTGGAGAGAAAGATATGTCTCGCAGAGCTTGCCTCTCCTCTGGAATAAACTTCCAATACAGGAAAACAGAGCCCCATGTTAACTCTTTTTAAGCATAACTTGGACGACTGGATGGGAAAGAGAAAACTCACCCCAGGGGTTTTACCTGTATCCCTCTTGGATAGGGGCAGTTGGTGCTGATTTAGATGTGCTTATAACATAGACCATATCTCTAGACTGTTAAGGGAACAATGGTTAAACTAGGCAAGGTTTGTAAGGGCCCAAGGACCATTAGCTTAGTCACCTTCTATGAAGCTATGAATCTATGTAAAGTACACAGTGGAATATCTATGTGTGTCATTATATAAGTGTGTGTTTCTGGCATGGTTGCAACACTTATCCTGTATCCCTTGTTAACCACTTTAAGCTACACAGTGCTGAGTGTCAGTGGATACAAGGTCCATATGATGCGGTGTTTCAAAATGCTTTCATAAAGTATGTGATTTTGAAAAACAAGTTTCATGAGACTGCTATAAGTGTCTGTTCCAAGGCACTCTCATCGTAGTGTTGCATGAAATCTAGAAATTGTTTAAATAGTGGCATTTATTAAACCTAACGATAAGTAATTGACATGTGGAATCAGGATCTGCATATATACAAAGTACACTAAAAAGAAACATAAATAAATATCTTAGTGCAAGCATACACACTAATGGAAAGTTGTGGTCAATGCTAGGTACCTGTGTTCAGATAGTCTTGCAACAGCCAGGAGGGAAAATAAATCTCTGTACTACATTCACAAAAAATTAAGTTCTTTTGTTTCAAGATATAAAGAAATAAAATATTTTGTCTCTTAAATAAATATTTTGAAAACTTAATACATGCAATGAAATGGATTTAGGAAAATTAATAGACATGTTGGTTTAATGTGCCCTTTAATTAATCAAATAGCAGTGTGTCACTAAACAAAAGATTTATTATAAAATAGCTGCTATATATTTTCCAGCTTTTCTCAGAAGACAGGAATCCAAGGCACAAACTAAATGAGAATTGTGCATGCATAAGAGATGAAGCAGTTGTCTATGCTAAATGTTGACATGCACCAGTATTTGACTGAGACAATATGACAGGGAGAAGTGAAGACACAGAGAAGACAGAGTAAATCATATAGCAACAAGACACGTAAAATTAATTGAGTGGTTTTCCTTTGTCTTTTACAAAGGATGTATGAAACTTCACAAACAAAGAATGAACCAAGTTCTGTAACTGTGTTCGTACAAGTGGGTCATTTAAAAGAAATGTTGGGATGAAAGGATGATTTAATTTTAAATGAAAAAATATACAATACATCTAAAAACTACAATAAAAGAAAGCTGATATCAAATTTTTTTTTTTTTTTTTTTTAACTGGGATGTATATTTTACAATCATAGAAAACTGGTTTTGAAAATCTTGCGGCTCCACTGGCTACACAAGCACTCCAATGGGGCACATTAATGCACCGGGAGGGCATGGTAAAATAACAAGTATGCATATTTATGCCATGAAATCTGGTGTTTATATCACGTTATCGAAAAATGAAAATAGTGAACGCTATTTCATCGGCCCCAAAGCATCTAAACATGAAAATATTGAACATTCAGAACAGCAAATTTTTTCCCATGATAAAAATTTGCTGCTCCAAAACACATACACACAACACAAGCACATCAAACAGCAACCACACACATACACTTAAATTCCTACATCTAAAGCTACACTAAACTAAACATACACTACTATCTACCCACTTACCCTAACCCAAACCCTAACCCTAAGGTCTGTCACTATCGCACACATGCCTAACCTGTGCCCTAACCCTAACTCACTTAACCTGCCCCTAACCCTAACGTACAAACAATCGCACACTTACCTGAACCCAACCCGTAACTTTCCACCACAGTGCTAAGAATAGCGAAACCACAGAAATGGCCAACCAAATTCTTTCCAGAGGAAAGAATTTGCTGTTCTGCAGCTTCGCTATTCTTAGCATTCACTGAATAGTGTTTGATATCAGAACATTCGAAGTTTTAATACTTCGATGTTCTGATATAGACCCGAAATCTGTGTGCCATGACTAAAACCTTCAATTGTAGATTTTATTTCCAGTCATAAACTGTGGATCTTGAAGAAAATAAAAATAGAGCATAAGACTGTATACTTTTTAACTCCTTCTACTTTCACTTTTCAAAGAAGCGCGGTGGTGCAGCGGTAGTATTGTTGCCTCACAGCAAGAGGTTCTCCCATTTGACTCTCAGCTGGAGCGCCTTCTGTGTGGAGTCTGCATGTCCTCCCCATGCTCGAGTAGCATTCGAAAGACATGTGTAGAATGGAACTGTTATTGGATATTCTAGACCAGCTACACAAATAAAAGGACCCTCGTGGATGAATCTACAGACATTACACCCAAAGCATCTATACATACCCCTAGGTTTATTTGAAACACTGCAAACATTATGTATATTCTCATTTTCCATTTGTATAATGCAATTAAACTTCCTATGCACAAAATTTGGAGTTGTACCCAACACTTTTGCCACTTCACCATTGCCCAAAATGAATTGCCAATTGTTTTTCACAATGTTCATGATGGAATAATTATCCAAACTCATATCAATACAAAACTTTGGAACATCAAACTTTCCCCCACTTTCACCATTGCCCATTCGATGGGAATTTCTATCATTCTTGTTTATAAATCCCTTTAATAGAATAGGTGGGAATTCTGTATCCCACTTTGAGATAATTACTTGTTTAGATTTAAGTAAAATAGCGAAGGGATACCCCTTTCCTGAAATAAGGTAGAAACAAAGTTTAATTCATCAAAAAATACTTCATTGTCAACTATCATGTACAAAGCTCTAATAAATTGACCCCTTGGAATATTATTTTTCATGATTATGCTTGTAATGAGCATAATTATTACAAAATGTGTTCTTTCTATGTATGCAACTAGTAAAGTTGCTATGACTAACATCCCATCTAAAATCAACATCCAAAAAACAAACTTGCAGACCTATATCACCAATTGTAAATGAAAAAAAAAATAATACTATGGTTCATAAAATGTAGAAATATGTCAATATCAAAAACTGTCTTTTCAACGATAAAAAACAAATCATCTGCAAATCTTCGATAAAAAATTATTTTGTCATAAAAGGGTAACCTGGGTAAAATTGCACAATCCCACCAACCTAAAACTAAATTAGCATAAGTGGGCCCAACTACGGATCCCATTGCCACCCCCTTTAATTGTTTATAATATGCATCATTGAACATAAAATAATTGTTCTCTAGAACCAATTCTGTAAGTCATAAGGGTGGCTATGTTGTCAAGTGTAGAGTTGGTAAATTTACTCAAGTAACACCTAAGAAATTCAACACCTTCATCTTGAGGTATACAAGTAAACAAGGAGATTACATCAACTGTAAACATATAAAAGCTGTTATTAGTGAGATTGCCCCCATTTCCATAAACACCTTAATCTGGTTCAAGAAATCCCATGAATCAAAAATATAGGTGGACAAGGCCTGTACTAATGGATTAAACACATAATGCAAATATAAAGAAATGCACTCTGTAAAACTCACGGCTACTGAAACAATGGGTTGAAAAGGTGGATTTAAAACGTCTTTATGCAATTTGGGTATTCCAAACATAATACCAATTTTTGGATCTTCCACCCTTAAAAACTCAAAAATTCATTACTGATTTGACTATTCATCAACAAATCATACAGGATGTTAGAAATTGAACCAAAACTTGCAATAATTTTATGTTTACTAACTTTTTTATATTCATCCACATTTTGTAACATTTTAAATATGGAATCATTGTATTTAATAACACTCATTACTAAAGTCCCATCCCCTTTATCTGCTTTCATAAAGCATAATTGTTTATTATGCATCAAATCATTCAAGGCTTTTTTCTCACTGCAGCTTAAATTATAATAACCATAGTTGTTTTTCTGTTTCAAAAGACTTCTTATATCATTCTCACAATATGGTTCAAATACTTTGTGTGAATGAGCGCAGGAATGAAAGTGGAAGGTTTTCTAATAGACCTACTTATATTAACATCATTCAAAATATACGACAAATTTAACTTCCTTGTATACTCTTTTAACTCAGTTAAGGTCCTTGATACATTAGCCCTCTTAATGGGCTGAAAATTAAAGCCTAATTGTAGTACTTTAATGTGCTCATCAGTTAAATGAAAGATAGATTAAACACAGTAATTCGTGAAGCTTCTCGGCTTCCCCATTTGGAACAGTTCACTACTTTTTGTTCCTGCTCCGTCCTTGGCTCCTGGTTTGATACCCCCTGCTCCGAATCCCATTCCTGTTCATTTGTTTGTTCTGCTCACCAGAAAAAAAAGAAAAACTATTCTGTTTTTGGACAGATTGGTGGTTAAAATTAGTGGCATTACTGGATAACAATAAGTTCTTCCTATTGGCATTCATCATCATAGCTTCAGCCACCGAAATGTAATTTCAGTCTGCTTGCAAATGCCAACTGACGTCACTTCCTTTTTTAGATAAACATTCATTTAAAGGGCCAGTTTTGTCTGAAAGCATATTCTCTTGCCTTTGATTAAATGAATTGCTATTAGTTGATTCCAATTTATTTCTCTCCCGAAAAGATGTTTTGTAGGATGTAAAATCAGCATAAGCATTACCCTTTTTATACACCGCTAAGTCACAATTAATCTTTTTAGTCTGACATTGCACTAAACCTTTTTCAAAGTTATTCACAGACTCAAGAACCTGATGATAATCAGATGTATAATCTGTATACTTCGAAAGATGGTGGTTAACAAATTTGTCAGTCTCTGTTAAAACGTCCCTTAATTTGTGAAGAATGGCTGTATTATTTTGAATCATAGGTTGGTACTAGGCTATCTGCCCGAAGGCATTTATAAGCCTAGCCAGAATGTGTTGAATGGTTCAACAGTTTAAGGAATTCAATACCAGCATTGTTAAAGAAATTGACTAATTCTTTATAGAAGGGATGCTCAACACTTGTTCCATTGGGCATCTTATAAAAACTCAAGCCCTTTAGAGCAATAGCTGACTTGATACAGAATTCAAAATATTTATTCTCGACATGTATCGCCTGATACCTTTTTAGTCCTTTTTCTAATCTTGCCAACAGGTTATTAATGTTGTTCCTAACCTGCTGTACCTCCAGTTATGCTCTGCTGCTGGAAACAAACAAATGAACAGGAATGGGAGTCGGAGCAGGGGGTATCAAACCAAGAGCCAAGGATGGAGCAGGAACAAAAAGTAGTGAACTGTTCCAAATAGGGAAGCCCAGAAGCTTCACAAATGACTGTGTTTAGTCAATCTGACTTTCATTTAACTGATGAGCACATTAAAGTATTACAATTAGGCTTTAATTTTCAGCCCAGTAAGATGGCTAATGTATCAAGGACCTTAATTGAGTTAAAAAGATATACAAGGAAGTTAAATTTGTCATATATTTTGAATGATGTTAATGTAAGTATGTCTATTAGGAAACATTCCATGTTCAATCCTGTGCTCATTCACACAATTAAAGTATTAGAAACATATTGTGACAATGATATAAGAAGTCTTTTGAAACAGAAAAATGACTGTGGTTATTATAATTTAAGCTGGAGTGGGTAAAAAGCCTTGAATGATTTGATGCATAATAAACAATTACACTTTATGAAAGCAGATAAAGGGGGCTGGACTGTAGTAATGAGTGTTAATAAGTACTATGATTCCATGTTTAAAATGTTACAAAATGTGGATGAATATAAAAAAATTAGTAAACATGAATTATTGCACGTTTTGGTTACATTTCTAACATCCTGTATGATTTGTTGATGAATAGTCAAATCCGTAATGAATTGTTTGAGTTTTTAAGGGTGGAAGATCCAAAAATGGGTATTATGTTTGGAATACCCAAATTGCATAAAAACATTTTAAATCCAACCTTTCGACCCATTGTTTCAGCAGCAGGGGGTTGCACAGAGTGTATTTCTTTGTATTTGGATCATGTGTTTAATCCCTTAGTACAGACTTTGCCCACCTACATTTTTGATTCATGGGATTTCTTGAACCAGATTAAGGTGTTTATGGAAAATATGGGCAATCTCACTAATGACAGCTTTTATATGTTTACAGTTGATGTAATCTCCTTGTTTACTTGTATACCTCAGGATGAAGGCATTGAATGTCTTAGGTGTTACTTGAGTAAATTTATTAACTTTACAGTTGACAATATAGCCACCCTTATAACACTTACAAAATTGGTTCTAGAGAACAATTATTTTATGTTCAATGATGCATATTATAAACAATTATAGTGGGAGGCAATGAGGTCCGCAGTTGGGCCCATTTATGCTAATTTAGTTTTAGGTTGGTGGGATTGTGCAGTTTTACACAGGTTACCATTTTATGAGAAAATATTTTTTTATCAAAGATTTGCAGATGATTTGTTTTTTATCATTGAAAAGACAGGTTTTGATATTGACATGTTTCTACATTTTATGAACCATAGTACTGTTTTTTTTAATTTACAATTAGTCATATAGGCCTGCAAGTTTGTTTTTTGGATGTTGATCTTAGATGGGATGTTAGTCGTGGCAATTTTATTAGTCGCATACATAGAAAGAACACATTTTACAATAATTATGTTCATTACAAGAGTAATCATCCAATTTTCATGAAAAATAATATTGCAAGGGGCAATTTATTAGAGCTTTGCCTATGATAGTTGACAATGAAGTATTTCTTGATGAATTAAACTTTATTTCTACCTTATTTCAGGAAAGGGGGTATCCCTTGGCCATTTTACTTAATTCTAAACAAGAAATTATCTCAAAGTGGGATACAGAATTCCCACCTATTATAGTAAAGGGATTTCTAAACAAGAAAGATAGAAATTCCTATTGAATGGGTAATGGTGAAAGTGGGGGAATGTTTGATGTTCCAAGATTTTGTATTGATATGAGCTTGGATAATTATTCCATCATGAACATTGCAAAAAAACAATTGGCAATTCATTTTGGGCAATGGTGAAGTGGCAAAACTGTTAGGTACAACTCCAGATTTTGTGCATAGGAAATTTAATTGCATTAAACAAATGTTGGAAAATGAGAATATGCGTAATGTTTGCAGTTTTACAAGTAAACCTAGGAGTATGTATAGATGCTTTGGGTGTAATGTCTGTAGATTCATCCATGAGGGTCCTTTTATTTCTGTAGCTGGTCTAGAATGCACAATAACAGTTCCAGAAAGATGTGATAGTGGAACTACAGGTGTAGTATACATTGCGTTTTGTACAGTCTGCCCCGCATTCTACATTGGAATGACCACGAGGAGTTTAAGTAAAAGAATAAGAGAGCATTGTTATGCTATTAAAATTTAAAATGATAATGATGCTTTGTACAAACACAGTAAGGTTTGTGCTAATTGGAAGAAGTTCACCTTTTCCATTCTAGAAGTAGTTAGTCCGGACCCTCATGGAGGTAGCTATAGAAATTTTGTTGAGAGAAGGGATGCACATTGGCAGCTTCATTTGGCCTCACATTTGCCCCCTGGTTTAAACGACACAGTAAACATTAAATGTTTTTAAAAGATAACAGACCAAAAGTTAGGAGGTAGTACTTATTAGTTTATTTTATTTTTTATGTATTTGGAATTGATTCGTTTTTTTCTTGTTTTTTCTTTTAGAACTGTAAAGTTTTATAAGGAGCTTGATTAGTTAATTTTAAGTATATTAATTGTTTCTTATTATTGATTGGATACAGGTTTAATTGCATTGATTATTTAAAGAAGTTAATTGTCCTGATTTGTATGTTTCTGAAGTCCTTTGGATGAATAGCGGCTATTAAACTTTGATTACGCTAAAATCCATCACTTGCCTGGATTCTTCTAAAGTATTTTTCGGTGTTTTTTCATTTTTGTTGTTTTATTACACCAAACCAGGACTAAGTTGCTTTTTCCTGAGAGCTTTTAATAAGGTTATGTTCCACAGATAACATTTTATGCATCTGGAATGAAAATATTGAAATTTAGGCATGTTATGAGGAAACATTCACCATTTACAAGTTGGGTCAGAAATGAGATAAGACTCTAAACCTGCTACATAAATATTTCATTTCTTTAAACCTATGAGGAAATATTTGTCAGATTAAGCACATTCTCTTAACTCTTTCAGCTAGTGATATTTTTAGGTAATTCCTTTTGCATATGATTGGTATTTTGATGCCTATGATATCCCATAGATGACATTTTGCAAATTCTATACAAAATATTTAGCTTTAGTAAAACTGTGTGAAAATGTTAACCAAATGAAATTCATTCTCATAACTTTGATACCTTCTTCTAAGTTTACAATATGGAGCGTTTCATATTTTGATCTCTGTGATGGACCCCAGATTGTCATTTGCAAATTACATTAAAAATACTGAACGTCAGTATATCTTTGAGGAAATGTTAATCAGATTAAATACGGACTCTTAAGTGACATCATCAGAGTCATCTCATGGGTCCACATCATAATTATGCACTTTAACATCTTCTGGGAGAAAATTAGCAAGGCCATTACAACCGGTCTTAAGTGAATATACTATACACTGTATGTTAAAAATTTGATGTAAAAATGAACTGTAATACATTTTTGAGAGTTACTCAACCAAACATAACTTTGACGCATACAGAATGCAGATGATTATTAGCATTTCTAGAATTGCAATATGCTGTTTATCAAATTAACTTCAGTCATAACTACAGCTATTTTTGTACAAAAGGTTAAAATGTTCAACTTCAGGATCTGATAATTTGATCTTAAAAAGGTCATAGAAAAAAAATATTTGCTATGAAGGAGTGAGAAAGCCCTGTGGAGAAGGGAAAAACACTATGGAAAAGGTTTGCAAATTTGGTTGCAGAATACTGGAGGGGCTTGAAGATGTGTTTAACACAAAATTTGGTTGTTTTCTTTGTTTAGGGAAACAAGTATCATTTAATCTGATATAGGGACAACGGGTAAACATTCAAGGATATGAGTACAAAATGCAAATTTTTGTCAGTATACCAGGGATACTAAAACAAAGAGTGAGAAGGTCACACAGAAAAAACAATCAGAAAAAACTAAATGAAAACTCCAGCCAAGCTAGAACTTCCACTGACCTCTCAAACCTCTTGTATCAATGGCACATGGGATATAAGTGCAAATGACCCTATGAACATCAGGTATTTCAGCTATAGTGTGATTAAATGCCCATGACTTATTATTTTTAAGTCGCTTTCTTCAATAACCTTTGGGGGCCAATAAAGTAAACCCCTACTAGCTGGGATATGCATGTTTCTTGATATGACCTCTACACCTTGTTAGCAAGCACAAGCAGGAGTGACACAAGCATAGAAACACAGTTATTAAAAGCTTATGATTTTGTTTGCCCACTTTCAGTTTGTTATTAAAAGCTTCTGATTTTATTTGCCATGGTCTGGTGCCTTCTTTCCTTTTTTACATTTTGGTCGTGTTGCTGGAGGGCTCGTTTACCTGCACCACTTATTTATTTTGGTCACTTAATTTAATGTCACTGACATGCTTGGATAACCTGTATTGTAGCAGCCTCACATTTTTACCTGCATAAAAATTATTACAGGAGTCACAGGAGCAAGATATACCAAATTCCTCATTGTACAGTCTGCATAAAATCTAAATGTGTATATTTTACCAGATATTGGCTGCATACATTCCTGTTCCCTTGAAATATGTTTACAACTGCTACATCTTTTGACATGGATAGGTGTCAAGTCTATTTGAGATGGCTTGTGTAGATTTCAAGGGCTTATGACATAACATCTGTTTAAGATTCCGATGATTTTTGAAGACAAACTGTTGTCTTTCGATGATCTGTCTTATCTATTCGTCTATTGTCAGTATCTTCCAATTTCTCTTTATTACTTCACAGACATATTCATATCATTCTGGTTCTATGTCTGTTCCTCCATCTCAGCTCTTTCAAGTGATTATTTCCATTTATTGTTTCCATGTGTTTTAGATAAATATGATTTCCCTTGGTCACTTTGTATCATCTTAATATGGTCTTACATATCATGGCTCTCTTGAGCGTTATAACCGCTCATCTCAAATTGATCTCCCATTACCTCCATTGTTTCTAGAAAATCTATTTCTTTAGTGTGCAGCCTAGAAGTCCTTAGTAGCTGCCCTTTTAATATGTTGGTATAAACATGTCTAGGATGCATGCTGGATTGTGGCAAAAGATTATTACTCCAACATTTCTTCCGATAGAGAAATGTGTCTATCCTTCCATTGACATCTTAGATCAGCCAAACATCAAGGAAGTCTATAGTGCCCTCATCCTGTTATCTTGTGAATTTAAGACAACTAGTAGGTCTTTCTAGGTATTCCTGGAGAGCTCGTAATTGTTCTATGGTACCATTCCACAACATATACGTGTCATCAAATCATTGATAAAACTTCAACTGTTCTTGAAATGGATTATTGTGGAATATATGCGAATCCTCCCAGTATGCCAACACTCACTTTGCATAGTTGTTGGCACAGGGGATTCCCATGGCTACTCTCCACTGTTGTTTGTAGAACACAATCTCAAACATGAATATATTATGTTCTAGTATAAGTTCCAGTAGAATACAAATGAGATTAATTTTATCACTTCATATTCACTTTCCTTCTTTAATATACTTTTGAGGGCTTACATCCCATAATCATTTGGTATCACTGTACATAGGCTCTGGATATCTATAGCTACCACTAAATGCCTTCTACTGTCATTTTTCTGTCTAGATATTCATGCAATACTGTCAAAAAATATTGTGTATCTTTCAAGACTGATGGTATATTCATAAGAATTCCCTTAAGCTGTTGTTCAGTGTAAACAGATGCTGATTCTGCTGACCAGCCTGCTGCTACCACAATGTGGCACATTGGAGGATCCACCTGGTCTTTTTTATTTTAGGCAAAGCATTACAAATAGGTAAACTAAAAACCAATTTACCACAAAGGCCAAGTGAACAACCAACTCAAATCAAAAAATTAAATTCACTATATTGCACAGAGGAACCAACAACTGAATTAGCGTAAAAATGTTTTAATCTTCGCTTTCGTAAAACACTTCATCAGAATGATAAAAACACAGTTCTCATCCAATTTATACATAAAACATGTGACCAGTTAACCAATACAGTCAATTAAATCTTAAAGGAATAGTACAACTATGATACTAATAACCATTTGATTTACTTTTTTCTAAAAAAAATTTAATGTTGAAATGTTCATTTAAACCTGATAAAACATCTGTCCTTAATTTTATCTGCCAGCTTACTTCTCTAGCTTCCACTTGACTTTTAAAATTACCCCCTCTTTTATCCAAGTAAACCTGTTCAAGAATGGTAAAAAAAAGCTTATTAAACCTGGTACATAACTTAGAATGTTTACACAGGGCATTGTTTTTATCCCTTCTCTTAATAGCCCTTAAGTGTTCTTGTATTCATCATCTTCTTTCGGCTGTTCCCTTTAGGGGTCGCCACAGCGGACCATCTGTTTCCATTTCTTCCTGTCCTCTGCATCATGCTCTTTCACACCAACCGCCTGCATGTCCTCTCTCACCACATCCATAAACCTTATCTTAGGCCTTCCTCTTTTCCTTTTACCTGGCAGCTCCATCCTTAGCATCCTTTTCCCAATATACCCAGCATCTCTCCTCAGCACATGTCCAAACCAATGCAATCTCGCCTCTCTTGCTTTGTCTCCAAACTGTCCAACCTGAGCTGACCCTCTAATATACTGATTCCTAATCCTGTCCATCCTAGTCACACCCAGTGCAAATCTTAACATCTTTAACTCTGTCACATCCAGCTGTGACTCCTGCCTTTTCGTCAATGCTACCGTCTCCAACCCATATAACATAGCTGGTCTCACTACCCTCTTGTAGACCTTCCCTTTCACTCTTATTGGTACCCGTCTGTCACAAATCACTCCTGACACTCTTCTCCACCCATTCCACCCTGCCTGTACTCTCTTCTTCACCTCTCTTCCACACTCACCATTACTCTGAACTGTTGATCCCAAGTACTTAAACTCATCCACCTTTACCAACTCTACTCCCTGCATCCTCACCATTCCTCTACCCTCCCTCTCATTTACACAGATATATTCTGTTTTAGCCCTGCTGACCTTCATTCCTCTCCTCTCTAAAGCCTATCTCCACCTCTCCAGGGTCTCCTCAACCTGGTCCCTACTCTCACTACATATCACAATGTCATCTGCAAACATCATAGTCCACGGGGCCTCCTGTCTAATCTCATCTGTCAACCTGTCCATCACCACTGCAAATAAGAAAGGGCTCAGAGCTGATCCTTGATGTAATCCCACCTCCACCTTAAACGTATCTGTCACTCCCACCGCAGTCCTCACAGATGTCACATTACCCTTGTACATATTCTGTACCACTCTTACATACTTCTCTGCCACTCCCGACTTCCTCATACAATACCACAACTCTTCTCTAGGCACCCTGTCATATGCTTTCTCTAAGTCCACAAAGACACAATGCAACTCCTTCTGACCTTCTCTGTATTTCTCCAACAACACTCTCAGCACAAATATTGCATCTGTAGTGCTCTTTCCTGGCATGAACCCATACTGCTGATCACTAATCATCACCTCCCTTCTTAACCTAGCTTCCACTACTCTTTCCCATAACTTCAAGCTGTGACTGATCAATGTTATCCCTCTGTAGTTACTGCAGCTCTGCACATCACCCTTATTCATAAAGATAGGTACCAAAACACTTTTTCTCCACTCCTCAGGTGTCCTCTGACTTTCCAAAATTTCATTAAACAATCTGGTTAAATATTCCACTGCCATTTCTCCTAAGCACCTCCATGCTTCCACTGGTATGTCATCTGGGCCAACAGCCTTTCCATTCTTCATCCTATTCATAGCTGTCCTTACTTCCTCCTTGCTAATCTGCTTCACTTCCTGATTCACTATCCCCACATCATCCAACCTTCTCTCTCTCTCATTCTCTTCATTCATCAGCCCTTCAAAGTACTCTTTCCATCTGCTCAACATACTCACCTCACTTGTGAGTACATTTTTCTCACTGTCCTTTATCACCCTTACCTGCTGCACATCTTTCCCAGCTCTGTCCCTCTGTCTAGCCAATCAGTACAGGTCCTTTACTCCCTCTTTAGTGTCCAATCTCTCATACAACTCTCTATATGCCTTATCCTTAGCCTTCGCCACCTCTCTCTTAGCCATGCACCTCATCTCCTTATACTCGTGTCTACTTTCTTCATCTCTTTGACAATCCCACTTCTTCACCAGCCTCTTCCTCTGTATACTCTCCTGTACTTCCTCATTCCACCACCATGTCTCCTTGTCCTCCTTCCTCTGTCCAGATGTCACACCAAGCACCTTTCCAGCAGTCTCCCTTACTAGCTCTGCTGTTTTTTTCCAGCTATTCAGTAACTCTTCACTGCCTCCCAGTGCCTGTCTTAACTCTTCCCTGAACTCCACCTCACAATCACCCTTTTTTAACTTCCACCATTTAATCCTTGGCACTGTTTTCACACTCCTCCTCCTCTTCTTGATCACCAACGTCATTCCATGCTGCTTAACTACACTTTCCCCTGTCACCACTTTACAGTCTCCAATCTCCTTCAGACTGGCCCTCCTACATAGGATATAATCCACCTGTGTGCATCTTCCTCCACTCTTGTACATCACCCTATGCTCCTCCCTCTTCTTAAAATAAGTATTCACCACAGCCATGTCCATCCTTTTCGCAAAATCCACAATCATCTGACCTTCTGCATTCCTCTCCTTAACACCATACCTACCCATCACTTCCTCATCCCCTCTGTACACTTCACCAACATGCCCATTAAAGTCTGCTCCAATCACTAGTCTCTCATCCTTGGGTACACTCACCACCACTTCATCCAACTCACTCCAAAATTTTTCTTTCTCATCCATCGCACACCCAACTTGTGGAGCATATGCACTAACAACATTCATCATTACATCATCAATTTCAAGCTTCATAAACATCACTCTATCAGACACTCTCTTCACCTCCAAAACACTCTTGGCATACTGTTCCGTTAGGATAACCCCAACCCCATTTCTTCTGCCATCCACACCATGATAGAACAATTTGAACCTGCCTCCTATACACTTCACCTTACTTCCCTTCCATCTGGTCTCTTGCACGCACAATATATCAACCTTCCTTCTCTCCATCATATCAGCTAGCTCTCTCCCTATACCAGTCATACTGCCAACATTCAAAGTTCCTACCCTCAGTACTACACTCCTAACCTTCCTCCTCTCTTCCTGCCTTCGGGCATGCCTTCCTCCTCCTCTTCTTCTTCGGCCAACAGTAGCCCAATTCTTGTATTCTATCCCATAAATGTCTAGTAGTCATACCTACATAAAATGCTTCACAGGACGGACACAAGGCAAGATAAATCACACCTATAGAACCACATCCATATCTCAATTTGAAAAGAATGGTATAATTCAAATGATATAATATCACAAAGGAACTTTCATAAATGTACCTACAACTTGTACAACCATTACATTTCTAAGCACTTTTATTTTTATTTGTAATAATGTTATTGGTACATATATTCCTATCATTCTTATTTTTATCTTTATATAAAAGTTGTTTAATACTACCATCCTTAGTACTGACAAATAGTGGGGTATTGCCTAGTACTTGCCCTATATCTTTATGACTACTAATAATTCTCCAATTATGCGTAATAATATTTTTGATACTCGAAGTATCAATAAACATCTCCAAACAACAATGTGGTAGTTCTCTAGAAGTCTTTAAATCTACTTTTGACTTTGCTTGGAAACCTTCCTTCAAAATGGGTGGAAAATTAACATGCCTTTTAGTAACAATTTCTGCCGCTGTTTTATCCAGCAAAGCTGCTGGATAATCTCTTTCTAAAAATAAACTAATGATGTATTCAACCTCTTTTAAAAACATGTCATCCTCACTAATCATGCGTGATGCTCTAATAAATTGTCCTGTCGGGATGTTCCATTTCATATAGTCTGGATGATTACTTGACCAATGTAAATAATTATTGGAAAACCTGCTTGTTCTAAATATATTACTATAAAAGCAACCTGTCATACTTTCTCACTTAAGTTTAATATCCAGAAAATGAATCTCATATCTGGAACTACCCAAGGTAAATGACAAAAAAATCTGATGTCTTATTGAGATGTGTTAAAAAAATATTAGCGTCAATATAACCCTTGATGATGAAGAACAGGTTGTCAACAAATCTGTTATAAAATAAAATGTTCTTAGAACTAAACATTGTTGGTAAAATTTCACTTTCCCACCATCCTAATACAAGGTTAGCAAAGGCTGGGGCAACACTTGCCCCCATTGCTACACCCTCCTTTTGTCTATAGTATTTATCATGGAACATGAAAAAATTATTGCTCAAAACTATATCCAACAATGTACAAGCAACATGAATTTGATTGACAGACATATCACCAAATTTTCTTAAATAGTCTCTAATATATTCTGTCCCTAGATTAATTGGTATAGATGTAAATAAGAGACTATATCTACAATAACAAGAGTGAAGCATTCATTAGCAAGGGAAGTGTTTTATGAAAGCGGAGATTAAACATTTTTTATGCTAATTCAGTTGTTAGTTCCTCTGTGCAATATATATGGTGAATTTCATTAAAAATAGATACCATTAGACATGACACATTTAAGTAGTCATGGAATTCTTGTGTGATCTTTCTACTTATTAAAAGTTCCTATAGAATATTTCTAACAGAAGCATTTACTATTTCTACTTGATTCTTATTTATATATGTATAAGTTTCATCTTCTTCCAATAATTTTATTACTTTAGTTTCATAGTAAATTCTATCCAGTAACACAACTGCGCTCCCTGTATCAGTGGGTCTTATGATCAGTTCTGAGTTGTTGTGAAGTCCTCCAAGTGCATTTCTTTCATCTTTATTTAAATTATGATTATGTAATTTATCATGGAGACATTCACTAATTTAATATTCACAAACCTTTATAACTGTATCAAAAGTAACATTATTCTGCGGAATATAGGTACTCGGTTTCCTAAATATCTGTGTTGCATTTTCCTCATCATTATTATATATACTCCTTAGCATTACATCTCTTGCAAAAGGTTTAACACTAAAGGTGATATCTTCCAAAGCTAAAGCAACAGAAGGACTATATCCAAGTCTATACATTAGTAGAGTTACATGAGATTCATTCAAGGCAAAGTTTGATAAATTTATAACTAGGTCTTTATATGTTATCAAGTGTATTTCATCTCTTTTCTTTCCAGTGAAAGTTTCCTTCTCTTTCTTTTTCTACTTACTGATCATGAATCTTTTTTGTTCTGATTGTTCTTTAGCTGTAGGGGGAGTCTTGGATAAAACAAAGGAAATACAAAACTGCTTTTAGGTCTAGCTCCTAGCTTGGTCATATCCACATCTTTCTTGTGTCTATCAGTCTATGAGTCAATAGAAGTATTATTAAAACTTGATTATTGAGACTGTTGAGATTGAGAAGCAGGAATTAGCAAAACTGAATTTCATTTTTTCTTTCTGTATATCTTTATCTGCATCATGAGAATTTTTACTTAAATTATGAGTATCTTCCTTTCCTTTATTTTGTGGCCATGCAAATATATGTCCATTACAGAAGTCTATATAATCTCTTAATAATTCCGTAGTCTAAATTTGCTATAATTTAGTGTCATAGAATGATATTTTGGAGTATACATCTTCCAATTTGTTTATACATGACTCAGCATTATATTTGGTCTCTATGTCTTTTTGTTGTTTTTCTGTAACTCTAATCAGATCACGCTCTTTTAGTTCAAAAAGTTCTATTAACAGTTTTATGTAACTAAAACTCATCTCCAAGTTCAGTTCTTGCCATTTCTTCATTAACTTTGAATATGTATTTCCATATGTAGGCATTACCAGTACATGGAAACTCCTTGGGATCACCTGATGCTAAAGGCACACCTCCAAATGTAGGTGTCACCATTGTAGCCTTTTTAACTCATACAAGTTATTTTCCAGTTCCCATACATGATTGCAAAAGGAACTCACAGTCATATCTTTAACAATATCACATCCATCCATCTTAGCAAGACTTAAGTTTATGAGAGGATTAACATTCAGATATAATAAGTTCTTACTATTTTCCTTGTTGGCATTTCCTCTTTGCAAGTGAGATGGATAGTCTGATTCCTTTATCCTCTGTTGCATTCCTTCCATTTTGCTGGTGTTACCATTCAATAGATGAGGATGGTAATCCAATTCAATCACTTCTTGTTGTATGCCTTCAGCCATGTGCGGTTGCTTGTTGTGAAAAGAATAAATAAAGATCAATAACACAGAGGCAACCGCTGAAGTACAGTATTGAAGGAAAAAATAATATATAATGTAAAACATCACTGCCACCACCACAGCCAAGAGCATAAGCCAGGCAGTTTACTGTATAAAACTTTAATCAACTGGATGAAAATAGATAAAATAAAATAGATAAGCACATTTGGATCTCACTCTGATCCTTCTTCTGATCTAAAAACTACTAGATAGTGATGTCATTATGAATGACTAAACAGCCAGTCAACTGTGTCTTCTCAATCTATGCCCCCTAAGGGCTGGCTTCAATGAAAAATTTAAATTCAGACCCAGAAGTTTATCTGCTTGTAAAATCACAATCCATGACACTTTTGCCAGTTCAGTTTTATTATTAATATTACCTTCTCATGGATTCTCTCTTATAACCTGTAGGATTATTTATGGTATGATCCCAGTTATTCTCATTAGAGGTAATAATATGCAATTATCAACCATGGGATGCATAAGACTAATCATTAATCAAATGGGATAGGTTAATTTGAGCACAAAAAGGAAATTGGTTAGGCTTAAAATGGCTCACAAGGGAAGCTAGACTAGTACTTTCCTATGGACCTGTTAACATAATATTTGACAGTTTATTTATAGGTTAAGTAGACAGATAATGTAAAATGGTTCAGAATAGGAAGCAAAAAAAAAAGCTTTTTAGGGCTGCCAAGTAGTATAACACAAAAGCCTGTTATCCAACATATTTAATAGTTCTAATAAATTTAAAGTGGGTGACAAACAAGGATGTGATGATTTAGAACAGTACAGTAATATTAGACAAATCGAGAAATCTACATCTACCCATCATATACCTACTGCTGAAACAAATCACAGTCATGAAAAAACTAGTGGAAATTTCAACATGGCTAACCCTTTAGAGTTTCTCCCTCTCCAGAGATTGAACAGGTTACCAGGCAGGTCCAGTGAAGGAATAGGTGCAGATTATATGGCAAGCAATCAGCACGACTAGGACAGAACTCCAGGCAGCCATCTCACAAGAACAACAGCAGTTGGGGGGGGCAAAGGGGAGAGGCAGGTAACCCCATTGCTGACACCTGATGTTAACAATGTTGATCCATCCTGAAGACGCTATTGTAAGGGAATATTTTATTTATTTTATTTTATTTTACTTTTGTTGACTGGGAAAGTTCGACTAGGACAGAGCCTATTTTCAGTGGAGAACCAGAGAGATGGTATTCTACTTAAAGTCAATGACTATAATATTTTTAGTGAACATCATTTAGATATGACTATACATCTTTTTTCCCTTTTTGAGAAATGGTTTACCTTTATACCTCACAAATGTCATGATGCAGTTGGCTTCCTTTTAGAACTAAAAATGTTCATGAGAAACGTATATTTAGGGATGCATTTTATTTTGTTAATAATGTTAGCGATGGCGAAGACAATATTTTCAAGAAGAAAAGAGTTTTTAACACCAATGTGCATCCCTTGGAACAGGTCTTTGTGAAGGCAGGTGAAGATGAGTTATACAAATATATGGTTGTAGAATGTAATCAACATTACTTTAATCTTACAAAGGAAGAACAGGTACTGTGAGTCCCTTAAGAGGGATAGCCAAATATGTATCATGAAACCTGATAAAAGAGGGGCTGTAGTTGTATATAAAAAAAATGATACATATTTGAAAGATAGTTTTGGTACATTTTCTAAACCAGTTTATGATTTTAAGGAATTCATATACTCTTACTTGTACAATTTTTGGGATTCCAAGGGGATATAACAGTATCGTATAAGCCCCCCCTTTAGGACGATTGTTGTGGCACAGAGGTCAAAAACATACGCTTGAATATTTTTATTAATACACTTCTAACAATTTTTTTGAAACTTCACACATGCTAAAGGATTCTTTGGACTTATTAGGGAGGTTCAAGGGGAGCTTTTATGACAATGATTAATAAATTAAGTTTAACAATTAATGTTACTGATATATTTTCATGTATCCCCCAAAAATTGGATTAGAGTTGTTCAACACAACCCTTTTATGGTGTAGTTTTTTTTATCCAGCCTTGAAATTAATCTTATTATAGCCTTTATGGCTATAGGTCTGGACAACAATTACATCTTTTGTGAAGGTGAATTTTTCAAACAGATTTATGGGATAGCAATGTGTGTTTTTTGCTCACCCATTTTTGCCAGTCCTGTGATGCTTAGTTGAGAAGGGATTTTTTTGTGTTTTTATCACAATATTACCCTTACTGTAAACTTTATATCTGGTACCTTGAAGCATTTTTATTATTTGGAATGGGCTGTATGGTGTCATGGTGAACTTTTTGAAGTATATGAATTAAACAACTCATTTTTTAAAATTGACTTATCAAATGAGTAAAGATACAATGAACTATTTGTATATTATAATTAAAATACTAATGGCTTCCGTTCTTATCTTTATTGGAAACCAACATTTTAATAATGCATATGTGCATTAGAAGAGTTGTCACCCTTTGATATACAAAATGAGCTTGATAAGAAGGCAATTCATAACATTGGTTTGTATGGTATTAGATAAAGAAACATTTGAAAAAGAAATGATAAAGTTGGAACAGATGTTTTAGATGTGGGTTGTGTATAACATCAGTAGTCCAATCTGGGAACAGTGGGGAATTAAATACAAATGACTTTCATCCAAGGGTGTGGAGAAAGAAGATGAAAAGGTACTAAGATATCTAAGGGGTAGCATTTTTGATAAAGTATTTATTACTCAACTCAACTCTGGTTCTACTGTAGTTAAAAAGGTTACTAAGAGGAAGTAGGCTATTTTTAAATCTACTGAAGTGCTTTTTTTAAATTAGCAAGTGAACAGCTTTTTTGTATATAAGACAGCAAACAATATAAAACAGTATTCAAATAAAACCATTCTATTTGTAGTATTAACAACGGTAAGAAAGGTATCCATAAATGTGATTCATGGGTTGCCTAGGAAACAACAGCAGAATTCAAAGAGATGTCGTGGCAAACTAGACTGAATCCCACAACGCCCCCATGTATTAGCAAACAAGTTTGTATCAATTGAATTCTCAAATTATGTTTTTGATTTTTCAGTAATTTTATCTTTTGTAAGGTTTTATGATACTGTTCATTATTCTAGGCTAATTGTAAGATATATATATATATATATATATATATATATATATATATATATATATATATATGGGTCTACTTCTAATGACCGAAACGCCGATTCGCCGACAGTGAAATCACCGACGCCAGAAACCCGACAACACACAAACCCGACAACGCGAAACACTGAACACCATAACACCGACACACTACACGTAAACAACACAGTACACTACAACACATATCCACTAGCCCTAACCCAAACCCTAATCCTAAGGTCCGACACTACACACTCTCCTACCTGCACCCTAACCCTAACTCACTTACACACCCAACCCCAAGCTCCGACACTCACTCTCCTACCTGCACCCTAACCCTAACTCACTTACACACCAACCCCAAGCTCCGACACTACACACTCCCTACCTGCACCCTAACCCTAACTCACTTACACACCCCAACCCCAAGCTCCGACACTACCGCACACTCACCTATCACACACCTAAGCCTACATCCCTGAGCATTGCACGGTTACCTCTCCGCCCCCTACTCCTAAATCCCTCACTATCGCCTACTTACCAGGTCGCGGTTACACATTCCCTTGTCGGTCTTCCGTCTGTCGGGATTGGCGTGTCGGTCAACTTCGTTGTCGGGTTTCTGGCGTCGGTGATTTCACTGTCGGCGAATCGGCGTTTCGGTCATTAGAAGTAGACCCATATATATATATATATATGTAAAACAAACAAACCAATGCCCTGGAAACAGTTGTATAAGCAAATAATGACCCAAAACTTCACTGATGGATGAAAAAGCAATAAGGCACCAAAGCACAAATAAAATCCACAATGAGCTTTATTCCACGTAAGCGCTTTCACGGTGTAATACCGCTTCCTCAGACGTGATACAACTAAACACAAAAAATAAACACTTAAATAGACTGACATCACTTCCTCAATTAGGCAATCAAATAAAATTAATTAATTACATTGCGTCCATTACAAGTCAAATCAGATGTAAGAAATAAACTAAGCTAAAACCTGTCTCTATATACACACACACACACACACACACACACACACACACACACACACACACACACACACACACACACACACACAAATATATATATATACACACACACACACACACACACACACACACACACACACACACACACACACACACACACACACATATATATATATATATATATATATATATATATATATATATATCTATATACGCACACACACACACATATATATATATATATATATATATATATATATATATATATATATATATATATATATATATAAATATATATTGGGTAATTAATTACACAATACATGCCCATAAACTTATTTTTATTTCATATTTAATATATTATTTGACATTGGATTTATTACAGATACATATACATTCTTGCATTATCTTAAATACAAGGGTCTTAAATATTACTGATACAATATTATATTTAAACAGATATTTTTAGAAGAAGAAGAAGATTTTTCTATGGTGAAATACTTTTTTTGTATATGTAAGCACTGTGACTTTAATTCTGTCAGAATGTTAGTGAAAAAAGTATTCTTTAGGGGCAGGGTTAGAGTTAACAAACATGAGTAAGATGGTACATGGGGGGGGCTTCACTTATGTGTGCTAACCCTAACCCTACACATGACATTACTAATACCCTTTCTTGAACAGTACCACTACACAAGACAAAAGGACACAGAGCGTATATATATATATATATATATATATATATATATATATATATATATATATATATATATATATATCTATACACACACACACACACACACACACACACACACACACACACACACACACACACACACACAAACACCAAACATGCAAAAAAGTATATCCCTTTACCTAACCTTTACCCTAACTCTAAAATCTGTGAACTTGCATGCCTACATCACCAAGTGTAACCTTTTCAGTCAAGCATGCAGTTTCATAATCCTACCAGCAAATACTATAAAAATGAACTTTCAATATTTTGAGCATTCAGTGTTTTTCAGCAGCAAAAAAAAAAAAAAAAAGAAAAAAAAAATTCAACCAAATGTGCTTTTGAAATTTGTAACTGTCACCCTTTAAGCATGTAGGATCTCACCCCCTTCCCATCAGCACAGATTCTCCTCCAGCTGCATTATTACTGCAATTTATATTCTCACAGATGACATGCTTCAAAACATGGAAAAGGGAAACTTCTCAACAGAAAATTTTATAGACCTCTGTAAGGTATTCAAACACTGTCAACCACTCTCACCTTCTAAACTCCCTACTATATGTAGGTATCATCTCATGAATCACACAGTGGTTTAAAATCTTCCTCATCAACAGGTTCTTCTCGGTATAACTTGGTTCTGAATTATTTTCAACTGCCTCCATCAATAAAGGTGTCCCTCAGGGGGCAATGCTATCTCTTCTCATTATACATAGATTTCCCACTAACCTACCTAGTTTACGAGTTCTACCTTATGCAGATGACATGGTCATCTACAGATGAGGCCTTTCCATTTCTCTCAGTTCAGAACCCCTGAAAATAGATCAGATTTCTCCTGTACAAGCTTCTTCTTAGTTTGAAAAATAAAATAAAATGATATATTTGGTTACTTAATAAAATACTCTTTTCAGTTGCTCCATCTTACTCAGTAATAAAGAAATTCCAGAAAATGTTCACGTCTACAAATATCTAGGAGCTAGGCTTCACCCAACATTTAAATATCAACATCAGTTCTATATCAGCAAAGAAAATGTGAACAAACTACTATTCTGAGCTAAAACAATTTCCCGCTTTATGTTTTCCCAAGGTAGAGCTGCTACAGGTAAGGATGGACTCCCTCTATCAGAATATGTAATCCTCCTAATTGATATATGTCAAAAATAACCCATTTCTACTATAATTCATCTCCAACAACATCTGCAGATTTACCACTCTGTTCCCTAGTATAGGACACCACTGTTCCACCTTCACCAAGGACAAGTGGCTACCCATTCCCTCTATGTTCCTTGATATTTAACCTCATCAATAGGTAATCCTTTCCCCACTTTACCTGCAGACCCTTGGACTGTCAATCTCCACATAATCCAAGGTCTACCCCCACTCAATCTTCTTACAGCATTCACCATACTAAAACAAACTCAACACACTTTTGGTTATGACCTCCCAAACCTGAGAATCAGACCCTAACTAAATAAATAAATATCTCATAAACCATGCTATCACTTGGCTAATGGATGTCCAACTAAGGAAAAATGAATTTGCTCTACGCTATTGACATGGTCTGTGCTCTATTTGTAATATGCTGTTAAACTATAATAGATGACCAATGTTTAATGCAACTTTCAGATGCTCAAACATATGCATTTATGTGACTTTTGTCAAATTAATTTATGTTTTACTCTGCTATTTATGTGTTAGTGCTGCTTTGAGATGTATGTTTGTTTTTTCCACGTGGACTGAGCTTAAAAATGGACTGTGTGGGTCGGCTCAGTGTTCTATCCTGGTTAACAAATAAAACAGAATAAATTAAATAGTGTGTGAGACTAGATACATGAGCTGTCATATTCAAAAACATGGAATTACAGGTCAGCTAAAATAAATTATAAACCATTTTATTATACCCTCAAAGCATGGCAGGGGATATATTACAAAATACCATGGACTCAGACATAGTATTACCCCCACATTTTCATTTTAAGTTCTGCTACTCTGAGTGCCACAGTTTTGTTTCTTGGAATATCAACAAGCACCCGTTGAACACGTCTCTCTATTGTCCAAATGTTTGCAGAATGTCCAGATTTTTTGCCTCTTATTTTTAGTCTGTTCCTTTTAAATGTGTGGTTTTCTGGCAAATCATTGAGCATTGACATCACTAAATAACACCAAAGGACAGACATTTGAGTTTCAGACTTCAGATACTTCAGATAATATATAACAATGTAAAATGTGTCATTCTAGCAACTTTCTCAGTGTATAGGAGCAATATTTAAAATCTGTCCCTATTTTTGGGCATCTGTCCCTCCATTACTTTTGGCTTCTTTGAGAGGGGTACTGGTCATTTGCCAAGCAAAAAAAAAAAAAAAAAAAAAAAACGATATATAAACGATTTATAAATGAAGCAAATGTAGCTAATGGTTTAAAAGTGAAATAGACTAACCCTGGGATTCATTGACTCCTACACTAAGTATACACCATTCTGACAACACAAGCATAACTCTTACAATTTTCTTGTGGTCTTAAATATCAAGGGGGATTTATAAAGGTTACTAGAATGTGTAGACTACATGTATACTTAGTGTAATCATTCTGACTGACTAGAGCACACAAAAATCTGGTAGGAAAGTTCCTGAATACAAATCATGTATACATAGTGTAGCTGTTAATGAATCTGGCCTTAAACACAATCTAAGCTACTACACTTGTTTCAAATAGTTGCAAAGTAAAATGCACATAAAGTGTAGACATCTTAAATCATTGCAATATGTAAAACAGAAAATGGCATGATTTTTTATGAAATATAAATATAAATCGTATGGCTTCCATGATTTCTTACCTAGTATGTTTCTATGTATGGTACTGCAGGTAGGCTGTACTCACACACACTCCTGATTTGCAGACTGTGCTCCTAACCTCCCCAAAATAAATGGATTAACTTAAAGGTTGCACTGCCTCAGATTAATGGGACTGTTGAGTTTTCTTAAAATTCCAAAGGTTCCCTCTGTTTTTTAAGAGGCAAAACTTCAGAGGTAACATTTATTTATTTAATAGTGTGAGTGGAGAAGCTTCCCTCAACAGAAACAGAAGGGAGGCATACATCCCACCTGAAACATTATTATTTTAACTTAATTTTTGTTAATATTCTGCATGGACAGAAACAGACTATTGTTATCAGTTCCTAATGTTGTCTTCAATTTTTTGAAATTAACAGTTTATTAAGTTTGCTGTTTTTATAAACAACTTTATGACACTTGACTACTTGTACTTGTATATAAAAGTTATTTTTTGCAGCAGTACATTTTAATTACAGGTATTAAATACACCTCACACCTATTAGCTGATACTAATACATTAACTAGGGATATGCATTAACAGTTACCATCAGTTCACCTTTTCTGGTATTCTCTTTTGGTATTATCTGTTTCACTGCATTACTGTGGTTATCCCTAACTGTAACTTGCATTGTATTTTTATATTTAAGTCTAATGCTTTTCCTAGGGCGATTCCATCTGGGCTTCAATGAAAATCAATACATTTTGGGCCATCAACTTTTAATAAACAAGATAATTAACCTCCTACTGGATGATCAAATGGGATGCATAGCATGATATTTAGAACTTGGAATTCCAAAAAAAAAAAAAAAAAAAAAAAAGAATTCTAAGCATGGACAAGGAACGAAAGCAACATTTTTATTGCTGTTCTGTCAATGCTTTCACTCACATGTTCTTCTACAACGGCTTTGTTACATATACCACCACATTATATTACTCAGGGTGAAGTAGTTGCTATAGCTTTGCCTGGCAACTAACAGGCACGGGGCAGAGAACTTGTCCTGGATGGGACACCATTATTCCTCAAAGTTCCATATTCCTCAGGAATTCCCTTTTCATCATTCCTAGATGAATATGACTTTATAATTCCAAGCCATGGGTTCTATTGTCACCAGGCCATTTAGAACAGTAGCCAAAGAAGAGCATTTATACCTACTGCATGCTGCATGCATTTCTATCGCTATTTCTGCATAGGAGCACAAATGAGGTTATGAGTATATAGCATTTTTGCAAGTTCTGCAACTAGAATCATTTGCTTTCTTCCTTGGTATGTCATCATCATATTTTTAAAAACTTGCTTGATGTTAACATTAGGAATCAAAACTGCCCTAGAAGTAAATCTTTATGCATATGATGAATCAGAAAAATAGGACATGAAACAACAAAATGCCGAATAAAACAATAATGTCAGCTAAGCTAGAATTCATTATTTTTATCATGGGTATAAAGAGAAGCAGTCATAAGCTATATACATTACCCTTGGGCAGAAAAATGAATACATTCATATCAACATTCTTTCATTTATGAAAGGAAGCACTTTATATATATCATTGGTATCTCTAAGCGGGTGCAAAGCACCATCAGTAGGTGAGCACATATCCCTTTAGATAGACCATCCACACAACAGAAGAAAAGAATTTTATGCTTACTTTTGATGCCTAGTATGGCAAAAAAATGAAGTAATGGTAGGGCCAAAGGTAATATCTACAGGTGTGACAAGAAGTCACATTTCTGAGAACTGAGTTACTAACGAATGCAACAAGTGCCAAGTCCAATACTTTAGAAAAAAACACCATTGTAAAATTATGCATTGCAAATCTACTGTTAGAAGGTATCCCCCTAGAGCAAAGGTGGGTAACATTTTTTGAGCAAAGTGTCAAAATTCCTGACATCTACTCTTGAAAGATATCCCAATACCAGGCAGATAGAATGCTAGGGAGTGTGATACTTAGATATACACATATAGTTTAAATTCACTTATTTCATTTATAAGAAATCTTACATAAATTACAACTGAAAGGCATTAAACGCATTTTCTTTACTTGCAGTACCAAGGCAGTCATTTTTTTAATGCAGTGACCTAAAAGTAAGCACATGATGCTATGCAATCTTTGCAAGTTTTTTTTCAAAAAAAGAAAGAAAAAAAAAAGAAAGAAAAAAGAAAGAAAAAAGAAAAAAAATGGACCCAGCAGAAACTGATAAATAGAAAGTCTGACTTTTCATGACGTTTCAAAAGGCAGTGATATGTGAATCTTCAAATATTCAACTCAAATGAAATCAGACACTAAATTCAGTGTCCTAACCTCTTTCATTCTTTCTTTGTCTAGTTATCACTCTAAGACCAAATTTGTGAGTTACAGCTGGGATATGTTGATGCAATTCCTATTTTATTACCAAAAACCAGAAAGGAACACAACATTTCAAATTATTCCAAGGCCCATCTGCCATGAAACGTATTCATCTTTGTGGCTTCCATTTATTGGAGCATAAGGGCACAGAATACAGGGGAGAAGCATGGGGAACGCTATTAATCCACTTGTTTGTACTTCATCCAGCGGCATCTGTTAGCAATTGTCACAATTACTAGTTAAACTGCTTTTGACTCATTGCCAGGTTTGCTCTTCCAAAGCCCAAATGTAAACACACTCTACAAGTGCCTCCTACATTTCCAAGCCACCAGTTATTTATTTTATTTGGGCTAACATTTCTGTTACAAGAAGCTTTCCTTATGAAGCAGTGTACCTTTAATATGCATATGCCCTGTGCAACCTTTTAGCTTTATTTTCATTCACATCTGCATAAGAAGCATTCGAGTCTCCTTTGATATCCAGCAGAATGATAAATAAGAACACATTTAACTATTGTGTTGGTCTTTCAGTGAATGTACGGTGAATGTACTGAGAAAAAGCATGGCATACTCACTGTATTCTAATTTTTCTGTGAACTTTCTTAAAAATAAATAAAAGAAACATTTTCTTGTTCAGTCTAAGGGTTGACAAAATTATTCAGACAATGAAATCTGTATCAGCAATTTTGTCTAATTATGTTCAGCTTCATTGCTTGAGAAGTATTAAATCAATTGCAGATGGCTCTGAAAGTATACTAAAAGCTGAAGCATACACTTATTTAACAGTATTCTCATTTGAAAATTGTCATTTTATAAATAAATTAAGATGCTCACCAATAACCGTAGGATAAATGGAGGAACAGTTTTCCATCACATGACTGTGTGCTGTTACTGATTTGTAAAACATTAGCAAAATGGAATTAAGAAACAGGAGGTAGAACCTAAGACTTTTAATGTTTTATTCATGCTAAAAACAGTCCCGTTACACTGACCAATATATCTTTTTATTCTATATCATACTATGATTTTTCTATTTCACAGATACTGATTTGAGATCTTAAGTTTTGTGGAAACAAAGCAAGAAAAACTAGCTTATGGTTATAGGAAAATCTGGTCTATGAACTGCTATTATATTTTTCAGAGGAGCCTACTACTGCTGTATAAGAAATCACAGTGTGCAGAACCCAGGAATGATTTTTAGCTGTTATAATCATACAAGCAATAGCTCTGCATGTGTGTGTCTGAATCATCACAGAGTGCTGTTACTGCCAAGAAAGGGAATACATGCCATGCTGCTATATGGGGTCACATGAACCTCTTCCAATGTCAAAGAAAGGAATAATTGCAGACTGGCATGAAGATCAAATATTTATTAACTCAGTTTCTAATTGCTAGATATATTATGTTCAAGTGTGATAATTACATTTTAAAACCCTTTCAAACTAGCAGCCCAAGGATATATCCATATAGTTTTTGAGCGTAAAGCTGTAAATGAGTTGTAGGAATTATTTCTAGTCATACTTAATTTGCTGTTATACAGACAAAATTCTAAAGTTGTTGTATTTGGAAAACAATTTTTATTTAATCTTTCACATTCTGCAGGCCTGAAATATTGGGAAGCACTCATTTTTTTTTTCATTTAAAGGTGAGAGGTCGGGAAGATTTTCCCATTTCCCATTTGCATTCATAGTGTGAGTGCTGTGTGTATAAATGTCATTTCCCAGTGACATCCATCATGCAATAGTTCAGATGGACATGTCAGTATATACGAATTTGTGTATGTGTACTAATTTGGATCTTATTACACAGAGGTCTAGCACATGCAGGCCGCCCCCAAATTTCAACATGGTTCAACACTGCACAGTCTATGTTTTATACCTCCTCTTCAGGACAGATTGCATGTGAGATTCTGCTCAAAGCTTTACTCTGGCTAGCCTCCTGATTCTAGGACCATTCATCAAGGAGGATAACCGGCACTGCACACAGATGACTTACATCTTACAACAGT
The DNA here is from genome assembly GCF_019279795.1 of Protopterus annectens. Lineage (NCBI taxonomy): Eukaryota > Metazoa > Chordata > Ceratodontiformes > Protopteridae > Protopterus > Protopterus annectens. The sequence goes on from NC_056737.1 coordinate 248,282,122, forward strand.
GGATTTGCTGTAAAATGAGTATTTGCAATAGATGTAAAGAAGAAATGGAGAAAGAAGACAAAATATCGGTTGCCGGGGTTGGGAATTTAGTGAAGCAGTACTGTGGACACTACTTCAAATGAGAAAAGGCTAGAACCACAGAAATGTCCAAGTCTGATCTTTATTCCAGGTTTTGTCAGGAACAGGAAATGTGGATTCAGACATTTGTTTTCGTCAAAAAATGAAGAGGGGGTACTGGACCAATTCCATTAATTATTTGAGCACTTGAATTTCATTCACTTTACACATTCAGGACTTTCTAGAATGTGCAAAATACAAGACTTTAATAGTTTATTGTTTAAATGTGCAGATGATTAAACAATCAGCAATGCTGAGTTAAATGACTACTCATCACTGTGTTATTACTAGTTATAATTTACCATACTAAAACACTTGTGAACTCATAAATCTATTGAATCCTCTATAATACTCTACCTTGTATTCTAAAATTTATGGATATGATATAGGCCTTTTAGTTTACTTGGAAACTTCTAAATTATATAAATGAAACCACTATCAGTTCAACACAATTTGCATTCCTTCTGACTTTTCCAGCAAGCAAACTCATTTCATACCATCGCAGCATCTGTCAACAGTTATTTACTAAAACACTCTTATGCTGTGGCTATGAAACGTAAAAAAAAAAAAAAAAAAAAAAAATATATATATATATATATATATATATATATATATATATATATACTTGTTTCCTGCCTTTCTGAGATAGTATAGTCTAGTTTTCAGGTTAGTGCTGAATTCAGAGCTGTGTTACAGATCTCTGTGTTTGCCCATACCTTACTTGGATAGAAGGAAGTTTCTCTGTTCACCTGTGAGAGAGGGGAGCTTTGAGGAGCCTATCTGTCCCTGGAGGAGTGGTTTCAGCCCAGAAATTAGTAGTTTATTGGCCATTTTGGGCTAATTTCTATCTCTTTCATTTCCCTGCTATAAATACCATATTTTCTCAGTTTTGCACACCGGGCAGCGTCGGTTATCAAGGGAAAAACTATTGCCGGCTCCACAAAGTCTCCTCTTCAATTTTTCCCTTGGAACTAGACAAACTTTCAACTTAAGCACTCAAGCCATTCATTTCTCAGCCCGGCACTTGCTCAAAACTTATAGCAAGCACTTATAAACCCTAGCACTAGACCCTCCTGTACTGTACAGAAGGACAAGGCTCATTATTTGACCTTACCAGCCATCCAGTAAAACAGTTCACTGTACCTATCCAGGCATGTCCAAAGGGCAGTTTCAGGTGTACTCCCAGTCCAACTGGTGAATCTGGGCATTTTGAGGCAATGTTACAACTGCCTCATTTACACAGACAACCCCCTCCTCCTACCACCAAACACTAATACATGCGAGAGATGTAGTTATACAGCCAAACTAGAGGCTAAACTCTCTCAACCGAAGACTGGATCAGACAGTCAAGAGGAGAAGGGAAATACTTGCATCACACCGCCAATCTTACATAGACCCATTAAACCAGCACTGGCAAAAAACACACATAAATACATGGAAACATACTTGGAGGCTATAAATAAAAATCTGCAAAACCAACAGAGACCTCCAAAGCAAACATCCAAGCAACCTCCACCCCCCCAACACAAACCATGAAACACATACTTCACAAAACCAGTGTACCATGCAATTACAGCCCTTAAGACAAAATAACATACCCAACATACTAGTAATAGGTGACTCTATAGTCAGGCACACTGATGTCCCACTCACTAGGCTGAATAAGGAGAAGGTTACTGTTAGCTGCCTGTCGGCTGCCAGGATCCGCCACATAACACAAGTTCTCAGGTCACTCCAGAACAAGTACAAATATGACTCTGTCATTGTCCATGTTGGTGTGAATGACCTGAGCTGTACCTCCCTGGACTACATGAAAAGAGACATGGAAGAGCTCTCTGATCATGTAGCCCAGGCCAGTATGACCCTGACCCTGAGTAGCATCCTGCCCTCACCAAGAATGATACCACGGTATAAAGAAAAAATTCTCGATTTCAACAATTGGCTATTTTTCTGGTGTCATTCAAAGGGGATCCAGTATCTGTCCGCCTGGGATGACATGCTCGACAAGCCACACTGCTTCACTAGAGATGGCTTGCACCTGTCACCCTTAGGCTTTTGAATACTTGCCAAGGCTCTTGCCACCCCCATAGTGCCTTTTTTAGGTAAGGCTCAAAAGACAAACCCACCGCCATAATGCTACTCAATGCCAGAAGTCTAAACCTCAAAATGCATGCACTGGAGGCACTTCTCAGTATGGAGAAAATCGATATATGTGCAGTAACAGAAACCTGGTTTAAAGCTCCAGAGAGCACCCCAACACTACCAGGCTACAACTCATAATATACATTTTGGCCACAGAACCCAAACCGAAATACAAAAGGCTGGGGCATATCCATATTCATCAAGGATACCCACACCTCCAGGATAGTGGCACAGCACGATGCTTCAGAGATCATCCACGTGCAGCAACGGGCAAAACTGCAATTCAAATTGTAGCTTGCTACATATCACCCACCATGTCCCAGGACCCCCATTCTGCATTTCTGGAAACATAAAGGTCCTACCAAACACCCTAATATTGGGTGATTTCAATTACCCAAACATTAACTGGGAGAACTACTCAAGTACTAACTCCCTTGCCCAACTTTTCCTAGAATTTATAAACTCAAATGCCCTCATTCAACTGGTCAACACTCCCACCAGAGGTGACAACATATCGGACCTGGTCATCACTAACATGGGTGACCGGTGTTCCACACCAGAGGTCAACCCCTCACTGGTTAGATCTGACCATAAACAAATCACTTTGGATATCCATATTCCACCCCCACCCCCTGACAAGAAAGCCACCATGAAAAACTTTTCAAAAGCAAACTTCACGTTACTTAAGACCGAGGTGGAAAGTTTCAAAGCACCCATGCTGAAAGATAACATTGTCCAAGCTGCAAAATCCTTTACTAATGCATTCTACTGGCAGCTACAAGAATGCATGGATCGTGCCATCCCAAGCAAAACCAAGACTCACTCCTCCAAGAAAAGGAAACCAGTCTGGTGGACTCCTGCCATAAACAAGCTATACAATAGAAGGAGAAAACTAGTACAGAAAAGAGTAAAATCCCAAGAAGGGAAGACATCCCTGATCAGTATCAGCAAGAAACTACGATCCCTCATAAAATCATCCAAGGCGAGCTTTGAAAGAAAAATTGCCAAGGACTCCAAAGATAACCACAAGGCATTATTTAGCTATGTCAAGAATCTAAGAAAAATATCCGGATTCAGAGCAATGAGGTAAAACGTTATTATAAACCACAGCGATCACAGGACAAAAAAGTTTTATTACATGAAGCGCTTTTCGTCTGTGATAATACACAGACTTCCTCAGACAATACACATTTCAAATTTCAAAAAGGCAGCTTAAATAATACAGCAGTACTGATTCGAAGGTCATGGGCCAATCAAACAAGCTAATGACCATATGTAAAATTTAAAAACATACACACAATAGTCACACTAAATCAAATAACGTTGTGGGTAGTGAGTGTTAAAAAACTAGGAAGCAAGAGAAATCCTTAACCTAGTCACTCAAATGAAGACCAAATACTACCTAAATAAAAAACATAAAGTATATAAAACCATTAAAAACATATTTATCTGGCCAGGTTCCTTAGTTTAAGGAGGCTGCTAATAGAGCAACCTTCATTAAGACCTGGTAAAACATAGGCATTTAATCTAATCTGCCAGCGTAATTCTGATGCTTCCAGTAGTAAATGTAAGGGAGCCCCTCTCATGGTGTCGTGCAACTGGTCAATTACCATATATTTAAAATGGTGGTCCTCATGCTGGGTGATATGCTTAGCAAGGGCATTTTCATGTTTGGCTTTACTGATTGCATATTGGTGTTCGTAGATCCGGTCTCTTAATCTACGCTCAGTTTTGCCAACATAAAATCCTGTGCATTTTTGGCATAAGGCTAAATAAACCACCATTCTGGAATTGCAGGTGCATCTACATCAAAATATATGGTAATTGACCAGTTGCACGACACCATGAGAGGGGCTCCCTTACATTTACTACTGGAAGCATCAGAATTACGCTGGCAGATTAGATTAAATGCCTATGTTTTACCAGGTCTTAATGAAGGTTGCTCTATTAGCAGCCTCCTTAAACTAAGGAACCTGGCCAGATAAATATGTTTTTAATGGTTTTATATACTTTATGTTTTTTATTTAGGTAGTATTTGGTCTTCATTTGAGTGGCTAGGTTAAGGATTTCTCTTGCTTCCTAGTTTTTTAACACTCACTACCCACAACGTTATTTGATTTAGTGTGACTATTGTGTGTATGTTTTTAAATTTTACATATGGTCATTAGCTTGTTTGATTGGCCCATGACCTTCGAATCAGTACTGCTGTATTATTTAAGCTGCCTTTTTGAAATTTGAAATGTGTATTATCTGAGGAAGTCTGTGTATTATCACAGATGAAAAGCGCTTCATGTAATAAACCTTTTTTGTCCTGTGATCGCTGTGGTTTATAATAACTTTTTACCTCATTGCTCTGAATCCGGATATTTTTCTTAGTTTGTGCTAGTTCGTACTTATATGTCAAGAATCTAAGTGGCAATGCTCATATCTGCTCGGAGTTAGTGCAGAATGGCACAAAATACACTGAACCGACCAATATCGCCAACATCCTGGAAGACAGGTTCAGCGCAAACTTCACCCCCCCCACCCACAAAAGGGCCCATAACCATACCAGAAGAATGTAGAGTCCCTGAAATCACAGAGACTCAGGTTAAAACAGTCCTATCCAAAGCCAAAAACACAGCATCAGTGGGACTGGACAGTGTCCCAGGCTGTGTCCTATATGAGCTCAAAGATGAACTAACCCCTCACCTCAACACACTGTTCAAACTCAGCCTCTCTACAGGCTACATACCCATAGAGTGGTGCACAGCAACTGTTATTCTGCTCCACAAAGGTGGAGCCACAACAGACTGTGGGAACTATTGCCCTATAAGCCTGACTAGCTTGGTCTGCAAGGCTATGGAGTGCATCATCATCATCATGGAACTCATTAACAGAGACACTGGGAACCTCGAAACACCGGACCCTACCCAGTTTGGCTTTGTTAAGGGCAGATCATGCCTCTTAAACCTGGTGGACTTCTCTGAGCCAGTTATCAAGGCTATAGACGAGGGAAAGATGGTACACACAGCCTACCTAGACCTCGCTAAGGCATTCAACACCATTCCCTATTCTGGTATTAAAGACAAGCTCACCAGCCTGAACATAAACCCCTACATCACAAGATGGGTTGCCAACTGGCTCACTGACAGAACCCACATGGTGAGAGTTGTGGGAGCTAGGACCATCTCTAAACCGGTTACAAGTGTCAGCCAGAGAGTCAGTTATAGCCCCTAGTTTGCAGTCATCTGCAAACTTGGTCAGCCATAGTCCTCCTGTACACAAAAAGAAAATTTTGTAAAGTCAGTACAGGCCATAGAATGTTTGTATAATGCATTTCTACTAACTTTTGTATGGATAGCATATGTGTGCTGGTAAATCGTTTTCCTAAGGGCATCTTGGTCTTACCTAAATAGAATTCAGGACAGGTGGCTCAGTTTTATTAAGAGCCAAATATACTACCCCTTTGATATTGCAGTTGTAACTCCCTTAAAATGAAATCACTCTAGAGAAGCCAGTTATGGAAAAATGGGTTATTTGTAATATATGTATGCATTGTTTACTTGGCCCACAGTGCCTCATACCCACTTTCTTGGTAGAAATTGTACCCCTGCCTTGATTTATTTCAAGCATGGTCTTTATGTTAAAACTGTTTTTGTAAACAAACCTGTGGTTTGGCCTCAATTTGGTCATAAGATCAAATGCATCAAAATGAAGATCCAGTGGGAACTAATAATCTTCATTAGGGAAAGTATATCCATACTACAACTTAACACCATGGCCCTAGAGCAATTGTTGTCATTATTAGTTCTCCCTGCTACTATACTCTTTTTACAACATAACAAGAGTTTGTAGCATGCATGCCTCTGGCTTTACACCCACTCTCTTAAATTTGACAACATATCTCATGGGTAGCCTTGGTCTAGGAACATATTACATAGAATCATGGTCACATTTTCAAAAACTTGGTTGTCAGAAATAAGCATACTCAGCCTAATCAACTGCCTCCTCACAAGGTTTTTCTTCACCCAAACTGGATGTTGGCTATCATAATGGAGAAAGCTGTTAGAGTATGTCTCCTTCAGTTTCGGAGAGGCGTTTTGTTATTTTTAAATTTTCTTATTATGTTTGTCATGTTTATATATATATATATATATATATATATATATATATATATATATATATATATATATATATATATATATATATATATATATATATATATATATATATATATATACACACACACACACACACACACACACACCACATATACATACACACTGGTACTTAATATATACTTAATACATATACTGGTACTTAATATATACTTTTTAAGATTAATACTCTGCAGTTCCATAATTTCAGTATTTTTATATGTATCAGTCAGCCTTATATGTGTTTGTGCAGTGAACAATGTCAATTACAAATGTATGGAATTTTGGCTTAGCACTCCACATAATGATATAAATGTATCACTACTGTATTTCTAAGCACAACATGTTGAATTCTGCATGCTATTCTGTGAGGTTACTAATACAGAAAGGACTGATTGGCCAATGAGCTCCCATATGAAAGTGCAAAGGATGGCACAGGAACTTCCTTTAGAATGCCAGTAGGAAATGTAAAACAAAGAATGTGCCCCCTGTTTAGAAGAAAATGATCTAAAAGAAGAGTTGCTTGATTTAAATGAAATGAACAGACATATTAAAATCAATGAAAGAAATAGACTATAGAAAGTCAATAAAACCCCAAAAGTTAGAAGTTTGATAAAATGAACACAGGAATTAGGACTGTCCACAGAAATTCATGTGATATAACAGAAGTAAATAAGGTATATTACTGTGCAGCTAAATTAATAATAGATAAAGTCTTACCACAAAAACATAGGGTAGTAAGGGAAAGGAAGAGGAGAAATCGAATGCCATCATGGAAGTATTGAATAGAGAAAACTATAAAGAAATAAAGACAAGAAGTGTCACTGTTAGAAGAGTATAGAAGAGGGAACAGATCAATAAAAACACTCAAAGATAAACATGATAAAAGCAATGCACAGGATCTATAGTCCACTATTGCAAATAATAAACTAAAAATATCAGCACAGGCAGCAAAACTTAGGAGATATGCAGATTAATATAAAGGAAAAGTACAGAATAAAAAATTTGTTGATAACCCAAAAAAGTTTTATAGAGAATTGTGAAAAAGGCAAAAGGAATTGAAACACCACCAAAAAAGAAAAATTAGATACATTTTGAAGAAATATACTTTTTACTAAGTATAACCTGTCTAGATCCCTGGCTGCTGTAGCTCCTGCCCTGGCCGTCTCTTCTGAACTAGGAGCTCAGACTCCCTGTCTTCCTCTTCCTCTCTGGAGTCACTCTGCTCACTATTATTATGACTATTTTGAACTTCAGACTGTGTAATCTGGGTTGCCTCAAACCTCTTCTTAAATAAACCTCTTAACAGAAAAAGATGCTCTAGCAAACAGAAGTCAGACTCCTCTCTCTCTCTCAACTCTATTTGAACTCTGGATGGTCTTCATTCCTGTAATCTGATGGTTGTTGCCTCCCTCTTAAACCAAGCATCTCCTCTTGCTCCAACAGAAATGCCTCAGCTCAGAGACTCTAGACTCCAACTTTCCTCTCAACTGGTGACTATTTGAACTGGGTCTTCCCTTCAGTGACTGTAAAACTCCCTCTCTCAAACCTCTTAGAGCATCACCTTGCTCTAGGAACAGAAAACCTTGCTCTAGAAGACTCCTGTCCCTCTTCCCTCTCAACTGGTGACTATTTGACTTCCTTCCTTCCTTCGTGACTGTAATCTGAGTTTCTCTCAAACCTCTTAAGCATCACCTGGCTCTAGGAACTAGGAGTAGTTACTTGACACTGCAATAGTTGTGCTTGTTATGCTCTTAGCTTGCTCAGGTTGTAGTTTTACTCTTTGCCTGTGCATCTCCACTAGCCCCCAGCCAATTAGGCTCCCTTTCTCTTTTAGCTTCCCATCTTTTCTCTTCTACTCCTTATTTCTTTCTTTTTTTTTCTCTTCCTCTTCTTCTCCTTTATTCCTTGTTTGCAGTTTCTCCCTCTCTCCCTCCCACTACGCACTGTTTGTGGTGTGCCCCCCACCCTGTCCCTCTTTTCTCTCTGTCCTATTTTTTTTAACTACCCCTCCTTTCTTTTTTTTCCCTCTTATTTACCTCTCTGTCTTTCTGTTTCCCCTATAATTATACTGTCAATCCCTGCCTATAATTATACTAGTTTTCACTTCACCCCCTTCCTTCCTTCTTCACACTTTACCCTTTTTCTCTTTCCTTCTGTTACTCTTTCTTCTCCTCTGTACCTGTACTCTGACTTCTCCTCACCCTCTCGTCTCCTTCATCTGGTCATATCCAAATACCTTCTATTTTTGATTGTCTCCTTTCTCACCTGTTTTTCTTGATTGTTCCTTTTGTCTCTTTTCTCTCTTGGTCTCTTCTAGCTCCCCTCGGCCCCTCTGAATCCCACCTCCCCTCCCTATCCCTTAATTCCTACCCCCACCCCTCCTCTTCCCCCTCCTATCCCCACCTTATCTCTCCCCTACAATCATTCTCTATCCCACCTCCCACCTTCTTTTCCCCTCTCCCCCCTAACTAGTCTACTTCTCTCTCCCACCCTTCTTACACACCTCTTCTCTCTCTCTTGTACTCCTTCTTCACTTCTTTCTTCCACCTCTTTCTTGTGTTCTTTTCTCTCTACTCATCTCTTTCTATCCTTGTTCCCTCTACATATCTTCTACCTCCCTATTGTTCCTTCTACTTCCTACCTATTTATTTACCATTCTGTCTTTTTTCTACTTCTACTCTTCTATTTCTTTTCTTAATGCTTCCCCTCTTACTACCTCCCCTGCTTAACCTTCTTACCTTCTTACTACTCTTACTACTCTTCCCTAGTTTCTTCTTCTTACCTCCACTCTTTACCCCTTCTTACCTCTCTCTTAAACTCTAAAATGCCAGTTACACTCACTTCACCTCTCTCTTTTCTCTCCATCTAATTCCACAAACACCCTAACTCCAAAGTTCCCCCTAACTTAAAAAATTAAACCTACACTTCTCCCTCCCTACTAAAATGAAACTCATTCCACTCCTAACTTACAAACCAACCCAAACCAAAACCCTCTATAAAGCTACACACCCCACCCTCCCAGCCCAGATGACCCTTCCCCTCCCCTTGTTGGACCTCACCTAATCTCAACCACCTTGGACTAACCCTACAGTAGTCCATACAACAAAGTTAATAACACACTGGCCATCCTTGATCCATAACTTTTTGACATCTACACTACAAACATTCCTCTGCCTCTCTGCCTCTCTTGATAAAGGCTAAAAAAAGTAGTAAGAGATAACCCAGTAAGAGTTGCTTAGTAAGACTTGACCAGGTCATGGACCTCTAAGGTGGAGTTTGATCAAAATCCATATCTGGAAGTAGTCCAAACTCAAGCCATTCTGACTAATCCTCAATAAATGCTTATAAATCAGGTTATATTAAACTCCCAAACAATACAAATATCATAAATATATAGAATACCTCAAGACTTTCAGTACCTATCAAGAAACTACCTAAAGAAGAAATTCTAAGTGATACAAACCTAGATTTAATATCTATTCTATTCTTAATAATAATCCATCCTATTTATACCACCTATCCCTACTCTAACATTAACCTAGATGGTTTTACACAATTAATCCAGCAAACAACAGATTAGAACTATTAGACAAAGTAATCATAAATACATTAGTCTTAAATAAGATTTTGATGATGATAGTATACATTATTGTTTATAATGTACAATTAGTGAAAAGACTGATACATTACATTGATAAAAACATAAAAAAACGAGCCTCTAATTTAGACTAATATAACCATATATTACAAGAAAATATACCTTTGTTTAAAAACACTTTGAATTCAAATCTCTTAAGATGCCATTTCTCTTTCTTTAATTCTAATTTAATATTCTTTCTTGTCTAACTTCCTATCCATTCAAGAAAAACAAATTTCTACCTTCATCCCTCTTCTTATCCAGCATAAAATAAATAATCTTCTCTAAAAATAATATCCTCTAGAAATGGAAATGCTACAGCCCTGGAATGATTTCATTCCTACTCGCCTCAGAAATTGACCAAAAAAAGCAATTCAATAGAGACAGAAAAAAATTATCACAGATTTCAATTCTATCATTTTAAAAATGAAAAACTTCACTGGACCACAAAAAATAATTGGTTCAAATTCTAGGTCATCCTTTTCCCGAACTTAATTCTGACCTTCCCCAAATAAATACTTACTGCTAATGCTTTACAATTTTTTTTACTGAAACTATTCCCTTTTTTTTCTTCTTCTAAACCACTTCCTCTTTCCCACTAACTCTAACCTCCACTATCTTCTCTCCAACTGCTTTCTCAACTTCTAACTTTCTATTTCCACCTCAACCTATCTCTTTATGCACACATTAGCTGACTCTAAATAACCTATCTTCCCCCTTCTCCCTCTGCTACTTATTCTCTAACTCTAAACCAACCTTCAGTACAATAATGCCACTATATATCCTCATCTATAAACAGGAAAAGAGATCATTCTAATTATTATCTTAATCTGGATTATCTCTGCAGAGTTATCCTGCTTAGCTTTTATTTGCTCTTCTCTCTTGCTCCTAAAATTATAGCAATTATCCTTCAAGCAAAGTAACTTGTAATGAATCTCTTCTCTCTTACAAACATTCTAAAATATCTGAAATTTTTAGCTGCCAGATCTATTTTTCTCCTCTCCCACTACCTCCTCACCTTTGGCAACTCCTTTGCAATCTGGATGCTTTCAAACCTATCTCCTTAATAGCCTCCTCTCTTAAACCCTTTATTGGAACTCCTCTCTAAAACACCACTGTAACAATTTCCTTCTCTTTACTGACCAATATAAACTCATTAATCTCATTTTAAATATCTCATCAAAGCTTGGTGCAGCTCGAAATCTTTCTTGTCACATCTAATCAGAATTGGGAAAACTCTATCTCTCTATCCCTCAGAATTTCCACTACTCTTTCTTCCTCTTCAATATCTTCATTCCACTACTCTTCTCTCAAGCAACTTGCATTCAATAAGCTGATGACTCTCTACTCTGCCTTGCTCAGCATCTTCTTCCATAGAACTATTCTCACTAACTCAAAATATCTTTAACACTGTAGAAACTCTACTTACTAGGGTGTACCTCTTCTTACTGTAGAACTAAAACTTCTTCTTTTCTCCCTCCCTACCTAAAACTAAACATCTTCTTTCCACCAAATCTCTTCAAACTTAATCCAAACATGCTCTTTACACTGTAAATAACTCTTTTAACAATCTACTCTGATCAAAAACTCAAACTGTTAAACCAACAGATGATAAAAATCATCAAATCTACCAACATAATAACCATCATAGTCAGTATCAACACTAAAAAAACCCACTCCCATCTCTTATCAAATCTCTTTCCTTAACCACAATTTACAAAATTCTCCAGAAAATCATATATCTCAACTCTTTGTCTAAATCTCACTTATGCCCTCTTAGAGCTGAAAGCTACCCTAAACAAACCCCTGCAGAACCCTATAAACAAACCTCCTAGGCTGGCTCGTAATTAATACTCCCTTCACATCCTTATAAACCAACTTACTCTAGTTTCTAAAAATTTCAATACCTAGGCTCTCATCTCACCACAATTGCTCACTTACAACTCCCAAAACCTGACCTTAACACCTCTTAGGCTCAGCCAATCTAACAACTAATCTGACTAATCATTTCTTTCATTGACTCTGATCAAACTGGTAGAGTCTAACAACTAACTTGTAGGCTCTCTTTACTTTTTTCCTCGGTGGTGAAACTCAATCCTGTTCTCTTTTGATATGTTCTGATTTCATCATCATTCCTTTCTGTAAAAACCTGATCCTTCTCCTATTTCTAAAATTTCTCTACTCTCCCTTTCTGATACTTTAACTTTCGCTTCTTGGTTTTCCCTTTTTAGTCTCTCTCATCTTTTTTGCCTGCTTCTTTTTTTCCTTGGCCTGCTTCTATCACTTTTGCTTCTGCTCTTCTTGTTTCTCTTCTTTCTTTTCTTTCTCCCTTCTGCTCTTCTTTTTCTCCTTACTCTTTTTTCCTCTCTTTTCTCTTCTCTTTCTCTTTATTTTTGCTTATTTCTTCTCTTCTTCTTCTCCTTTGTTTGTTCTTACTTGTTTAATTTTTGTATTTCTCCTTTCTTCTATCTTTTTCTCTTGTAACTTTTTTCTTATTTCCTTTGTTTGGCTATTATTTTTTTTTTCCTCTGCTTTTCTTCTTGTATTCTTGTTCCTTTATTTCTTTTTTAAAGTCTGACTGTTTTTTAATATGTATTCTTCTTTATATGTATTCTTAAAAATATCTATGAAGATCCTGTGGAACATAAAGATGCTAAATGAATAGAAGAAATAAAAGAAAGAATAAGAAGTTCAAATGTACAGGATACGAAATGGGATGAAGTAATGGCCAGAGAGATTGAAACAAAGTTAAGGAAAGCTCCTAATTGGAAAACCTCAGGCCCAGATGCAGTACCTAACTTCTGGCTAAAAGTATTAATGTCTTTACATGAAGATTTAGCCATGAGTAAGAACTATTCATGTACACCCTGACCAGACACCAACTTGGTTAGCAATAGGAAAAACAAGACTCCTACTTAAGGCCAAACCTGTAAGCTATCCTAAAATCTATAGATCGATAACTTGCCTTCTGATGACATATAAACTGTACACTGGAAGTGATGCAGACAGAGTTTATAATCATTTAGAAGAAAACTCAGTCATGGCAATAGAACAAAAGGGTAATAAAAGAAAGTCATATGGAACAAAGTATCATTTGTTCTTACCTAAAGTCATAATGGAGAACTGTAAAATGGGGGAAGAATCTAAGCATGCATGGACAGACTATAAAAAAGAATTTGCAAGTACTCCACATTCATCAAAAAAAGAGTAGTTAAAAATGTATAAGATGCACCCTGCATTGATCAGTTATATTACAGTGACCATGTAACAGTGGCAAACCATAATAAAGGAAAATTATTATTCCAGGCATAAAAATTCAAAAGAGGATATTCCAAAGTGACTGTCTGTCACTGCTGCTATTTTGTCTTGCCCTTGACCCATTAAGTTTTCTACTTAATAGATTAGGTCATGGCTACAAATTGGCTCCCATAAAACAACAAAGTGTAAAAACTTCTCATCATCTTTTTTGTAGATGATTTAAAATTGTATAGTTCATCAGATGAGGAACTGAAAACACAACTGCAAGTGGTTAAAATTTTTTTCAGATGATATAAGAATGGCATTTGGTCTTGATAAATGTGCAACAGCAACCTTTAAAGCAGGAAAGCTTCAGCACCAAGAAAACATCAGTTTGGGATAGAAATGTGGAATAAAGGAACTTGAGCAAGAGGCAGTATATACATATTTGGGAACTGGTGAAGGATAAAAAAATAAAACATAAACAAAGGCAAATAAAACTTAGTAAGGAATATTTTAGAAGACTTAAATTAATATTGAAAACAGACATCTAGGAACAAAGTCCAAGCTATAAACCAATTTGCTCTTCCTATCCTAACTTAAAGTTTTGGAGTGATTGACTGTCCCAAAATGGTATTGGATAGATTGGACAGGAAAACAAGAAGGATGCTTCTTACTCATCAAATGATTTATAAAATTCAGTGTATACCAAGATTATATATTTCCCGTAGGTATGGGCCTCTTTGAAATTGATTACATGTATAGTTCTTCGATCGTAGGACTGCATACATATTTGCTGACCTCAAAAGACCAAACTTTGTGAAAGTTTTGAAACATGAGGAGAATAAGTCTAAGATGACTTCCCTTCTTAGTCTAGCAGAAGCAAATCAGAGTCAAGCAGGAATGGAAATCAAACCAGAAGTAGAAAAAAATTAAGCAGCAACTGAATGTGTCAAAAAACAAAAGAAAGAATATAAGGTGAAGGATCAGATGAGAAGGCAAGAAATGTGGAAAATGCATAAATATAGTTGTAGTGTAGAAAGTTCTTGGAACAACTTTATTGTTGATCAGGACTGAATGCAGGAATGGTTGAGGCGAGGTGAATGTAAGCCAAAAGACAAAAGGTAAATTTTGGCAACCTAAGATAGTGTACTACATACACGTTGGTTTACAAAGTCCATTGAACATGTGGGAGAAACAGACAAATTTAGATTTTGTAAATCAGAATTGGAAACAGCTGCACATCTTGTTGCTGGGTGTGATATATTAATTGCAGAAGGACTGTATGGTGAAAGTCATAATAATGTGGCAAGACTGTTGCACTGGGGATTGTGCAATCATTGTAATATCAAAGTAGCTGAAAAATACTGGAAACATGAGCTGCAAAGCATTACAGAAAATGGTGAAGTTTATATCACATGGGATAATCCATTACCAACAGTTAAAAAAATAGATGACAGCAAACTGGATGTAGTATTCCATGAAAAGAAGACAAAAGTAACATAGATCTTTGAAATTGCTACATACAATGACTACAGTCTTACATATAGAGAGAGACAAAGTCATCAAATACCAGGATTTACAGGCAGAAATAAGGGCAATGTGGAAGAAAGATACCCAGACAGTTCCAGTAGTTGTAGGAGCAACTGATCTTATACAAATTAATTTACAATCATACTTAGATATCTTAATGATACATTCAACATCTTATGAATTGCAGAAGGAGTCATTACTGGCACAGTGCAGGTGCTGCAAAGAGCACTTCTGGCTAAAATCAAAGAGTGAAACAATAGTAATTTTATGAACTTTGATCATAGGTTCATAGGTGTGTACTAGGCTAATGGCCCTGGGGCCTTTAGAAGCCTAGCCCATAGGATTACCCTGGCATTGTGCCACCTGACCTTAGCTCCCAGTGCCTCTGCCGAGTAAAGCCACTGGAGTGATCCTGGGGTGAATTTTCTATTTCCCATCCACTCATCAAGATTTCTCTTGAAAACGGCCAGTGAGGTGCTCTGCTTGACATGTATGGGAAGTCTATTCCATAGCATGGGCAGTCTCTGGGTTATGAACCTATCCCTCCAGCATGCTCTGTTGATTGTGGTAATGAGGTTGAGGTCTCTGGACCATGTAGTGAGGAGGGATTGGGATTTCTTAAGTTGCACCATTTCTAACAGAGCTGGGTCAGACATGGCTTTGTAAGTCAAGCAGAGATCACCTCTAAGTAGGCGATATGAGACAGAGAACAGTTGGAGTTTTTTTAGTCTGTCCATATAGGACAAATGTAAAACCTAGGATCCTCTTTTCGAGGTACTTTTGTGGCCTCTCCAGTTTTATAGGTGTTTAGTGAGGTACATGCCTAATGGGGCATTGTACTCAATGATTGGCCTAATGAGAAAAGAGTAGAGGGAGACAATGACTTCTTTCTTCCTGGATGCAAAGCCCTTAGTAATGAGATGGGCCATATAGAAGGACTTTCTGAACACAGTGGCAATGTGATGGTCAAAAGAGAGGTTGCTGTCAACCTGTGTTCCCAGATCTCTTATAACACCTTCTGTGTTCAGTGGACTACCATCGATATGGACTTAGGAATGGCGTCCATTCCCATCATGGTATTAGAAACCCAAATGACTTGGAGAAATAAAAAAAAAGGAAAGAAACCCAAAAACATGATCTACTCCAAACAAAAAAGTGCACTTAATGTTGGCAACTTTACAGATGACCAAAGGAGGACCTTTCTTTATGAAATGTGACTTTTACAGCTTTAGGCAATGAAGATGTATTGTTTCATTTATTATTAAAATGCAGATTGGCATTGTCAGATTTTAGTTTTTCAGTGTGTTTTGTATGGTATTAAAGTGGCGTGCATATAGTATTATGTAATTATTTACAATTTAATGTAAATTTAGAAAAAAATGCCTCACAGGGTATCATGATAGTTTTTCTCTTTCCGTATTCTGGGTTTATATTAGAACATCGAATGTTTAATAGTTCGAATCACTAAAGTCGACCTTTATTGATCGAACTATTAAAATTTCGAATGTTCATAAAAATAAATAAAAAAAAAAAAGAAAATCTAAAGGGTGTAGGCAGGCCTGCACAGCCCCCGCTACTTAAATATACCAACTCCTAGACCGCACTACATTGAAGTAAATGGAAATCTCCCCTTATGGAGATTTCCATTTACCCGTTTGATGTTCTGCACTTTCAATATTCTTGTGTCGACAATGTCGGAGTCGACATTGTCGGCTTTCGAGACTATAATATAGACCCCCATATTCCTCCTCAGGACAATTGTCCAAATAAGGACTGCCCTCTGAAAATTGGAACAAGTGGTAAAACAATCAAATTAATTATGGACCTTGTAAGCAGCCTTTTCTTTCCCCCACAAATATTTGTAGTAAATAAATATTTAATGCCTGCATGCCCTCATGTGTTCATTGCAGGACCTCCTCGTAGACAGATTCAATGTAGCTAAGTCAATATGTATGTATATGGGGGGTCTACTTCTTTCTATCAAAATTACATCCCACTGAACTTTGCTGACTCCACTTGCACAAAAATACAGTTTTCCGAAAATGCAATGTACTGAGACTCGTATTACTGAAAATCACATATGTGAATGTGGTATACCTCCCCAAAGTGATCACACACCATCAACAATGTGAAAACACAAGTGCTTTTCCTAACAAGCCCATGAAGTGACAAAACAGTGCACAAGTTCCACTAATGATAAACTACGTACTTACTGTACAAAACGATTTATGCAGAACAGCCTCTTCACATCCGAGACATAAATGAAACACATAACACATATTCTCTATTTTTGCATCTGGGTCAGCCCGCCCTACACTCCCATGTGGGGGCTGTGCCCCACCACACCCTGCAACTTATATATACCAGTGTACAGTGGGTACCATAGTACAGTAACAACATGGGTGGAATCCCCTATCATTACTGTAGTGTGATCTGGATATACAAGCTAAGAGTGCTATAAAATTACTGTTAAAGAAGCTGTTAAACTTAAAAACTTAACTTACACCTACTGGCATATCCACCATACAAAACAATACTGCTAAGCACATGTGGTCCTGTGTCTCACACTACCAGGATCACTTTCGCTTAAAGAACACTCAGCAAATTGAAGTTTTGGAAAACTGAAGTTTCAGTAAACTCAACTCAGTAGTTTGAATTTCACTTAAATGTAAATTTGATAATTCAAATGGGACTCGTATATGGCATTTGTTCCTGAAAACTTATAAACAATAAGATTCACATGTGCAAGTAACACAAAATGTTGTTATCTGAGCATCAGGATTAACAATTGTAATGCAGCTATAGCCAGTATAAACTACAACATTCCTAATTTTCAAGTCAAATAACCACATCACATAAATTAAATGTCATACATAATTGTTGAAGTAAAAACAAACAAACAAAACAGCATACACTGTGTACTCAGTTAAAACTTTGCTCAGTATTTTCTAAACAGAACAAATGACACTTGCCTAGTAATTACATTCCCATAATCACTATATCATTGTGTCTGTATGTCACAAACGGCATGTATATAGTTTTGACATCAGATCAAGTATCAAATTGACTAGCAGCAATATCAATGTCATAAGAAATTCTACAA
This sequence comes from Protopterus annectens, assembly GCF_019279795.1. Classification (NCBI taxonomy): domain Eukaryota; kingdom Metazoa; phylum Chordata; order Ceratodontiformes; family Protopteridae; genus Protopterus; species Protopterus annectens. Next base: position 248,300,033 of record NC_056737.1, read on the forward strand.
GAGAACAACTACAGGAAACAGTTATCCCTAGAGAGTATACCACTAACAGTTATATGTGCATATTCACACACACACACACACACACACACACACACACACACACACACACACACACACACACACACACACACACACACACGCACACACACACACACACTATTGTGCAGCTTTTGCACTACACATTTGAAAATCATGCCAACTGTTTGCCTGCAGGTAGGTCCTACATATCTGCAGATAACATAAGGTAAAGCAGAAGCTTGAACAGCAATGCACATACGTGTACACACAAAATATGGCCACTGTTCACCACAGGTATAAGGACCATCACACTCCAGTGTCAGTTTTATGCCACTAAAATGGAAGTATAGAAATACTTAGCAAGACACCACAAGAAGCAATAATGCCCTCTACTTGAAGTCGAAGACACAAACTATGCAAATTCAGTTGTGTCTGAATTCAAGTTGCAGTGAAAATTAGGAAAGCACTGCATTATACTGAAAGCATTTTTTTTGCAGAGGGTCAAGCCCCTCCTGCAGCCCTTGATGGGGACTGCACCCTGACACCTCTGCTTCTTATATTTATATAAACTCAGACGTTAATATACTTCAGAAGAGAGAGAAAACTTAGAAATACAGCAGTTACGTAGGTATAGTATATATTTCTCCATAATCAGACTTACTCTTGCAGATCCAGTGATTGCAGTTGTAGTCCTTGAACCCCAGGAATAAGTGCCATAACCAATACCTTTAATTTGCAAGGTTTACCTATGACAGGCACAACAAAAGGCAGCTCAGAGTTAAACAATTCTATGTGTCAGAGTAATATAGCACTAACATGACACTCACCATGTGAAGAGAATACTTACGAATCTTGACAAAGTCTCTGACCCCAAAATAATATCTTATATCATTCTCATAGGAATAATACAGTTTTCTATGATCTTCTGACACTTTAAAGTGTTAAAGTGAATAAATTGTAATGTCAGTATTGCATTAAAAAAGCTGTAGAATATCCATCTTAATACTGTCTCTGAAATAAGCCTTGTGGAAATAAAATGAAAATGTACGTTTTTTCTTGTTTTAAGATTTTTCCATTTTCTTTGAAGTTGCACTGCCTTGGAGATATATTTGCAGATGGTAGGTTAAAACAGAGTACTGACAACTGGGGGCTCAGTGGTTGTGGTACCTTGCATTTAATTACACAGTTATCGCTTATCCCTCTCTAGCATAGATGACGAACAGGTGGGATAGTTCGTTTAGATGCTTTATTACATAGAAACACATCAGGATGGATAGCAGCATCATAAAATATAAACAAACTGATTAACAGACAGACCATACAGACATACATGTTTACATCTCAGCAGCTTACTACAAAATGGCAGTCAGGCTTGCACATGCTCAATATTTATACACTTGTGCAAACCCCCGGATATCTTCTTAAAGATACATACATGCACACATTTATCTACATCCTCCCTCTTAAAAAGATTGCTCTTAGCTGAAAATAACATTGGAATTAGACATTCATTACTATAGACATTATAAACAGGCACAATGTTGATCTCCAAGTTGCTGTGTTTCTATAACATGGTCTGGAGATGCAACCAGATCTTGTAACATAACATTCTGGATTGGGTTTAGCAACAGGGACAGTCTTTAGTGAACAACTTGTATCAGGAACTTCTGGATTCATCACAGGCATAGGAATATTCTCTGGAACTTCCTTTGAAACTGGAACACTGGATAACTCACTCTGGGATCAAGAGCCTTTCTCACAGGCTATGTGCTGTGGTTTAGGCTTCTACACTGGCATCAAATGTTTCCAATTCTACCTAAACTCATCTCCTTGTGATTCCACAATGTATAATCTTGGCTCTTAGCAAATATTCTTCATGACACCAATCCAATCATAACATTTGGACATTTGCATCCTTACCACTTCTCCTTCTCGTAATAGATTGAGTGGTTTGCTGGTCTTATTGTAGTAGGACTTCTGGGTTAAATGTTTCTTCAACAGACTGGTTTTCACTGACCTGTTGTTCTTGGCACATGTAACCAACAATTGACTACTGATTGGTAATGTGGTTCTGGTTTGTCTCTACAGAAGTCTCTGGGCAGGAGAACCAAGATGTTTATCACAAGGAATATTGCTGAGATTCAACAGATTCAGGAAAACATCACTATTGTCTTGTTTTGACTTCTCTAGTAACTGTTTTGCACTTTTAACTGCACGTTCTGCCAAACCATTTGACTGTGAATATTCTGGGCTACTAGTGACATGAGTAAAGTCCCACTCTTCAGCATCTTTTGAACTGTTGGCTTGTAAACTGTGTGCCGTTATCAGAAATAACTTTGTGTGGACTACCATGGACTGCAAAATGACACCATCTTAGTAATGACCGTACTGGATGTTAGATTAGGAAGTAGGTCAATCTCAAACCAATTTTAATAAGAGTCTACTAACACCAAGTGATGCTGACCATTCCACTCTAAAATGTCATTGGCTACTGTCGATCAAGGTAGTTTAGGAATCTGGTTTAGCTGAAGTGGTTCCTTCTGTTAATGTGGTTTAGTACTATTACACACAGAACAAAATAATAGCATGCTCTCAATATCTTGTGACATAGAAGGCCAAACTACTAGACCTCTCACCCTTCTTTTGGTAGAGTCTGCTCTTGAGTGATCATGATGCAAGATAGCAATGTACTCTTGTTGCAAGGACATTGGAGCAATTACTTTCAGACCTTTCCTAATGATACCATTGTCGGACAAAATTTAATCTCAGGAAAATTAGGTTGCACTTCATCTTCAGGTAAACTAGATTGCTTTGACAGCCATCCTTGTTGAATAAAGTGGTTGCGCTTCTGTAAAACTGGATCTGTGGCTGTGTGATCTCACAGCTCATCAAGATGTGTGGAAGAAAAATGTCTCACTTCCATGACTTCAAAATCAAGATTCTCATTGTCATGCTGTGCATGGGTGTTTCTGGGTGATCTGGACAATGTAGCAGCAAGATAAAGAAGTTTGCCTTTCTTGCAGACAAGAGTGAAATTATACTTTTGAAATCTCAACATCACATGTTGCAATCTGGCTGGAGCTGTATACATAGGCTTTCTCAAAATAGTGACTAGAGGTTGGTGGTCTGTTTTGATCTGGATAGGTTTACCATAAACATAACCATGGAACTTCAAACATGCAAACACAATTGCCAAAAGCTCTTTCTTGATCTGAGCATACTGCATTTCAGTTTGGGTAAGAGTTCCCGATGCATAGGCAACAGATTGGTCCTCTTGTAGAATGGCTGCACCTAAACCAAATCTCGAAACATCACAGGAAAGAGTAACTAGTTTGTGAGCATTATAGTATCTGAGAGTTGGTGGACTGGCAATTCTCTGTTTCAGGACATCAAATGCTCTTTGGTGCTGTTCTAACCAAGACCAGGATACATCTTTATGCATCATCTCTCTGAGTGGTGCTGATATTTGACTGAAGTCTGGAATGAGCTTGCCTAGGTAGTTAACCATGCCAAGAAAACGTTGCAAGGCTTGAACATTGTCTGCAGCTGGCATCTCAAGAATAGCTGTTTGCTTGGAGGGGTGTGGTAGTAGGCCTGAATTGGTAAATAAATGACCAACATAAGTAAATTTTCATTGCCTGACTTTGCATTTCTGTGGCTTGAGCTTAAGATTCTGTCATGCTCAGCTTCACCATTACCTCCTACTAGTATGTTGTCTACTATAATAGCACAAGGATACCCAGAAAAAATTTGATTCATTGCAATTTGATACTTGCAGAATTTATCCCATATGCCATTCTTAAAAATCTGTACCTGCCAAACGGAGTACTGAAAGTAGTTAGCAATGAGTATTTCTTGTCAAGCAAAATTTGCCAAAATGAACTATTTGCATCTAGGACAGAAAAAACAGTGGCATTTGGCATAAGAGCTTCTTCAACTGTATGCATTGGTTGATGAGGTCTTTTTAGTGCTTTGTTCAAATCTTGTAGATCAATACATATTCTGATGTCATCTGAGCTTTTCTTATGAGCTATCACCATGGAAGATACCCAGTCAGTTGGTTCTTTAACTGGACAAATCACACATTGTTGCACCATTTTATCTAGTTCAGCTTTGACTCTGTTCTGAATAGCTACTGGAACTTTCTGGGCTGACCTGATAACTGGAATGATGTCTGGGTTTAACTTCATAGAGCACACAACTGGAAGCTTCCCTAGTTTATCTTCGTAAAGATCAGCATAGGTAGAAAAAATATGTTGGGCAAAATTAGAGAAGTGTTCTTTCAAGCTAACACGATGGACTTCCTTATTAAACAAAAGCAGTCCCATTTTTAAACTGTCTCTGAGTCCTAATAATGATGGGACGTGCCTCTTGAACACATAAAATAACAAGTTGTAACTTCTCCCAGCAATGTAACATGAAAGCACTAGTGAGCCAGTAACTTGAATTTCTTTCCCTCTGTAAGTAACAAGCTTCACACATTTTGCCAAGTCAAGCCTTTCACCAGTACATACTCTAGTAAATGTTTCTGCTGAGATAATATTGCACTTGGAACCTGTGTCAACTTTGAGCTGTATGGGTCTCCCATTTATCCAAACAGGATAAAATACTTAATTCTTTGACCATAAATCTACTGCATTGACTGTTTCATTAGAACTGACACACCAGCAACATAAAAAGTAGGGTTGCAGCTTTACAACTGATCAATTATTTTCTTTGAATGCTCCCTATTAATAAAAGTATGTGTGCCCTTTGATTTACAAAACCTTTGAAATTATTTCAGTTATTGCATTTGTGTCACTGCTGACCAAAAGCTAAACATTTTACCCTTTTAGATTCATGATTTCCACCACAATTAGGACAGTTGACAATGAAACTAGGTTGGTTCCCATGCTTTAACTTTGCTGAATCACTCTTATGAATCACTGAGACTGTGAGAACTCTGGAACTTGATGGAAAGCTCTGGGGTTTACCAGTAGGTGCTGCAGGGGCTACAATTGCAGCCATGTGCTTGGGCCTGCTTCTTTTAACCACGTGCTGCATACTATCAACATGACCTATAGAAGTTACTGGAAGCATGCATTTCTCATTTGTAAGCATATTTGTGTGTTTTTCATGTGAGTTTGTATATCTGACATATCTCAATGGTTTTATTCAAAGTTAGATCACTGCCATGAAGCAAAATCTTTCTCACAGCATCATCTTTAAAACCACACTCGTCTGCCTTTTATCAACTCATTCCTTAAAAATCACCAAATCTGCAGATTTTAGTTTTGAGAAACAAAGCTGTTATATATGCTGAAAAAGTTTCACCAGGATTTTTGATCCCTCGTGTAAAATAAGTATCTTTCTGTTGTAATGTCTGTCTGGGGGTTACACATTTCTCTAAATTTACATTTTAAGCACTCAGGGTCCTCCCTTGACTCAGCCACTATAATAATATGATGATTTTCCCTCTCTCCAGCAAAGAGAGCAGGTGCATACACAAATGAACAATCCCTTTCTATGGCCTCTGAACCAACTAAATTAAGCAGAATAAATGCCTTTGTAGAGACATTTTTATCTTTATCAGAAAATGCTGCCTGTATGAAAATGTCATTCTCTTGCTCAAACACTCTCCAGTTCTCTGTGATATTATTGTCAAACACAAGTGCACTGGATTTTCAAAATCTGTCTGCCATGCCAACAAAGTATGTACAAACACACTGAAAAATATAGCCCTTGTAATTATGTATGAACAAGCTGCAGTGTGCTTGTAATAACATTCAAATGCACAATAAACTCTTTGAAGTACTGTACTCTGTGAAAAATGCTCTGAAATGGCTATATCTTGTGAAATCATTTTACTGTAATACTGCGCAAATATGCAAACACTTCATGTACTTCTGATAACTCGGATATCTTTAATTAATACAAAAAATATGTGCCTAGCAAAATATGTGGTTGTTTCCTTTTATTGTATTTGTTTTATGCAATTTTGACTTTATTCAAACATGTTCTGACATACATCTCAACAGCTTACTACAAAATGGCAGTCAGGCTCGCACGTGCTCAGTATTTATACACCTGTGTAAGCCCTCATATAGCTTTATTTATTTTTTTATAGTTTGTTTGCCAGGATAGTTCATTGGGCCATGTAGAGCCCATTTTCAATGGAGTCCTGGGGAGAAAAGCTCCAGAAAATTACAAATTACAGATTTAACAGAGTAAGTTATTAGTGAAATGTAATGTGCACAAATGAAGCAAAATTAAACAAATAGGAAAAACACATATTAGTAGAGTGCACATATTAGTACAATGCAATAAGAGCAATATTTACAAACAGTCAAAGTTTTTAACAATTTAACATATTAGCACAAAGCAATAACAGAGACAGTCTAAATTTTTTAACAGTTATGCTAATTCATGCAGTTAATTTCTCGCTAATGAATTGTACCATTCTAGGAGTTATGCTAATTTCTAGAGTTTATTAGGAGTACAAAACAATGGGAGGCTATTGTGAATTGTAGCTTATAGCGAGTAGCTATAGTGTAGGGAGATTATTTGGGATGGGAGCAAGAGCATTCCCATAGTGAAGTTAAGTGCATGTGAAGTAAGGTTTTGAATGAAGAGTGGCTGCTGGTGGTGTGGATGAGAGGTGGAAGGGAATTCCAATGGCATGCTAGAGAGAAGGACATTAGATGTTTGCCTGGTGGATGGGCAAGTTTATGCAGTTCAATTAGATTTTGGGAATTAGATCGCAAAAGTCTATTTGGTTGGTGCATTTTAAAGGTGGTGGCAAGAAAATGACAGAGATAGGGGGTGAAAATAAGTTTGTGTGCTTGGACAAGTTGAATATAGATGAGGTAATTGGACAGCTCAAGCCAATTCAGTTGGTGTAGGGCAGTACAGTGATGGGAAGTGGATCTATGGCCAAATGCAAATTTTGTTATTTTATTATAGTAAGAGGAGAGTTTAGTATTGAGGGAGGATTGCAGGTTAGTAAGGATAGAGGCACTGTGTAGGAGGGATGGGATAAGGTAAGTGTTGGCGAGGGTGAGCCTAGAGGAGGGAGAGATGTAACGGTTGTGGTGGTAAAGCATGCCTATTTTTTTGATATTTACTTATAGATGATTATCAAACTTTAGATGGTCATCAATCGGGACTCCTAATATTTTAGCATTAGAGAGTATTTTGAGAGGAGTATTATTTTGACTGGTGACTGAGAATGAGGTTTTATTTAGGGTGGTGGTTTTGGATGCAGTAAATATCATGAGTTTAGTTTTAGTAGCATTCAGTGCTAGATGGTTGTTCTTCATCCATTGCTCAGTGGTGTAGAAGGCATCTTGGGTTAATTTAACTAGGGTAGGTATAGAAGAGGCAGAGCAGATTATTGTTGAATCCTCAGCATATTGGACTAGCTTGGCATTTGGGATGGCTTGGTAGAAACCGTTTATGAATATACTGAATAGAAGGGGGCCTAAAATTGAACCCTGGGGGACACCTGTGGGAGTATTGAGAAAAGGGGACGTGGCTTTTTTCCATTTGACTGTTTGTTGCCTGTTTGAGAGGTAACTGGTAAACCAGTTAATAGAGGAGTAGGATAGATTTAGTTTGGAGAGTTTAGTGAAAAAAAGGTTATGAGAGATATTGTTGAATGCCTTAGAGAGGTCAAGGAGGAGAGTGGACCTGATGTGGCCAGTGTCATGGGCCTTATTAACAGTTTCTAGGAAGGAGAGGAGACCTGTGGTAGTGCTGTGGCCAGGTCTGAAGCCATGTTGAGTAGGGGTTAGAAGTTAGTTCTTTATGAGGTAAGGTAGAAGTTGTAGATGGATGCATTTTTCGAGAAGTTTAGAAATGGGGGATAAGATAGCCACAGGTCAAAAGTTTGTGATATTATTGTTATTACCACCTTTATGGAGTGGAATAATAAAGGCCTTTTTCCTGAGCTGGGGACCTTGACATTCAGCAATAGATCAATTTATAAGAATGCAGATGGGAAGAGCTATGCCTTCTGCGGCAACTTTTAAGAAATATGAGGGTATATCATCAGGAGCATTGGAGCCGGGTTTCAATGTTAGTAGAAGTTTTTTTATGGTGGCTGTAGGGATGGGGTTGAAGGAGAAAGGAGGAGGTTGGGAGCAGGAGATGCTAGGGGAGGGAGGGATAGGTGGAAATAAGGGTGGGGAAACTGCATGGGAAGTGAAGGATGATGTAAGTTTACTTATGGAATCGATGAAGAAAGTGTTAAATTGGGTGGCTAAGTCCAAGTCAGAGGCATCTGGATCAGGGCAGGGTTTTTTTTTTTGCCAGGGTTGACAAGGGAGGAGATTTCATGCCAGAATTTTTTGGAGGTTGGTGTTATGGTTGGTTTGGAGTGTAGAGAATAAGGCTTTGTGGTCTGAGATAAGTTTTTTACTTTGTTATGAAGTGTTTTAAATTCGTTAAGGGTGGTGATAGTTTTATTTTTGGAGTAGCATTTCCAGGCTTTATCCCAGAATTGCATGGCTAGTAAGGTATTTTTGGTTAACCAAAGTTTTGTTTTCAGAGGGACAAAGGAGTCAAGCAAGTTGAGGAAAGTTGAGTTAAAGTAGGTAACAATATTTTCTAAGGGTTCCAGTTCATTTTTTCTTGCATTTGAGAATGTGCTAGGATTAAAGTTTTTTAGACAGCGAGTGAAGGTGTAGGTATGAGTTAGTTGTATGGAGGAGGGAAGATGGTGGGCAAAAGTGGGGAAGTGGTCACCTAATGGGTCGGGCAGAGTGCCACTATCAGAGATGTAATTTGGATGAGAAACTAGAATGCAGTCCAGTGTGCTTCCAGTAAGGAAGTTCTTGGAAGTCATAGTTGTTGAGTTAATAAGCTGAGTGAAATTGTGCAAGTTTATATTAAGTGAGTTTGTAGGAGATTGAATTGCTGACCAGTTAATATTGACATCACCCAGGATTATAGTTTAATTAGTGATGTTGTTAGAGAACCAGGACAGAATATCTTCAAGGGTTGAGATATTATCTCCAGGAGGGATATAAAGGGAGACTATGCATATAGGTTTATGTTTGTTTATATGAAGTAGGGTTGGAATTAGTTCTGCCTTGCCAAATTTGGGAATAAGTTTGGTATAGGGGGTAACTAAGTGGGATGATGAGTAGAGGAGAGCGACTCCCCCTCCTTTTTGATGTGTTCTATGTTTCCTAATTATGGAGTAAGTGGGTGGTGTTAGTTCAGAGTCTTTTATATGGGGTTTGAGCCAGGTTTCTGAGATGGCCAGAATATCGGGTTGGTTATGGAGAAGCCAGGCATGGAGGTTAGGAATTTTGTTGCATATGCTCTGAGCATTTAGAGCTGAGAAATGTTGAGGTTTACCAGTTTGGGAGGAGGATGGGATTGGGAGGTTGAAATGTGTGGGGGAGAAGGGCCAGGGTTTGGGTGAATGTAGCCATAGAGAAGGATAGAGATGAGATAGCAGAAGAGGTATTTGAGTTGCTTGGTATGTAATCTATGGTGTGTAAGCTTTATGGGGATGTGGCTAATATATATGTGAGTAGAGTTTCTGGGGTTAGGTAAGAGTTTGTAGGTGAAGAGCATAATATTATTGAAGGGGTAGAGACTGGGTGATATGCAGGTTGAGAAATACATGTGCATCATGGAGATTGGGTTAGTTGCATGAAATGTGAGTGGGTGATTTTAACTGAGAGGTTGGACGAGATAGGCTAGGTAAGATATGGTAATTAGTAGTATTTGAGTTATAAGTGAAAGAGGTTTGGTAGACATGATGACTATTCAGGATATAATGGGGAGTGAGTTTGGGATTAAGTAAATATTAGTAAAAATTTAAAGTATGGGTTTGGGTACCGGAGAAGATAATACAAATAGTTTGTGTTAATGTGGTAGGAAGTTTTTATGTAGGAGGGGTGGATTATAATGTCACATATTAAATGTTAGAAGTTATGTATGAGATGTTTTGGGTGTTTACTGGGTAAATTTCTATTGGGAAGTTGCTACTGTGTGTGAGTGCAAATGTATTGTAGATAGGTAGTAATTTGTAATGGGAGGGGTTAGTTATAATTACTTAAGCAGATTTGGTGGTTTGAACACTGGTGGGTGTGGCTTGGTCAAGTTTAAATTACAGGTATTGGAGGGCGGGTGGGATATGGGGCATGGAGGGGAGCAGAGTGAGCCTGAGCATAGTGAGGGGGATGAGCCAAGATCCAAGCAAAGACAAGTTTGTGTTTAAGAAACAATCAGAATTGACCAAGGACTGCTCTGAAGCTGTAAGTCATTTCTTAACCATTTCTCAGGTGGAAGAACAGGATAACCTTATATCAGTAGGCTACTGTGGTCTCAATTTAAATTAACAAACACACAGTATTTGATCATTTATGGATACTATTTGCTAACAGAAGGGAATAAAAGAGAAATGGGAAGATGAGTGTGAGTGGGTGTGGGGGCTACTTACAAGCTAAAGCAGAGTGCTCTCCAGGAGATAATGATTATTAGCTCAAACAGGTAGACACATACACAAAGTTAACTTTAGCTGTTTGTGTTTGCAGACAGTTCAGACCCGGACTGCACTTTACTTATAACAATGTATCCACCAGTCGGATAAAAGATAAAGGTGGTACAGCAGCAGAAAACGTAGAGTGGCGTTTGGTTGGAGAGACACTGAGTTCGTCATTAAAGATACATATACACACATTGATCTAGAAGAGTATTTTGACTTTTTGATATTTTTGTATTGTTGGTGCATAAATTACAATGGGCAGCCATGGTGGTGTAGCAGTTAGCGTTGTCGCCTCACAGCAAGAGGTTCTCCAGTTCGATCCTCTGTTGGGGTGCCTTCTGTGTGGAGTCTGCATGTCCTCCCTGAGGTTGCATGTGTTTCCTCTGAGGGCTCCAGTTTCCTGCCACATCCCAAAGACATGCTGTAGATGGATTGGATACTCTAAACTGGCTCTAGGCATGAGTGCGTGCATGTGTGTGCCTTCCATGGAAAGTTTGGTGCTGGGCTGGCAACTCGACACTATAAAACTCCACTGCTAATCATGAGCGGACAGGTAATCTGCTGTGGCGACCCCTAACTGGGAAAAGCCAGAAGAAGAAGGTGCATATATTACAATGTAGCAGGCCTTGACATTCTCTTGCAAACTTCATTGTTGTCTCAGCAGTGCAAGCACATTGTAAACAATGGTTTATAGTCTATACTACATGGCCAGAGCAGTCCATATAACCAGTACTTGCATAAGACCTCCTGTGTCCTACAGCCCTTAGAATACTGCACATGAGTCAATACATGTTACGCATAAAAGAAATATCCTGTACTATTGTGTACATTTGTCATGCTGTATAACCAACAGCAATGCATTTAGAACAATGTCCAATGCATTCATAAGTTGTAAATGGAAATATGCATTTATTATACCACATCTATGTTGCCTTTCAGAAATATTAATTTCCTATGGACATCTAGACAGAACAACAGTAGTAAAGACCCCACAGTCTCATAGACATCAGATACAATATATTTATAAAGCATTTCAAAATGAATTAACAATCCTTCTCAGAAAAGGCTATACAAGGTTTTTAGTATTCAGCCATCCTTAATATCTGGATTCATGGTTCTCAACTTGTACCTCTTAGGGACAAAGCAAAAAAAAAAAAGTAATTGGGGAGGAACGCTCCCAAATTAGGGACACATAAAATACTAACCTATTCATTTAGAATTTGTCAAATGTTTACAATTTTCAGAGGGACACAGCAAAAGTACATCTGGCATTATCATTCTTACTCTGTACTAAGTTAATTTCCTCACACTTCCCTTTATTCATACTGATGATCAGTTGGTCAGCACTTTGTTTTTACTTCCTGTAAATACATGTACATTCTCTTTCTCCTTGCTCACTATCATCTTACAGCTTTTACCTTTCTCAGTCCTTCTGTCTCCTTTACCATTACTTATCTGTTGTGTTGTTCTCTAAACACCTTGTGTTACCCCCTACAATTTCCAGTGCTATACATGCTTCTTACTCTTTTCTTGCACATCCTCTGATTCCACTCTTCCACATGAAACAAACACTTCAGCATGGTGTAAAGTCTTACATAGTATCTGTTTTTTTGTGACTAGTTTGTATTACCTTTGTGTTCTTCTGTCGATTGCAATGGTTATATATTTAATGATACTGTTCTTATGTAATCTGGGCACATGATCAAGCTGTGATAAAAGCTCTACCCCAGTAATCAAAATGAAAATAAAAATAAAATTAATAAAGATAAAAAATAAATAAATAAAAAATCTTGGGACAAAAATTAGGGACATTCCCTGAAACACTGACAACTGACCAGAAATTAATCCCTGGTTTGGCACCTATATCTCTGATGCAAACAGGTAACCGGTAAATGGTTTCTTCCAGGCCCATGCTTACACTTATCAATGGTATCAGAACTTGTCAGAGATTTAGGATGCATGGCTAAGCTTAAAAAAGCCCTTGTGGTTGTTAGACTAGTAAACACCTATGATAGTTATGTCTGTACTGTGCACAAAATCATATTTTGTAACATGATTGACTTGTGGCAAAATACATAGGTAAAAAGTTTTAACTTTTATGCCAAAATTACCACCATACTACAATATGAACACAATGAAACTGAAAGTAATGTGTGGTAATATGCAGTAAGTGAACCACAACAAATGGAAGGTAGTGGTTTAAACCAGTATCTGTGACATCTGACATCCGTGAAGATGCATGGAAACAGATGTATTCCAAGGTAGTGTTCAGTCTCAGCCAGAAGGACAGAAAAGTTGGCAGCCATTTGAAATGTTGGGAATTGTTACAGAGTCAACAAAACACAGAGACTGAATGGCAAAAAAAAAAAAAACCTATATATACTAGTTCTACTTGAAGTTCAAATTTAGCCCAAAATGAGCCCAACCACTGAAAATACCATATATAAAACAGGTACATCAGGAAACAAACATACATAATCATAAATAAGCAACATCAAACAAGTATGTTTTTAGATCACACAAAGCCTGCACTGGTAGGAATTTCTCCAAGCCAACCAGGAAAACTGGTTCCATAAAACAGGGCCATGATATCTAAATGACAACCAGAGGAATCCAAGTTATATATTGGTTTCCTGAGAAGATGTCACCTGAAATGAGGTAACCAAGAGGTGTTATGAATATTTAAAAGTAAGAAAGGAGGTCCAAGGTTATGAAATGAAAGATATACCGAGGTAAGAATTTTGTACATTATACAATATCTTATAGGGAGTCAGTGTAAGCTATACAAAACTGGAGTAATGTGGTAATGTTTTGGGACACCAGATAATAAATATGCAGCAGAATTCTAAATGTGTTATAGACATGCAAGTTCAGATTCATAAAGGCCAACAAGAAAAGAATTACAGTAGTCAAGGTGAGAAGAAATCACAGCTTGAACCACAGTGGGAAGGCCACTGGGTTGAATACGGTGTTTAATCAAGGAAATATTCTGAAAATGGAACCAGGATGATTTGAATATGGGCCTTAAGAACCACATCAAGATCATGCACCTTAGACACAAAGTTCAGTTTATTGCCATGATACTGAATATCAGGCATCAAAACTGGAAAAGGGGAGTTTTTTAAAGTAGCAAGAATCATCATTACTACAGTTTTCGAGGTGTTAGATTTGAGTCTATTGCTGTCAATCCAATTAGGGATAAAATCCAAGTAATAATAATAAGAATTAAGGCATGACACAGAATTCTGAGGGAATGAGATATATGTCTGTATACCATCAGCATAGCAATGACATTGCATACCTCTCGAACAAAGAACATCTCTTACCAGCCAGCAGATGGTAAATTGAACTGGACCAAGACTAGAACCTTGTGGAGCCCCACAGTGCAGAGGGCAGGAGGAAGAAGAATTCACACCTGACACTACCTTCTAAGTGCATCCGGACAGACAGAAAGCAAACCAATTCAAGACAGTGCCATAAAAGCCACAACAGTGATCTATTCTTTCTAAAGGAATAGAGTGATCCACTAAATCAAATACTGGTGAGAGATCCAAAAGCACCAGAACAGAATAATAACATTGGTTTCTCCCAAACAGGATATTAAATCCTCTTGTTAGAGTTATCTCAGTACACTGTCTTGCCCAAAATCGAGGCTGGAACAGGTCCAATGTGGCCTGATCTAGTGAAAATGACTGAAGCTGAAGGTAAACCTTCTCAATTACCTTTCCCAAAAGGGGTGGGGGGTTATTAGGTAATAGTTATCTAGATCTTCAGCATTCATACCAATGCATTCATAGATTGAGATCACCAATGTCTATCTCAATCATGAAGGAAACACACCAAGCCTAAGACAGGTGGTGAGGATCTTGTAAATTAATGAACCATAGCGATGCTATGACAAACCAGGATGGACATGGGTTAAAAGAACAAGTCGTATTGCACATGTTGCAAATCAGTTGTTCAGCTCACTAATATCAGGAATGTCAAACTCGTCCAAAATAGAAGAAGAAAATTCTTCCTTTTGACCAACAATAGAAGGAACAGAGGTAACTGAAGAAGCTCTGATAGAAGAAACGTTAGTGGAAAAAATAATGAACTGTCATTTCACATTCTTCAACAGAAAAATACCACCTGGTATCAAGACAGCTAGGACAGGAAAAGCAGTCCACTATTTTAACAAGGGCAGATGGATGATTTGCAGTCTGGGCAACTTGTTTAGAAAAATAAGATGTCTTTGCATTTCGGAGTTGAAAATGATAGAAAACAAAGTGGTTGTATAGAGCAAGTTTGCCCAAAAGCACAGGTTTGATACCACCTATGCTCTAGTCTGCAACTAGTCCTTCTTCAGATAAGAACAGATGAATTTAACCCTGGGTAACAGTGATCCAAACTGACCATTCACAACTGAGATGGGGCAACTAAATCAAGAAAGGATAAAAATTCAGTGTTATATGTACTACATCGGAGATGGCAATTTCTCAAAATATTATCTTTTTCTGAGGTATGGTGATATCAAAATTAGTATGTTTAAGTTTAGGGTGTGGGTGGGGGTCTGGCCTTCCACATCTGGGTTGCAGGGGGACTTGCCACCTGTTTTTAAAGGAGAACAGTGATGTCTAACATTTGCTCTTCTCCTGCATTTTCTATGTGCTTTTTTTTTCTGTGTTGGCATTAGCATTCCAAGTGCGGCAATTCATTAAGAAGCTGAACATTCTAAAAGTAAGGAACATGATAAACATGAAATCAGTGTGTTCCAGGTGGAACATGACAATCGGTATCAGTTGCTCACTGTAAGATTGGAGCAAAAGAGACAACTGAAAGTGCTAAAAATTCATAATATCAGAAGACTGTAAAGGATCCCTATCAAGAACAGCTTGATGCATTCAAACTGTATCTTAAATTCAGACCATAGCTAATGGCAGATAGCAAAGATGATACAGAACTGATATTTTATGAGTCTTTCGGAGTCACTCCTACCAAAAAAACTTGTGTATTTCTTTTATTACAGTTATGCTTATAATCTAACAATGTTACATTTCATGATAGCAGATCTTTAAATGTACTTAAATTATTATTCTGTGTTGGTAGAGCTTTTCTCCCTAATCCTCTGCTGAAAATCAGCTTTGGCTCAATTGGACAATCCATTTACAAAGCATGACATCAATTAATTAATCATTCAAAAAATAAATGCATACATACTTGCATACAAGTGGCTTCTTTACCATATACTGAAGATAATATAGATGGATTCTATCAATAGGACTATTTCTCAAAACATGTCCCACTGTAAATCATAGATTACAGTATGCCTGTTTTGTGAGGCTGCTGTCTCTCTTTAAACACCATCACACAAATATGGAGTTAGTATACAAGTTAGGAGACATGGGGTTAAATGAGGGAGACTTAAGCTGCTCACAAAGACTGTATTCAATTAGCACAAAAGGACTTTAGACAGACCACATTCTCAGTCGGCTGTGATTCAGAAATGATTTCCTGAACTTGTCTACCTCAGTTGTTGTTTAGTCATTCAGCTGAATCTGACTTTTTGTGACCTCAATGATTTCACCATAACAGTCCTGTCTATAAGCAATGCAAATTCATATTCTTTCGATCAATCTTTCACCTTTGATCTTTCAGATTAACAGTGCCTTCTTCAATTAATTCACTTAATTCTTGGACTCTGTTAAAAAAGCTTTTCTTCTTAGGTCTCCATGGAGTATCAGCCTTGGCATGGCTAGACAACATGGTTAATAACTCAAAGTCAATTAATCAAATTAATAAATCAACTTTTCAATGAATAATCAATCTCTAGGATTCAATAAACTCTGTGTAGACTCCGCATGAAGCCTAAAAGGAATTTACATATTTGCGCTGCAGTGCATGGTGAGAGGTAATGTGCAATGCATATTAATTACATGTGGTCTGTCTAACCCAGATTTTGTGGCTGGCAACAGTATTCTTTGGCTGTAAGTGAATGTGGATATCAGTTCGGTGTAAAGCAGAGCAGCTACAGTCCATGAATTTGCATGGAATGCCATAGTGATCACCAGGACTTCACAGATAGCTGTGAATGTTTAGTGCAACACATCTGCACAGAAATGAGGGGATAAATAACCATAAATAGGGACATATATGACATAAATATCACATAGTTAGAATAAAACTCTCTCAACCTCTTAGAGCAAAAAATCTGGACAAAGCCATAAATAATGGGACAGGGGAGACAAAGGCCCAAAACTAGGGACAGATTTTTAATATTGGTCTTCCAAAATTAGAAAGTTGAAGGAGTAATAGGTTGTACAGTGCCATGAACTAACTGAAGTGCATTAAGTTTGGAACTCAAATGTCTGTCATCAGTTTCTGACTTCAATCTGCAATGACATGCCAATGATTTGCCAGAAAACCAGTATGTTATGAGGTCAAAATCAGAAATATGAGATAAAAAAGTAGACATTCTGCACAAATCAAGACAGTTGAGAGGTATGACCTCAAATGTATGTAATATTGACTCATATCAGTCCTGAGATCATCCCAATGATATAGCAGAAAGCCACAAATTTAATAAGGAAAATATCTGGACATCTGAGGAATATCTGGACACTTGAGAGGTATGAATGTGAAGCATATGGTCCAAACACAGTACAGTACAGTGTACCTTCAGTGCAGAGTGTTGTGATATACCATTTCTGGCACTGTGTACTGAAGCTGTGTAACTGATGTGTAACAGCACATGGACTGCTATATAAAATGAAGTTTGTATATTGAATACGGACACAAACATGAATTGTAGGAATGAATACAGGGAAAAAGGACAGGTGAAACTGTTTAATGTACAGCAGAGGAGGGCATGCCAATGGATGATGGTTGTAGCAGCAACACCAATCACAAATCTATATAGTACAGTAAGGACTGTACAGTGAAAATGTGTTTTATGTGACTATCATTCAACGTGGCATGACAATGGGGAGAATGTCTGTGTGAGATAAGCATCCTTACATAAATAATTTAATTTATCAGGGATTTGACATACAATTGGGGTAGGGTGCATATTATGAAGTTTTGGAAACTGACATACCTGAATATGAGTCCACTCTCAGCAGAGGTCTCCAGCAAGGTTGGTACAGGTAAAGGCTCATGGAAAACATTACAAGAACCAGCCACAATCATGGACAATATCAGAATAATACCACCAGTAATCCCATGCCTCTGACATAACATATGTGATTCACAGTGATAAGAGATGAGTCTGCACACATACACGCGCACACACACACACACACACACACACACACACACACACACACACACACACACACACACACGCACACACGCACATACACACACACACACACACACACACACACACACACACACACACACACACACACACACTTGAATAACTATTATGATACAGCCACACTCTATGAGGGTAGCCATGAACACTATCCTGATACTGTAACATCTGATGGAGGTGAAAGGAGGGGCACTGCTATACCTGTATGCGACAGTATGGGCAATGCAGGCTAGTCGTCTTGTGTGCATGGCATACATATATGTCACAATACACACTGTTATGAATGATATATATGCCATTAATGTTGTCAAACATCTGTGTATGTAGTGTGTGCATAAGCAGAACAGGTACCACACATGCATCTGGTGTAACAACTTTACTGGTGTTCAGCACCATCAGACACACATGTATATTCAACAGAAAGCATATATTAGTATGGCTAATAAGCTGTGTGACAAAGCACTGTGAGAAAGATGGTATACTTCAGTTACACATCACTGGAAGATGTGTTGGGAGGTACATGAAAAAGAGTGCCTTATACACAGTTAGTGTGATGAAGGCTGGGAACAATGAAGGTATTATGGCCTCTGATGTGGATGTCCTTCTCATACCATTCAAGGGAGTAGTCAGGGTCCTGATAGAGAGATGAGGGGTCCTGCTGGAGAGATGAGGGGCCCTGATGGAAAGATGAAAAGTCGGCAAGCAAAGGAGAGTAGTAGTGCTGAAACTGAATTCTTCCTCAAGTCTTGGTGAGTACCTTCGGAAGGTGGACCCTGTTTTTCACAAAATCTCGCCAAGGTGACACTGATATATAGACTGTATTTATATAGCATATATCATTGACAGAAGCAAATCAAAAATAAAAAAAGATAGCTGGGTATACAAGACCCAGGATAAAAAAGTGCCCAATCCTGGTAGGCACTCTGGTGCCAGGACTGGAAAAAATGGCAGTGTAGAATCCACAAAATACAGAAACATAATACATCATATCAGATCATGGAAACAGGGAGGATTAAACTTTCCTGATATAGAAACATATGTAAAACCATCAATATCTAAAACAATCTCAGATTGGATAAGTCCAAATTACTCTGTAAATTGGAAAGAATTACTAACTGTAATATCAATAAATTAATTTGATTTACAAAAAAAAAATTCAAATAACCGATAAACAATTTGCCACGGCACATATGTATTAGTATGCAATATAACATAACTAAACCCACTAAAACTCGTATGATTAATTATTACATTGACTCATTTAGGAAAATTATTAATGCAAATATAGATTTAAAAATTGGGTTTGATCTTGTAACACCATTTATAGTCACAAAGAACTTTCCACATAAAATATATAGACAAATTATTAATTCCTGGGAACAAAAAAGAATTGTTTGTTGGCTCCAATGTATCAAAGAAGTAAAAGTTTTAGATATGCAAGAAATAAAAACAACATACAAAATTCTACAACAGGACTGGCTAACTTTACAGAGTATTCTGTCATATTTGCAAGATTTAAGTAGAATAATTAACAAGTCTTCATTTAAAGAAATCCCTAAATTTACAAAATACATATATGAAATCATATATAATGACTTTTACATGGGAAACAGTATTTCAACATTTTATGAAATATTGATAAACTGTATAGTAACACCCAAAACCTCATATTGGAAATATATAACAAAAGGACACTCAATACAGTTAACTGAAAATATTAAAAGATATATCGTATTATCGATAAAATATACATCGTTTACACAATACTGGAAAGTTTTTATTTGGAAATGTTTGCACAGAGCATTCCTAACCTCAAACAGAATCAGTAAAATTAGTTCTTCCATAACAAGAATATGTTGGAGATGTGAGCAAGTGCACAATGTAGATTGGAACCACATTTTCTTTGGTTGTGTTAAAATTAAACCATTTTGGAATGATATTAATAACTTTCTAGAAGCTTTATTTAATTAATCATTTTATTTAATTAAAGCTCTTGTATTATTAAATGTGAATAAAGGTCTTCATTTGAATAGGTCAAACATGTATCTATTATGGACTATACTTGCAATTTTAAGGAAGTGTATAACAAGAAGATGGAATACAAACACAATACCAACTTTGGAAGACTTCTACAGTCTACTGAATACCACAGCATTATTGGAAATTAAAATTAAAGAACTAAGAATTTATCTAAAGCCATTAATCCACAACCATTGGGGAAAAGTCTTATCGTTGATTGACACTATACAATAATTGATCAGACACTCTGATAATGGATTGGACATACTTATAAAGTAACTGTATACATTAAGATCTGTTATAGTGTTAGGCTAATGTAAATAGTGTACATAGTTATTTAAGATGTTATGTATAAATGCTATGGAATTCATTCAAATGTATTTAAAAAAAAAAAACATTTTTGAGAGAAAAAAAATACGAAAACATTCCTACAATGGGGCAGGCTCAGGCAGAGGATGCCCCACCTGTTGTAGAAAGAACTAGCAGGCCACAAAAATGACAAAAATTGATTGGCCAAAGAAGACCCATAAAGACGATAGAGTGGACTATTGAGGATAAGAAAGAATGAAAGTATGTATTGTTAGTATTATGTAAAAAGCCACAGACACACAATATACAAAATGATTAAGAGAGAAATTAGAGGAAAGAAAAATACTTCCACAGGAAAAACTGTCAGAAGCTTCAAATAAAATTTGGTGGTCATTAATATAACAGTTTTTTTGAAAAACAGTATATAGATCAAGAAACTTTGATCTGTTTGGAAAAAGAAGCATCTGTGGAAGTGAAAAAATATAAACAACAAAACCCAGAGATATTTAAAAAATATAAAAAAGAAATATGGACATGGGAAAGAAAAAAAGTTGATACGGTGCAATATTTATGCAAAGGAGACAGCCAAGTTAACTAATATAGAGAAGGCAGTCTCAAAGATATTCGAAGAAAAATACAGGCAAAAGCATCCAGATATGGAAAATTTTACAATAAAAAGATTAATAGCACAAATATGTAATGTAAAAAAGATGATTAGTAAAGCAGAAGTTAAAGAAATAGAAGTTGAGGTTATGGAGTGCCAGCGAAGTGAAGTATTTAATGTAGAAGGTCTAAAACAGACTAAATCACAGCATGATGGAGTGAGTCCGCAGAATAAGGAAAAGCAAAAAGTTCAGGAGATGTGTGAAGAAGAAATATGGACATGGGAAAGGAAAAGAGATTTAATATGGTATAATATTTATGTAAAGGAGAAAGCAAAACTAACCAATATAAAAAAGAACAGCACCAAAGATAAGATAAGAAAAATATAGGTAAAGGAATCCAGATATGGAAAACTTTACAATACAAAAAATAAGAAGACTAAAAGGAAAAGTAGGAAAATTATTTAGTGATGGAGAAGTCAAAGAAATAGAAATTGAAGTTGTGGAACAGCTGCAAAGAGAAGGATTCAGTGTAGTAAATTAAATACAGGAAGCACCACAAGAGGATAGAGTAATGGATATCCAAATTAAGGGGAAACCAGTGGAACAGGAAGCAATTAGTCAGATGCCATATCAAGATATTTTGGAGACTTCCACAAGAAACCAGTATAAACATTCATTTGAAGCTCGACAGCAAGGAAAGGAACAGGAAACTGTGGAAACTCTGATGCAGTCAATGTTGAGGAGTGATAGGCATATGAGTGAGTGAGTTCCCATATGACAGAACAACAGATGATACAGGATGAAATTGAAGAGAATGTGCCACAGGAAGATGCTATAAAACTTTCTATAGAATGCCCGTAGGAAACAGAAAACAAGGGATGTGCCCTCAGTATGGAAGAAAATGAGTTAAGAGAAGAGTTGCTTGATTTAATAGACAAAGACAGATGTATCAAGATCAATGAGAGAAATAGACTGCAGAAGGTTAATAAAACCCCAAAAGTCAGAAGCTTGATAAATCAAATGAACACAGTAATTAGGACTGTCCATAGAGATCCATGCAATATAACAGAAGTAAACAGAATATATTACTGTGCTGCTAAATTAATAACTGATAAAGTTCTACCATAGGAACACAGGGTAGCGAGGGAAAAGAGGGGGCAAAAGTGAATACCATCATGGAAATATCGAATAGGGAAAACTATAAAGCAGCTAAGACAAGAAGTGTCATTGTTAGAAGATTATATAAGAGGGAATAGATCAACAAAAAAACTAAGAAAGATAGATGTGATAAAAGCAATGTGCAGTATTAGAACAGACCAGGATCTTTTATGCACTATTGGAGATAACAAACTAAAAATTTCAAAACAGGCGGAAAGCCTTAGAAGAGGGTCTATATCAGAACATCGAAGTATTAAAACTTAGAATGTTCTGATATGGAACACTATTCAGCGAACGCTAAAAATAGCGAAGCTGCAGAATAGTGAATTATTTCCTTGGGAAAGAATTTGGTTGGCCATTTCTGTGGCTTCGCTATTCTTAGCGCTGTGGTGGAAAGTTATGAGTTGGGTTCAGGTAAGTGTGCGATTGTTTGTACGTTAGGGTTAGGAGCGGGTTAAGTGAGTTAGGGTTAGGGTGTGGGTTAGGCGTGTGTGCGATAGTGACAGACCTTAGGGTTAGGGGCTGTTTAAGTGAGTTAGGGTTAGAGCACGGGTTAGGTGAATGTGCGATAGTGACAGACTTTAGGGTTAGGGTTTGGGTTAAGGTAAGTGGGTAGATAGTAGTGTATGTTTAGTTTAGTGCAGCGTTAGATGTAGGTATTTAAGTGTATGTGTGTGGTTGCTGTTTGTTTGATGTGCTTGTGTTGTGTGTATGTGTTTCGGAGCAGCAAATTTTTTCCATGGGAAAAAATTTGCTGTTCTGAATATTCAATATTTTCATGTTTAGATGTTTTGGGGCCGATGAAATAGCGTTTGCTATTTTCATCTTTCGATAATGTGATATAAACGCTTAAAAGATACAAAGATAAAAATAAGGAGAAAGCACAAAATAAGCAATTTATTGATGACCCAAAAAGTTTTATAGACAATTGGGAAATAAGGTAAAAGGAATTGAAAGACCACCAAAAAAAGAGGAAGTAGATACATTTTGGAAAAGTATCTATGAAGATCCTGTGGAACATAACAAAGATGATAAATGGATAGAAGAAATAAAAGAAAGAATAAGACGTTTAAAGGTAAAGGGTATGAAATGAGATGAAATAACAGCCAGAGAGATTGAAACAAAGTTGAGAAAAGCCTCTAATGGGAAAACCTCAGGCCCAGATGCAGTACCTAACTTTCGGCTTAAAGTAATAACTTCTTTGCATGAGGATTTACCCATAAGTAAGAACTATTTATATGCGCACCCCAAACACATACCAGACTGCTTAACAACAGGAAAAACAATGCTCTTAATTAAGAATGAACCTGCAAGCTACCCTAAAAATTCTAGACCAATAACTTGTCTTCCAACGATGTATAAACTACACATGGGAATTGACGCTGACAGAGTTTATAGTCATTTAGATAAAAAAAAATCAATTATGGCAGTAGAACAAAAGGGCAATAAGAGAAAGTCATATGGAACAAAGGATCATTTGTTGTTAAACAAAGTTATAGTGGAGAACTGTAAGAATTGGAAGAATCTAAGTATGGCATGGACTGACTACAAAAAAGCATTTGATAGTATCCCACATTCATGGATAAAAGAGTGCTTAAAAATGTATAAGATACACCCTACACTGATTGACTACATTACAGTAACCATAAAACAGCGGCAGACCACTTTGCAATTAAGCCATGATAAAGGACAGATTATTATCCCAGGGATAAAAATTCAAAGGGGGGTATTCCAGGGTGACTCTTTGTCACCGCTGCTATTCTGCCTTGCTATTAATCCATTAAGCTGTTACTTAACAGCTTAGGCCATGTCTACAAATTGGCTCCTAGAAAACAACAAAGTCTAATGACTTCTCATCTTCTCTTTGTTGATGATTTAAAACTGTATAGCTCATCAGATGAGGAACTGAAAGCACAGCTGCAGGTTGCCAAATCTTTGTCAAATGATATTGGAATGTCATCTGGTCATGATAAATGTGCAAAAGCAACCTTTAAAAAAGGAAAACTGCAGCACCAGGAAAACTTCAGTTTGGGACAAGAATGTGATATAAAAGTACTTGAGTAAGAGGGAGTGTATAAATACTTGGGAATTGATGAAGGATCAGCAATAAAATATGAACAGATGTGAATAAAACTCAGTAAGGAGTGCTTTAGAAGACTTAAATTAATCCTGAAAACAGCACTGACATCTAGGAACAAGATCCAATCTATAAATCAGTTTGCTCTTCCTGTTCTAACTTATAGTTTTGGAGTGATTGACTGGGTCCAAAAAGTGTTGGCTAGACTGGATATTAAAACAAGAAGGATGCTTCATGCTCACCAAATGATTTATGAAAATCAGTGTATACCAAGATTATATATTCCCAATTCCGAAGGAGAGATGAGCCTCCTTGAAATTGATTACATGTATGGATCTGCAATCCTGGGACTCCACACATATTTACTGACCTCACAAGATCCAAATGTAGTGAACGTTTTGAAACATGAGGAGAATAAATCTAAGATGACGTCTCTGCTTAATTTAGCAGAAGTGTATTGACATCAAGCAGGAATGGAAATCAAACCAGAAGTGGATAAAAAACAGTCAGCAACTGAATGTGCCAAAAAACAAAAGAAAGAATATAAGGTGAAGGACCAGATGAAAAGGCAAGAAATGTGGAAAAAACATAAATATATTTGCAAGTATAGAAAACTTCTGGAAGAGCCAGATGTTGATCAAGAATGAATGCAGGAATGGTTAAGGAGAGGCGAATTCAAACCAAGAAATGAAAGGTTAATATTGGCAGCCCAAGATAGTGGACTACGTTCACGCTGGTTTACAAATTCCATTGAACATGTGGGAGAAACAGACATATGTAGGTTTTATAAAACCAAATTGGAAACAGTCACACACCTTGTTGCTGGTTGCGACGCACTAATAGCAGAGGGACTGTATACTGAAAGGCATAATAATGTGGTGAGACTGTTACAGTGGAGATTGTACAGACATTATGGTATTGAAGTAGCTGAAAAACACTGGAAACGTGCCACAAAGAATCATAGAAAATGATGAAGTTTATATCACATGGGATCCCCCAATGCCAACAGTTCAAAAGATAGATGCTAGAAAACTGGATATAGTGATCCAAGAAAAGAAGGCAAAAGTAGCATTGATCATTGGAATCACCACACCCAGTGACTACAGTGTCTTGTTTACAGAGAGACACAAAGTCATAAAATACCTGGATCTGCAGGCAGAAATGAGAGCCATGTGGAAGAAAGATACCCAGACAGTCCCAATAGTAGTAGGAGCAATGGGTCTTATAAAAAATAATTTACAATCGTGTTTAGATATGTTACCAATTCATGTAACACTGTACGAATTGCAGAAGGAGTCATTACTGGGCACATTGTGGGTGACGCGAAGAGCACTTTTGGCTGACATCAAAGAGTGAAACAATACTAATGTCATGAACTTTAATCGTACTTTGACTTAGGAATGGGGTCCATTCCCATCATGGTATTAGAAACTGAAAAGACTTGGAGAAATTAAAAATGAGAGTAGTAAGCACTATGACCACCTGGTGGATGTACCACTTACCATCTACCCCAGCACACAGGTCACATTCAGTACCTATTGGTTTAATTCTAGGGTGTGATGTCCATATTATACTTGGGTGGTGTGTTTATTTCCAGAATTAATAAATCCCCCATGTTTCTTGTTAATGCAGATTCTGTCATGCCTGTGGCAGCAGTGTTTATGTGTTCATACTGTCTGTATTATAGTAATGTCACAGTTGGAGTCAATGATTGCCCACATTCTGTAGTTCTTCAGGCAGCTGAGTGGACACAGCATATGTATGTCATCTGTGATGTCCATCACTTAACTAATACATAGGAAAGGGCTTAGCAGACAGCCCTGATGTATAGACCTGATCATTGGACCTGATTTATAGGTCACTCCGTATATTTCAATATAGTCAGATGCCACGTATGTGGTACACTGGTCTACCCATTTGATGATATCACTGTTTATGGCCACATATGGATGTTGATTGAATACTTCATTGTGGATTTTTGTCAAATGCCTTGACCTGGTCAAGTTCCACAAGATGATACTGTTGTCAACATACATGCCCTCAATGACCTCTTTGAGAACATCTATGAGATGTAACAGACATGATGTAGCATTAACAACTCACACAGGTCTGTTGCGCACAACCCGAATATGACTAGTGTACATGTAGAAGAGACCCATTCTCACATATTGGTCCACCTCACAGTCGAGGAGTCAGGATGTGTGTATACATGCATGCATCAGGTGCTGTCCCCTCTACTCAGATGGATGTATGTTGATGTACACCCTTGAATGGGAATATAGCCTGTGTGGAGGGTGTGTTGAAGAGTGTCTTCAACCATATCAGGAAGGTGTATGTGTTGAGTCATGGCATAGGAGACCTGTGACGTTGTCATGGGCCATTCCTTCTGTGTGATAGGTCTGGATGAGGGTAAGACAGTGCACACTACCTATCGTGATCTGGCCTAGGGTTCTGACACAAGCACCTATGCAGGTATCATTGAATCACCCTCCCAGCTGGAGATTAGCCATTATGTCAATAGATTGATAAGCAATTGGCTCACCGACAGAA
Source organism: Protopterus annectens (assembly GCF_019279795.1). NCBI lineage: Eukaryota > Metazoa > Chordata > Ceratodontiformes > Protopteridae > Protopterus > Protopterus annectens. The sequence goes on from NC_056737.1 coordinate 248,326,543, forward strand.
CACATACTGTGAAAGCTGGTGAATCAACCTGTAGCAGTAGAGCTGTCACCATTGGCAAACTCCATGGGTCTGTGCTTGGCCCTTCACTGTTTGGACTCTATTTCTTGACAGTTCAGGCAAAAGTATATGGCCTTTGCCTTACCAAGCTTACTGATTATTGCATATTGGGTGCAATCATTGAGTTCACCAATGATGATAATACAGTACAGGAGGAGCTAACACAGACAAATGAATGGGAAAAAGGCACATGATCTACAACTAAATGCAGAAATGTGCTTCTTTTTTATGTTGTCTATCTGAAAAGTGGAATTCAATGTTAATAGCAACATTGATAACAGTCCTGCTTTGTTGACACCCAGTGATGCCAGCAGTGGGAACACATGTAGATAGTCTGAACTTCAACCACCAAGTGTCCACACTGGTATTGAAAGTCTATGTTGTCCACATCATATGTCCTGCCATCATGTACACATCTTAGGATTTTATGACAACACTGTAGTCAAACCTTATCAGAACAGTAATAGCATATAATGCTCTCTTTGGTATGTACCTCACCAGACACATGCAGCAGCTGGAGAGACCACAAGGCTTTCTCAGCAACATAACACAGGGTCTGCAAACCATGCCATGATGTATGTAGATTGAATTAAAGCCATGTCACTGTACTCTGTGTGTTATAGGATGAGGTGAAGTCTCCCAGGCCACTGTTTAACCCTGCCCTGGTGGGAGTACTGCATATCTAAAAATCTGATACAGCTGATGACATCAGCAATGTCTGTTGAGGAGAATGTGTTAATAATAGTGTCCCACATGTTGGTGTAAAAGGCTCTTTGTAATGACACACACACACACACACACACACACACACACACACACACACACACACACACACACACACACACACACACACACACACACACACACACACACACACACACACACACACACACACACACACACACACACACACACACACACACACACACACACCTGCAGTGAGAATAGAACCCCTACCTATTTAAGTATACAGACTACAGAACACATCACTTTATGCAGGCACCATGGCACAAGTCTGAAATTTGCAAGACTGCAGGTAAACTTATAGTAGATGACATCAGAAGGCCATGTGGGGGTAAGATGTTGGTTGGTCTGTGTGAAATGGATGTGTAGGTATCTACAAGAATCAAAATAACATTAGTCCTTGGTATTGGAGCACTAACTGTGGGATACACAATTCTGCTCTTCTGTCTAGAGACAGACAGACACACACACACACACACACACACACACACACACACACACACACTTGAATGCAGTGAGAACAGAACCCCTACCCAAGTACACAGATGTCAGAAAACAGTACATTACTCAAATGCCAGGGCACAAGTTTGTTTTTTCTAAGAGTGCAGGTGAACTTGTAGTAGTTGACATCAGCAGGCCATGTGGGAGACAAAATTTTGGGAGGCCTGTATAGGTTCATAACTTCATATGTTCAAGGGAGGCTGCTAGCCTAATGACCCTACGGCGTTTAGAAGCTTAACTGTGTAAAAACACAAGTACCTTTATTGACCATAGTTGGATGGTTGTTGTTATCAAAGCGATTTTGTGAGCAGCACCAACTGACCCTGTCCATGAGTGACATAGGTGCCACCCCAGAGGCGACTTTAAAATCACTGAACCAATAGTCAAGGTTGTGCTTGAACAGGGTCATTGAGAAACACTGCTTTACAGAGGAGTGTGAATCACAGGGGGATATATCTGTCTCCCCAGCATGTTCTGTTTATGTCACAGGCTAGGTTGAGAACCCTGGGCCAAGTTATTCTGCTCCCATTTGATTTGCAGATGTCCAGCATTTCAAGGCAGATTCTGAGACTTGTCTGCAGGACAGGTATAGATCACCTCTCAGCAGCCTGCATTATACTGAGTACACTGACAGGTCGTTCATTCTTTCCATGCATATCATGTTTGGAGGCTCTGGAGTCTCTCAGGCACAACCCTGTGTTTTCTCCAATCGCTGCAGGTGTCTGGTGAGGTAGGGACAGATGTGAACATTGTACTCCATTATTGGTGTGATAAGGGCAGAGTACAGCAGAAGTATGACCACCCTGGTCTTGGATGGGATGTCTATATGTATGATGTCTGCAATGCAAAATGTACGTTCCACCACTATGGACTCATAGTAATGAAACTGTAGGCTGCTATCAACATGTGTTCCCAAGTCTGATAATCCTGTGTTTGAGCTTAGGGAGATGCTATGTATATCATAATTAGCAGAGGTACTTCCTTGCCAAAGGGGAGAATGAACCTTTGTATGCTTTAAAATTTATTCCATGAGTTTGACATCAATCATTTGTGTGTGGCAGCCTTTTCTGTAATATGTTACCATCATTGGGGGACTCTACATTAGTGTGTCCAGTTACTAGTCATCTGCAGCTTTGGTAAACCACAGGCTATCTACTACTGCCTGCACTTCAATGATGTAGTTTGCAAACAGTTGAGGGTCCAGCACAGATGCTTGTAGTATTCAAATGGTAAGTGGCTAGTGGTGGAGGTGCAGTCCCTAACTTTGGGAGTGTGTGTTCTTTCAGTGAGCCAGTTGCCTATCCCTCTACTACTGTATGACTTAATTCCCAGATGGGAGCTCATCTGAATGAGTCATGAATGGGGGATAGTATCAAAGGCCTTGGATAACTCAACATAGGTGGTATGTCCTGTTATACTTCATCCAGGTCTTTGGGGTCAGTGTCCAAGAAGTCCACAAGGCCCAATAAGCAATATCTACCCCTGACAAAAAGAAAATGGGTTGGGTCAAGCGTGTTGAAGTTCACCTACGTCCCTGTGGATATGGTCCATGCAGATTCCTTCCCTAGCCTTGCATATACATTTTTTAGGCATATGGGTCAATAGTTGTAGTTCTGCATGTTACCAGATTGGTGTGCATTGCATAGCACACAATATTTGATATTACATTTTGTACTGTGGTTGATATATGTGTGGAAAAATTACTGAGACACCAGAGTTGCAGTGCTTGGGGGATGGTGGCAACACATAGATGTATTGCGAATATGTGACATATTGTTAGATAGGGCCCTCAGTTTTCTAATGTTTCCACATGTAATTTCATATCATACACAGGGAATGGACAGTAAACAGCAGTAATTCAGCATAATATGTACATTTCCATAGCTCGGCGAGCAGCAGGTTTACGCAACGGTTATCAAAGTTCATACTCATGTGTGATACACGTTTCCATATAGCTAAGCAGTTCACAAATGTGAATGCATTGCTAAAGTCTGACAGTTAGTACTGAGTCTATGAAATCCACCTGCTGGGTAAATGGCTCTGTGGCAGCAAGTGTTAATGTATTGATACATTCATTGTTGGGGCCAGATGGTACTGGGTTGGAATACAGGTTTGTGTAATACTATTAAATACTTTTAATCGCATTACTGCCATTCACCATTGCTGTGTGTTGGTGCACAATGCACATCTTGATGCAGAAATGGGTTAAAGAGGTGAAATAGGGTAGATAGGACAGTGGTGAAATTGGGAACAAGCAGGTGGAAGAACAGAGGGAAAGCAGGGCAGCAATGTGCAGGAGGGAGGTAGGAAAGAACCATAACTATCCATTTCTTTAACAGCGTAAAGTGAACATACATGGAAAATATTAATTGAATTTGGACTGTCACTTCCAGAGAGAGGGGTGACCACAACACAGTCATGTTGTGTAGTGAATTGGACCAAATCAAGTGTTTTAAGAAGACATGTGTACAAAATGGAGAATTATGTATGTGACAATTTTATTTTTGAGAGACAGGTGCCCATTTTTTTTTTATGAGAGAGAGGAATGTTGGGGAAGATATGTAGGTACATAATCATCAGGTAAGTTGGGTAGGTGAGAAAGCAATTGCAGACAGACAAGACAAACAAGACAAGAGAAATGGATGGTGATGGACACAAAAGGTTGGGAGGCACCATGATTGAGTTGAGGGTGGGGACATCCCAAAACCATGGTCATCAAGCTAGATGACTGTGAGAATTGACTCCTCACCCACTGGACTGTCATCACTGTCACCTCACTCCGCCATGGGCTGGAGTGCTTGATGACTCCTTCTCCTCCTCCTAGTACTATGCTAAATGAGGGAGAGAAGCCTTTCAAGCATGTGTAGGTATAAACCAATGGTGTGGTGCACAACCCTATGACCATCCCTGGCAGGTTGGTGCAGGTGATAAAATCACACCTCTGACACTGCTGCCAGAGGGTACCACTGGACCAGCCTCCAGAGCAGGACTACCTGAGGGTGTAGGTAGTGCATGGGCAGCAGAGGCAGTGCTGCCAGGTTGGCTTCCAGATGTGATAGGAATTGGTGCTGGAGATGGTGGAGGGGCAAAGATAGATCCTGTGGGACAGGCCTACCTCGCTGTGCTGTGGAGTATTTAGTGATGTGGTACACATGAATGACATGGATACATTTTGATGACACATAATAAAATTAAAAAAAGAAAAAAAGAAAAAGAAAATGAAATAACATTTTTACAATAAAATAAAATACAATAAAACAATAAAAAAATCGTAAACCAAAGCAAAATAAAAAAGTGACAAAAATATTTTATTAGAAATAATTTGAACTAAAATAAAAATAAAATAAAAAAGAGAGATAAAGGTTGGGGTGAGAGGAAAAAAGAGATAAGATAGTACCTTTACATGTGCCACACTGCATTAATACAATTATTTGACTCTATTATCTTAACTTTTACATTTAAGACTACCACCTCCTAACAGATGCACACTATACTACAGATTGTAGCAAGTAATCCTTGACATGTGCATATATTGCAAATATGTGTGTTACAGTTATACAGACTGCAGTTTACAGCACGGCATTTGTGCCACTGGTATAGAGGTTTTAATTTAATTTCAGTATTATTGAAAAATTAACAGTATTGTATATTTGGGAAGTGTGGTATTTGAAAACACAACCTCTGACTAATGTCTAATATTGTACTCTTGGTTTGTGCTACACCATTGAGGTAGGCATGCTCAATTTGACACCTCTATAAAATACCAAAAAAAGCTATCCTTAACTTTTATTGCTATAACAGTACTTTCTGCTGTATGCATACCCCATGCTTCCCGCATCTTAGCCAATCTAGCCCCATGGATTCGGAAATTGCACTCATGGTCACTGGCAGCTGTGGAGAAAACAGAACAAAATAGAAGACCACCATGATTACAAGTCTTGCCTATATTCAGATTTCTAAGTCTTACAAGTACTATCTGTAGATGATACTTACACAGGTGTGGGATGTCCTCAGTCCTAAATTCCTTAATCCCATGGTGGAGGGTATCCCTCTTCATTCTCTGTAGGTCATTATAATGATGCCTACATTGCTCTCCAGTGCGTGGGTTACCAGAGGCACTAGATACAGCCAATGCTAAACTGTCCCAAGCCTCCAACTTATAATGGGAGGCAGAATAGTCCCACTGCAGAAGCCTGTCACTGTGGTACTTGAGTCCAATAAAAAAATCTTGGACCCCTGGACACCCTGCCTCTGTGCCCTAAACCTGGTACCTTCACCTGAAATGACTGCCATGTCTGCCACAGAACTAGAGTAATGGAGAGTGATGCTTTCCCACCAATTCCAGTCATAACATTTACTGGTAGTGCACACGCTGTTTGAAACTGTTGCAGTCCTCTTACCAATGTGCAAACACATTGCTTGGTAGTGCACACCCCCAAGCAATGCGTTTGCATGATGGTAAGCAGAGAGCATCTGTGAGGCATTATATAAGTGCAATTCCAATTCCAAGGTTATGTTTCCCTTTTTTATGTATGTTAGGCAAATGTGAAGGCCATGCCAGTCCAGACAGCAGAATTATACTTACAGGACTATTGTACACAGCATACCCACAGTCATTCATATGATAATAAATGTGATAATATACTGATAAATAAATAAATAACTGACACAATACTACTGTGTCAGCCCTCATACATATAATTAATATCAACTCCACTATCTCAAGTGTTATAAGTGAGAGTGACTATAGAGCGAAGTGAAACAACAGTAAAAGCGTATGAACCAAGGACAATGTGTATGGCAGTCCTACACTTGTATCTGTTGCCACAAGAAGGTTGAAATAACACTTGTCTATATTTCAGTTCATTGCTATAGACTGCAATGTCACAACAGTGAAAAAAAGGTTGCACAACCTGTACTAGAAGCCAGGACCATCTGTACTCCAGGCCTACACCTACACCTGCTGCCAAAGGGCATTCCCTATTTTAGTAATCATTCTTAAGGTCTTGCCATTAATTACTTAGCAGGTTTATGCAATGGCCAATAGCATTAATTAAATGTACCAAAAAACAAAATATCGATGAACCACAACTGCTACCAAACACGATAAGAAAAATGGTTCAAAGATATAAAAAGTGTCACGTCCCAACAGTGATGTACAGCAATTTCTTTTTATTCCAAGTTAGTTAAGCGCTTTCATCTACAACCCCTAGATTTCATCAGAACAAATACTCATCTCAAATCCATCATTTATATAAAATCTACCATCCAATCAAATTGTAAGCCATTCTAAATGACTAGAACCAAATAATACACATTTAAAGAACCAACACATACAACACATCAAATTCAAATTAAAACGCTATATGCAGTTCAGTGGGATACGTTCAAAAACATCTAATACAGATAATACTACCTAGTGCAATATAATGCAATAAATATGGGTTCCATAAATCTGATATAAACATGAATATCTAATAAATTTAAAAAATAACATGTATTACAATAAATTACCTAAAACATTATACTTACAGTATACCAACAATATAAATAGTGATATAAAAACACACCTATGCAATAAACATTGTAAATGTACTAACTAAACCTGTAACAAGGGTTTAGTAGGAATACACTCATTTAGTCCTGGGTGATTAGCAGCATTTAACAGAATTTGCCACCTGACTTCTTTCTCCCCCAGTTTGGCCCTAATATTTCCCCCTCTAGGATTGGTCTTAACAACATCTAAAATGGTAAGTTTGAAAGAATCACAACTACTGCTGGTTTCCAAATGTCTGTATAATGCATTGTTCTTATCCTTCTTTTTTATATGGTATAGGTGGTCGTATATACGATTCCTGAATCTTCTATCTGTTTTCCCCACATAGAAACTAGGACATTTTCTGCATTTCCTAAAATATATGACATGTTGGATCTGACAATTCCCTTTCTTGAATCTAACTCTACTGTTATTACAGTTTCCCAATGTAATAGATTTCTCTTCCATAATAGTGTAGCATTGATTACAATGTCCACATTTACTAGTGCCATCCATCATGTCCTTGTTTTTATTCTCCTTGCCTATAGTCCTAGTTTCTATCATTCTTTTAACATTAGCCCATCTTATAAACAAAAGTAGGTATATCTCCAAGCTTGTTGTGTACCCCTTCATCACTCCTTAAGATGTTACAATTATTATAAATAATATTTTTAACTTCCCCCACGTATGGGTTGAATTCTAATATACAGGCCCGATTAAATCCCATGTTGTTAACAGGTTCCTTTTTTGTGTTATTGTGGGTAATAGGATCGTTACCGAGGAGTGGTATATATCCATTCTTTTTTTTACATAATTGGCTATATCCAGTATTAAATTGTCTGAATACCCTCTCTTCCTAAACATCTCATTAATGTTGTTGATTTCATCTACCATTTCAGAATGTACCATAGTCATTTGGGCCACTCTGATATACTGCCCTTTTAAGATACTTCTTTTCTGAGAATGGGGATGATTACTTGTAAATTCCAGGTATGAGTTACAAAATGCCTCCTTTCAAAATATTTTTGACTGGAACCTGTGTCCATCACTATATATGTATGTATCCAAATAGTTGATACCCTTCATATTATAGTTAAATGTAAATTTTAAATATGAATTAGTATTGTTTGAATAGTCAACAAATTGAGTTATAAGTTCCACCGGTCCTTTCCACAATTTAAATATATCATCCAAAAATCGGATGTAACAATCTATATTGTCACTCCAGTTGGTACCCAAAATAAATTCTTCCTTCCAATCAAGTAAAACTAAGTTGGCGTAAATAGGGCCACAAGCTGCCCCCATAGCTACGCCTTGTGTTTGTTTATAGTACTCTCCTTCAAAATAGATGTAATTATTGTCCAGTACTAAATTCATGAATTCTGATATTAAATCTATTCTATCCCAATCCAAGTGTGCATGTTTGGAAATAATGTTAGTAAATCTCCTAATACCCTCTACCTTCGGTATACACGAGAATAAGTCTATAACATCTATGGTTAAAAACACTAGATTATCCTTCCATATTAATTCTGCTTAAAAAGTCCCAAGAGTCTTTGACTAAATGCGTAACTCCCAAATATATGGGTTTTAACCATCTGTCAATAGCCTTTCCAAAAGGGAAAGTTTTACTCTTACTCCCTGAGATTATTGGACGAAAGGATGGGTTATCTGCACACTTGTGGATTTTGGGTATTCCAACAATAGTGGCTAGAACAGGATTGTCAACTCTCAAAAACTTATAGGTATCTACATCAATACGATCATCTAATAAATATTCTTCCAAATGCAAGTCTATTCTTCTATGAGCAATATTAATTTGATTAATGGAAGAAATGTCATATTTATCTGTATTGTTCAAAATTTTATATATCTTCTGTACATATTCATTCGTATCAAATAAAACAATACCCCCTCCCTTGTCAGGGGTCATGATGCGAATGTTCTGTGAATCACAAATGTCCCATAATGCTTTTTGTTCATCACGGCTCCAATTATTTCTAAATCTAAACTTGTTTATTTTGTTCTGTAACTCATACATTTCATTGGTCACAACTTTTTCAAAATCTGAAAAAATGTTGTGCATAGGAGGGGTAAAGTCACTTTTCTTTCTTAATACATTATGCCCCTTGTTGTTCTGATTCTGAAAAAACAAACCTAAATTCATTTTTCTTCAGTATAATTTAAATTCAACAATGTTGTCCACAACATTCTTATAGGCATGTATTTCACACCCCTAGTAAAAAGCTTAAAATGTTCAACTTGAACCTGATATTGTGTGTAATTGTAAATTTTAAAATCTCCCATACTATATATCACACCCTCTTTCGTAATAATCTCCTATTCCCTAACTAAGTCAGTGGAAATACTATTCACCTTATTGTCTATGGGGTACGTTTCTCCCAATCCCAATGTCTCCATGTCCATGTTCCTCCATTGTGGTCCATTTTCCACTCCTGCTGTTGCCCTAAAAAATTATTTCCGTTACTATAATTTTGGTGAGACTGCCAGTGGTCCTCATTGTTTACACTCCTCACTTTCTGCCTGTTCTGATAGGTGCTCCCCCCAGCTTATCTTTTTCTTTATTCCACTTATATGCTGTATTGCTTTCATATTGTTTTAAATCCCTAATATATTTTTTACATTTCCTATCAAACGTTTTCTTGCGGTTCATTTCTGCATAAACATATTGTTTCTTGTGTAAAGTCTCCCACTGTGCATAAATTAAATCATTCATAATGGATTCATTCAGTTCTTCTACTTCTTTCAACAAACCACTCATTTTACTATCATTGCAGGTTATAATGAATTCCATAAACTGCATGCCAAACTTGTCAAACATCTTATTACATTCATTGATATTGGTATCATTCATTTCAATCCCCATGGGTTGTTTGAAAAAACGCAACCCCATAGGGATGATGTGGCTATCTAGACATTTCCTTAAATACAAATTGTCCATCTGTAATGCTTTAATATTATTTAGCTTTTTACCAAAACTATAGATAAGTTCTTTTAAAGTTCCGTGCTCCACATTAGCTTCATTAGAACGATTACTGTTGTCAATATTAATGCTATGAAAGTCATATTAATGCTTTAAAAAATTATCTAAATTGTACTGCTGTTTGTTACCATTATCCATGATTTTCACCCCATAGTTTGTGTGGCTGGTTCCATGATTGTTGGTAATGCCGACTTGGCCAACAGTCATAGAATATGTTTTCATGGGTGGATTACATTTCAGTCTCGCCCCCGATCCCATGTAGCTGTCCTCCGAAATGTTGCCGACGGTAGGTAGATGGCTCCTTCTGTCCATTTCCCCTACTTCTATGGCTACAGTCCCATAAGAGGCTCCATTCTCGGCAACTCCAAGAACACCGTCACAACGCTGACCGTTAGGGATTTCCCCACTGCTGGTACTTCCTGTATTCGAACGAGGTGATGTGCGAATAACAGCTGAGCTCTGTAAGATCTATTGTTACAGGTTTAGTTAGTACATTTACAATGTTTATTGCATAGGTGTGTTTTTTATATCACTATTTATATTGCTGGTATACTATAAGTATAATGTTTTAGGTAATTTATTGTAATACATGTTATTTTTTAAATTTATTAGATATTCATGTTTATATCAGATTTATGGAACCCATATTTATTATATCGCATTAGGTAGTAGTATTATCTGTAAGCTTGGGGGGGCACCTATCAGAACCTATTAGAACCTATTAGATGTTTTTGAATGTATCCCACTGAACTGCATATAGCGTTTTAATTTGAATATGATGTGTTGTATGTGTTGGTTCCTTAAATACATATTATTTGGTTCTAGTCATTTAGAATGGCTTACAATTTGATTGGATGGTAGATTTTATATAAATGATGGATCTGAGATGAGTATTTGTTCTGATGAAATCTACGGGTTGTAGATGAAAGCGCTTAACTAACTTGGAATAAAGAGAAATTGCTGTACATCACTGTTGGGACTTGACACTTTTTATATATTTGAACCATTTTTCTTATTGTGTTTGGTATTAATTAAATGTATTCAGTTTCTATTTTTGGCTGCCTGGGTCTTGTCTGCTTCCTGGAGGGGGGGGGTTGTTGTCTGGTTTTCACACTGCCGTACTTCACACAAATGAGATAAGTACAGCTAAACCCCGTATTAGTTTCCTCCATTCCTGTGGTTGCGCTAAGAGTCACATTGCGGTAACACTGGCCCAGAAAAAAAGGACAGAAAAGCAGAAAAAGAAAAAAGGAGTAAGTAGGAGAAATTAGAAAAATTAATGTATGACATACACCCAAGAAAATGACGGCTCACATCAGGTATGTCAACATAGATCTGGATTTGAACTCTTACTCCAATGTACCTTCAGAACACAGGATGGGTGCCTTATCCCTCTTTGCCACACAAATAGCTTTGCAGCAAAGAACTGAATTCAATCTGCACACAATCATTTGTAACAGCATCTACAGTGATATCAAAACATACAAGTGTTATTTGTACATTTATTATTTTTAAATGTAGTGCACCTAGTGATCACACAACCTGTCATGATTACTGCTTCCAAATATACAGCTCTGTCTTACATTCATGTGTTTGTTGGCCATGCAGTGTGTAAGCCATTATATTTCATTGACCTTAAAATGTGTGAGGATATTAAGTGGAAATAATATCATATGCAGTTGCCAACAAATGAAGGCAAGGTTGGATTTTAAGGAACACAACCTGTGAATTGTGTGCTGCTGACTGACATTACCAAACTTATATCTAACACTTTGTAGATCTAACCTGACGCGTCCAATCGAAATAAGGCAGCCTGCGGATCTGTTGTGTTTTCCTTCTCCCAACCACTAATCATTCAATGTGGCAATCCATTAAAACCAAATACTGAGGGAGTTCCAGCACTGTGTTTATATCTCCTACACAAATCCACATATTTGGGATTCACATGTCATTTGCATCTTCACCATGCTAACAGCCCTGAATCTTCACCATATAAGAAGAAAACCATGTAGCTAGGAAAACTGATAGTGAGAAGACTTGTTTATGTTGGGAAGACTGCATATAAGTTATTTCTTCAGGATACATCTGTACAGAGGAGTACTGAACTTCAGGAGGCATGCTTCCATTTTGTCAGCTACATACTGCATATGCTGAAATGTATTTAAGAAAAATCTGAAGCAAAGACTTTTACACTTGTAGCTGGCTGCATTAGTTAGAAGTGTACTGATGGCATGAGCATGTTTGTCAAGCCATTTCAGAGGTATATATGATTGCTGACACATGAAAATGGAATGCTGTGTGATAATATGTACAAATTTTTCAGGGACAGTTCCTTTGATAGCACTTTTAGCATTTCAAAGATGGTTTGTTGGCAAAAAACATCATTTTCCGGTTCCTCTAGGGGGGAGCAAAGGTGACTGACTGTTATGGCACAAACAAGGATATGTTGCTCTGGTTACTCTCCTTGTTTTGCATCCTGCCTGTTGTTCGTATTTCACATCTGTAGACTGTAGTATGTTTCTCATAGGGGTAATAATGAGTGGCGACCTTTTCTGCTTTATCTGGAAACAATTATTTAGTAGTTATGTCTATTATCCTTCTATTGCCTTTTAGGACACCAAGGAGTATGCCACCCAGGCATGTCAATCCTCAGAGACCCCCCTTCACCAGTGCTGAGAACCAGGTTATAGTGAATGCATTTAGGCAAAGGGGATGTGGAGATATGGCATGTAGGATGCAAATTTGGCAACAGATAGTGGATGATCTGAATGCAATGGGTGGCCACAGCAGGAAATATAAGCAGGTGTGCCACAGGGTCACTGATATGGTCACATCTGCATGGAGGAGAGGAGCTGCAGTGGGTCGTGACCAGATGGTTACTGAGGGAGGGCCTACTAGGGAACCAGCAGTAACACCCAATTAATAGTTCCTGACCAATATCAGGGATTCAGACAGCTCCCAGGAGAGTGCAGTGCAGCATGTGCTGGATGTCAGAGCAACAATTTCAGAGACAGCAAGCACGTCCCAGTAGGAGCTTCCAGGTAGGGTTTGGTATCTCAACAGTTGAATACTGTTGTATAGTAAAACAATTGAAATCATTAAAGGTGCAGTGGTGCAGCAGTTTGCATTGTTGCCTCACAGCAACAGGTTCTCTGGTTCGACTCTCAGCTGGGGTGCCTTCTGTATGGAGTCTGCATGTCCTCCCTTCGTTTGTGTGGATTTTCTCCAGGTGTTCTGGTTTCATCCCACTTTACAAAGACATGTGTCTGGAGCATTTCTCTCTGGGCCTCTGCTGAAAATTGGTTCATTGCAAGTTGGACTTTCCCAGTAAACAAATGTTAAATAAATAAGTAACTTCTGTATCACATGTCTTTTCTGGGGGGAAGGTGATTGGAAATGCTACCTTTTATTAGCTTAAGTTGGAGTTTTCAGCCACATTCTTATTGAAAGTATAGTTAATGGGCATATAAAGGGTTAACAATATTACCCCCTGTGTCACTGATAATTGTGATGGTGTTGTCCTTAACTTATTCCAGGACCATCTGGATTGCAGAGGAATATCCCATCTGCAGGTGATACACCAAACAGTTTTATGTCAGTACTGCTGTGGGCAAGGTGCCATGCAGGAGGGTTGATAGAGGGGCTCGGAGGGGGCCTGCTCTCCTTCCTTTACCTGGTGTAAGTGTTTCTTCCCGTGCCACTCAACATATGTTTAGAGCTGTCATGCAGACACAATTATGTTCCCATAGGTGCAACAGACAAATGCTCAGGGTTGTACATGTGACACAGTCTGACATGTGTGACTGTCTCCACCATGTTGATGATTCAATGGAAAAGATGAATGACACATTGGAATGTAAAATATTTGTGTCGGGGGGGGGGGGCAGATTCAGTGATTGCACCCAATTTGCATTCATCTGCAAACCTCTTCAGCCAGAGACACTTGATATCAGCCCTAACTTCAGTGAAGTAGATGCCATGCAGCTTTGGCCCCAGCACTGAGCCCTGAAGCACTCCACTATTAAGAAACCTAACCTTTTGTGGAGGAAGTCTTCCTTCTAACTTCCTGGGTCCTGTCTGTAAGTCAGCTCACTATCTAGTGAGTGATCTAGGGGTTTACACCTAGTTTAGTGAGCTTTTCTACAATGCCTGAATGGGGTATTGTGTCAAATACCTGAGCCAGGTGAAAGTAGGCAGTAGGCACTATTTTTGCCATTATCCATTGCTTTGTTGATCTTCTCAAAGAAGTCCACCAGGTTGAGTAGTTAAGACTTGCACTTTACAAACCTGAACTGATTGGGGTCCAATGTTTGTGAGCTACCTATGTTGTAATTTAGGATATCCATGATTATTTCCTGTATAGCTTCACGTATCAGGCTAGATAGGCTTATGGGTCAATAATTCCATAATTCCACTGGTCTGTGGATGACCCTCCCTTGAGCAGTGGGATAACTACTGGAGTCCTTCATTCATTAGACATGAAGCCATTTTTGGAAGCTGTGGTTAAATAGTGTTTTTAGTGGCCCCGATAGTTTACATTTCATGCTATTAAGAAGCATCCAGGACCCATCAATGCATTGTACTTGGTCTTGGAGACGGCCTTGAGCACCTGCTTTCTGTTGAAAGTTGGGGGGGTTATGGATGTGGGGTTTTCATCTGGAGGGTAGAGACGAAGTAAAACTGGAGCTAAATTTATCAGTCAGAAAGTTTGCTATAACTTCTGGCTCCATATATCTGGGAACTATTACAATTAATTTGGTACATTGCTGAGTATTGTCTTTGAGGTCATGGACATAGGTGAGGAAAGCTTTGTGAATTGCTTTGGCCCGGGAGGCTAATTTTACCTCAAATTTGGCTTCTTAGAGAATTTATTATTCCTAAAGTTTCTTGTTTAGGGCAATGATGATTTTTTACCTTGCTGAGCATTGCAGCTCCTAAGTTTTACTATGATTTCTTCCTTTTGTTTTACAACCTCTTGATGCTGGTATTCCACCAGGAGGCTGCTTGTTTTTGAGTTGATCCTTTGCTTAATCCAGGTAGGTAGAGTTATCTCTGCAGCTGTTAATATAATTATACAGGGTTTCTATGTATTGTTCTGCATAAGGTTTGGATGGGGGGTAAACTTTTGCTAAATTGTCCTTAGCAGAACAATATTTACCCTAATAATAATTCCAACAAGGGATATCTGCTATACATAGTATAACCTTTACTTTAAAAGAGACAACTTTATGGTCTGACCTGACTAGAGAAGACATTACACTAGAGTGGTTGAAATGTTTTGCCATGTTTGTGAGGACCAGGTCATGAATATTTGTGCCACTAGTGGATGTACAAACTAATTGGTCCAAGGGGTTTGGTTTACATTTACAAATTCCATGAATCTTTGCACCTAAATGTTAGAGGTTGTGTATGATTCCCATGTTATACTGGGGTAGATTATAGTGTTAGGTTGAATGTGGAGCATTTCTCTTGCATTTAAGTATGTATTATGTTTTGGCTTGGTCATAAGGGGGAGACCTAAATTGCAAGTTTATGACATGGGACTTTGTTTAAGGTAATTTGAACATAGACAAGTTCAAGCACATCATACTAAAAGATCAGTCTTGAGGATTCTTTGTTTTTAATGTAAATACAGACACCTACACCTTTTGTTCCTTCCTGTGCATTAATTGGTCTAAATGTATGGAAAGCATTGTAGCTGTGAACTGGTGGGGTGCTCTCCATGGCTTTAAACCATGTCTCAGTAAGCGCACAGACATCTACTTTCTCTTAGGTGAGGAGAGCTTGCAGGGAGTGGAATTTCTTGTTTAGACTCTTGGTGTTAGGCAATAACACTTTCATATATTCTAGGCTGATTTAGATATGGTAGTAGTTTTATCAGGTTGGCAATGTCTAGAAAAGGCAGTATGGGGTAGACAATGTTTTAGCCAATATTCAAAATCCAAAAAGGGACTATTGCAGACATTAATTGTTGTGGGGGAGTGTACTCATCCTAAATAATATGCATTCCCTAAAGTATAGGGTGTTTTAGAGATAGTTACAGATGAAAAGACTTCTGTTAGAGATGTCCACCGATGCACAGAGTCTATTATAGATGTTCACAGAATCACATGGTCTATTATGGTTACCTACAGATACATGACATCTATTATTGATGCCCACAGATACATAGCATCTATTAGAGATACCCACAGAAGCACAGGGTCTATTAGAGATGCCTACAGATGCATTGGGTCTATTAGAGATGCCCACAGATGTTGCACTCTGTCAGACTGCACTTAATCAATGGGCATGCCTGCCAGTTAGCCAAATCCTATATAATTCACAGACATATAGCCAGAGAACAGCCTAAGAGTCTACAATACAGTTAAGTGAACATACATCTGCAGTTACAAAAAGAAAAAAAAGATAGAGATTTATATACAGTCAGTAACTAAAGTTATACACACAGTGACACTTTTCAATGGATACAGTGGTACACAACTGTGTTTCACATGTTAAATAGCATTACATGAGTGAAAGTCACAGCAGCAATAATTATGCCCATGCATACATGGCTACCATTGCCAATGTCTTGAACAACATTGAAAAAATACACAAAGCTTTTCATTATTTTCCCAAATGTACCTTCAATATACAATACCATATAGATACCTTAGCAGCATTTCCCCATAAGACATCAACCTTTAACTGCCCTAATACCATGACTGAACAATTTAGTACATGGTCTACATCAACAATGTTATTATTGGTCTAAGCACTTAATATGTTCAGAATCGTGGGTGCCTAAGCATTGTACCATCTTTGTCCTATATAAAAGGCACCACATTGGCATGTGGCAACATAAGTAATTTGAATAGTTTTGCAATTGCCATATACATTAAACCAATAATAGCACATGGATGAAGAAAGAAATTGTTTTAATATACACATCTTTTAGATGAAACAGCTAAATGCTCTTACTGTAAACGTTTTGGTATTTTTAAGTAACTTGTTATCTTCTTATAAAACTATTCACCAAAGGTATTACTACATCTGTAAGTAAATAGCGGTGATTTTATACTTTACTATTAGTCCTTTCACTGCTGACAGCAGTTGCAATTTTTTAAAATAATAATTTGCTTATTAAATCTGTCTACAATATACATATCACATATTCATGCAAATAACACATAACATTTGCTCTTTAATATTATGTGGAGAATGGTTACTAGACTGAATAGGCTTGTTAGAAGTATTAGAACTCAACCAGTTGTTTTTTATATAACCACAATTAAACAATATAAATGTAAATAGTCGTAAAGTTTTGTAAATTTTCTTTAAAATTCAAAAGTGGTATTGAATTTCAGCATTATGTGGTCATCATTTTAGCTTTTGTAATTGAACAACTACTTAAATTTGTTGTTGTCATTAAACAATGTGTACAATGGTGCACTATTACACCATGCTACACCTGTGAAGTCACACACTGCCTTACCTGTGGCTCTGCCTTCTCTAGCTTGGCAATCTTCAGTCACTCACACCAAAGAAACATAAAACAGGGAAATGAAAGTATACACGGATAGGTCCATACACCTTTCCCAAATAGATTCACTCTGTTAGGTATCATAGAAGGCTCCATCAGTAGCCATCTGCTTATATTTATTGGATTAAAACTTAACAAAAATTGAAAAGGATCACTGGTATTGCCTCTCTAGAAATATGAGGAATTGTGATGCGTCCAGATTTAATGACTGAATCTGTTAAAAAGACATAGTTGATCAGATTGCAACTCGATAATGTAGTTCACGTCAGTTCCATTTTTCTTAGCATGGCATATCTATGCAATTGACATGAGGACTATAAATCTATCCTGGATCTTTGATATCATACATGGCACATTTGCATTCTATTTATCAACACACCAAGCAGGAATCTGATTGTGCCTATTTACATATAGCTCAAAACCAAGTAAAACATGTTGACTTCAGTAGTAAAAAAACCTTTTATCTCAAAGAGCAGCAGTTTTATTTTAACAATTTCAAAAGAAGTTTTGGAACAGTCTTTACTAGGACTGAACATATCTCAAACCTCTCCCATCTCCACATCAAGACAAAGACAGTTTGATACATACTTCTGTGACTGTATTACAATTAGGACAAAGATGGAAAATTGGTACTTCCTTATTATAGCAGCCCCAGAGATAGCATCTGTGGTTGCCACAATAAGGAATTACCAAATTGGCATTTCACTGTGATTTGGTGGGTTATTTTAAAGTCTCAGTTTTTCAGTTTACACAGTGGTTAAGTATGTATTTGATTATATCATCAAATGAGGGACAGAGAGCAAAACATGTTATTGAGCAGTCTCTAGCTGCAATACAAACAGGCTGAACAGCCAACTTAAGATTAAATGAAAACACAAACCTCATGTTTTTTTAAAGAGTTCCTTTTCTATTACAGATTGAGTTTGCATTTAGATATTTCAAGGGGGCTAGTAACACAATCATACCACGTTATTAACATTAAGGGTCCACATTTTTTAAATGTCCATTAAATCTAAATAAAAGCCATAAAATCAGCAATTCCCATTAGATGAGGTTCAGACTCCTTTTCTCTAGTGAAGTTATATAGATTATCCTCTGTCCAAAAACTGGTCATAAATTGTGTGCGGTTACAGTCTTACTTGTATTTGTTTCAGTTTATAATACTTTACAAAAATAAAATAAGATCACAAGTAAATATGGTACTTCCTTATTGTGGCAACTACAGACATTATTGTTGGGATCACTATAATAAGGAAGTACTGATAAATTTCCTTTGACAGGATTCTGTATAGTCTATTCCTGGGGAACATGACTAATGCATAATATGGGGTAAGGCACAAAGGTTTGGGACAATGATGGTGATAAGAACATGCCAAGAGTAATGGAGTGCTGAAGGAGCAGCATTTCTTCAAATTTTCTTCAATGTGTTTATTTCAGATGTACATGCAGGCTCTGAACAGATGTTCCTATTTGCTGATGTGACAAAGATGGGCATAGAGTAGAGGACAGGGACTTTAGAGAAGAATTTATTTATTTTTTTTTACTTATTTGTGTCATTTTGATAGGTCAGCTGGTCATGGGACCCATAGCAGCCATGATCCAGGCATACATTGTACAATAAGGAAACAATTTACTGTGAGAATGGAAAAAGCAATCAGCAATACTGAACTTTCAGTACATGATGTACAGTAATAAGATGTAACATACATTTGTGCAAAACAATAAAAACAACAATTAAATCACATATTTACATTATATACAGAAAGCTGAACAAGCTAGGGATTTCATTAATTAAGCGACAAGTGTAGCATATTGATTTTACTAGCCCATATAAGACAAACATATAGATGGTCTTTTAATTCTTTCCTGAAGGCTTGAAGGGTGGTTTGCTACCTAATTTCTTAAAGAATGTGGTTCCATACAGATGAACTTAGTTTTGATAAGGATTTTTCTCCTACATTTGTTTTGAATTTTGGTCTACCTAGGTAAAGGGAGCCATGTTGGTTAACCCTGAGTCAGCAGAGTTGCTCTTTAAATTGTAATTTTGGATTTAGTCATAGGCATTGACCCTGATTAATCATTTTGAGCAGCAGAGAGGGTAAAATAAGGAAGGACTTTGCTATTTGTGGTCAGCCAGTTTATGCCAATGAGTAGATGGGAGTTGTAGGTGTTTAGCTATGTGAGAAGGCAAACCTGCACAAATCATTTAAAGTAAATTCCAGCATGTGTTGGAATGAAGGATTTATAAGGAGCAGTGAGAGAGGGTAGTGACAGTAGCACATAGAACACGGAGATGTTTCCTGTGGTGGATATATTTCAGAAGCAAAGATGTAACATTCCAGCTTTACAAAACACTGGTCATGCTACAGCATGTGTAGTATGCCTAGTCCCTGAGATAAGGCAAGGAGTGAAACATCAGTCCAAACAAAAGTCATCTGAAAGAATTGTGGGATGAAATATAAATGGTATTACCATAAACAACGGAAGTTTGACTCTTCTCACTACACCCCAGACAAGAGACAGAGTAATGTTTACATGCAATCATAAAAAACAACTTCAATAAACTAACTAATAAAAAAAAAAAATAAGAGGAATGGACTCTCGAAAACAAACTTCAATGCACTTCAATGAATTTTAATGGAATTAAACCACAGACCGAACACTTTAATCTTACAAACAAAAATATGTCATCATTCATTAAAGTTTCTTTTGGAGTGTTCATTCCACCTTTTGTTTTTTATTTGCATATATGCAATCATGTCTAAGAGATTAGAATAGGTCATCTTGAATGAGATGTATGGAGCATGAGGAGGGATATAAGTAACAGAGTAAGGATTAATTACTCTCTGGATTGCCAATGGCATGCCTTCCTAGAAAGGTTGTAGATCCGTGGGATGTACTCCTGAGAATTGTTAGTCAAGAAAGGATCTATGCAGGCATCCAACAGGTCAGGAATCTAGTGTAGAAAGGATCAGGGGAAGATAAAAACTGGTTATGAAGAATATTAAATGGAGCCAGCTCATCAAATGTTGTACTTTTTATTTGTTCCAGTTCTCCAGAACTGGTTTAACCATGTATAATAATACTTAAAACACAATAGCAAATGGATTTTTCCCTGTTTTCATTTATTTCTGCTTGATCTTACAGCACTTGAAATTTCAGCCATTGTCTCCCATATAGATAGAGATATCGATATATATCCGTATATAAATATATTTGTATAAATATCTAGATATATAAGTGCACACACATATGTATTCTCTCTGAAAAGAGGGAGTGAGGACAATGGAAGTCTAGGTATCAGGAAAGGATGATGGTGATCTTCCAGGTTTAATAATCTGCATGTCAGCAACTGGTGAAGATAAAAAAGTAAGGTTTACTCATAAATAAAATGTCAGAAATTTGGGGGATAATGAGCAATATAAATTGCAAAAGAGAAAATCCAATATATATGTTATTTGTGTGTTTAAAATATATATATATAAATATATATATATATATATATATATATATATGCTCCTGTAGCTTACTCATATTAAACATCACAAGAAATACATTTGAGACAGAATGAATTTCAACCCCAGATCAAAATTAGAGGACTAGGAATTTTCTAAAGTGCTTTTGCTAAATATTCAAAATTCTATGCCTTCAGGCTATGTTCATTTCAGGAAAATATGTTTATTACAGGAAAATAGCCCTAGCCATTAAATAATTTTCGAAGAAACGATTTTGGTAAACAGTAATTCATATACAGATAGCTCTACATGCATACTGTTTTACTGAGAAAATAAGAAACAATTGACATCAGTAAATATTTTATATTTAGAACACAGCATGGGTCAGAAAAGTGTGCCTTCATCAGATGGACCTTAAATTATTCTTCTGTTAACTTTGCAAATAAGAGCAAATCTTTACAAGAATACCTTTATCACTTATTGTAACTTCAGTTCTTAAGTTCTGGACTGCAGAGGTTAAATAAATAGTTATGCTTGGTCATATTATGGTACTTCTTACAGGTAAAAGTACAATTTATATCTGTTTTTCAGTTCTGACCATTAAGATGAATATTTACAAAAGCAACAGTGAGTAAATTATAATAATCTGTAAATACAGATCTATTTTAAGGATACACAGACTGGAACTATCATGATAAAACACTAGGATGAAACAACTGTGGTTATGAAATATTGTACTAGGTAGAACAGAATTGATATGCATAAACATTTGAAAGGGCAACCTGAAAGAAAAAACAACAGAAAAATAATTGTCTTAAACAGACTTTAAAATGAAGACAAGACTAGATGAAATGCTCCCCAGTTTCTTGAAGCACGTGAAGAAGAAACATGACAATGAGCAATAGTTTACTTGTTCAATAACTGAGGCTATTTCATTAGTTTCAGCTAAATAATTATGAGATAGTTTATTAATGACAGGCAAACAATAATGGCATTTTTCGGTGTTCCAGTAAAAAAGCAATATCCAAATAGCATTCTAAATTAGTTACAACAGCTAAAGCATATACCATTGTATGTGAGACAAAAAAAAAGTTTTAGCAGGCATTTTATTTTGAATATTTCATTATTCTGTTCTGATTATTTTAAAATTACCTCTTGGTTTAAAACAGAACACCAGATATACTATCAGTTGTGAAAAATCCTGTAATACCTAGAAAATAGTAATTCTAAACAGTATTTTTAGCTACACAAGTATTCACTATGTACCTCTTAAGATATTTTAAACAATAAAAGCAATATATTGTTATGAGTGGGTTTATTTCTAAGAATATTTAAATGTTTTAGACATTTTTAGAAATAACTAAAGATACATCACGGTTTTCATTTATATGAGCATAAAACATTTGACGTTATAAATATGGATTATAGCTTTTGAATACTTCATCACAAGACAATTCATTTGAACTCATTAAAACAATTCTGAAAGCACTACATAATAAAAATACTATTGCTGCAAATTAGCAATTATCTATCAAAAAATCTTTATCTGTTAAATGACATTTGACACGTGCAGCCACTTTCACCGACTTTTTTATTTGAGCACTTAAATACTTTCATTGTTTAATTAGACATATCCTAGATTATTAAGGGATAAATATTAATCATAAAACGGTAAAATGAAGTGTCTTCAGTGGCAATGTATTATTGTTTAAAAAGAGACATCTCTATCTTTTCTTATACAAATAACTAATTGCAGATCCTTAATTTCTGCTAAGTCTATAATAGCGAAACTGATAGAAAGTAACTCATGGAAATCAAAGTGATTTGTCAATTAATACAATATTCTAAAGGAAATGAAATATTTTGGAATGCATTTAACATGCAAAAGTCAGAAATGACAGAAAATAATTATAACAAATTTGAAAGGAAATTGTCTGTGCCTTTAAAAGGTTGTCAAAACTTCATACTGTCTTTATGAAAGGGTCTCATATAAAAACTTATTTACTGTTTCATATTTTATATTTCAGAAAATACTGTTTCTTCTGATCTGAAATAGTTATCAGTAGATAAGAATATTCCCTATTTTGTAACGGAACTGTTTGGAAGCAAGTATATAGATGTCCACATTATAATTTCATGACAGATCTCCTCTTTTCTTCCATAAGCATATATTTTTACGCCACCTCTACAGGCAACCAGTTCTGCTATTCTACAATATCTAATAAAGTAACACTAATGTTGCTGCTTCATGGTGGTTAGCAATTTATCGACTTAATGCCAGACTAAATGTGGACATACTCCTTGTCGAGGCTAAAGAAATGAGTACAAAAGATGAAGCAGTTATCCCATAAAGGTTAATTCTATTTTACTTCATTTATAGCACTCCATATTTTACTGTTGCTCAATATCCTTTTTCTCTGTCTTCCCTCACTCTCTTGTCTTTCATTCTTATTGTTGTGCCAATACTTTATCCCCCCAATATATGTCACTTTTACTTCTCGATTGCTGTGCGCACATGCAAAATACACAAAAGGAACCCACTATTTGACTGAAAGAATGTGCATGCTTGTGTATGTTTGCATGTGTGTGCTCACATACTCATGCTTGCGTGTGCATGATCCATGTGTGTGCTCACATACTCATGCTTGCGTGTGCATGATCCATGTGTGTGCTCACATACTCATGCTTGCGTGTGCATGATCCATGTGTGTGATCACCTGCTCATGCTTGTGTGTGCATGATCCATGTGTGTGCTCACATACTCATGCTTGTGTGTGCATGATCCATGTGTGTGCTCACATACTCATGCTTGCGTGTGCATGATCCATGTGTGTGCTCACATACTCATGTTTGCGTGTGCATGATCCAAATAGTGTCTTTGTGAGATTACACTACACACACAGGTACACATATCGTGTTTACTTATTTGTATGTGTTTGTCTGTTTGTAAAACTAAACTATAAGGTGGGTCACTGTTTATTAGCTGCAAAGCTTTTCTACATTCATTTTCATTTTCTAGCTTGAAGTGCTTGAAGCTGCGTAGTATTGTTCCACGATATCTGCAACTTGAATTACAGCCTCATGTAACATAACCATTGTTTTTTTATTTTCTATTATGTAGTAATGAATCAATGAACAATGCAAGTGTTCTGAATTTTCAAGAAATGATGGGCTGGATTAATGCCTGCACTAAGTGTACACCATTCTGAGTGAATAAACGCAAGCATGACTCCCACCTTCTTCCTCCTAATTTTAATTTTCCTGTTGATTTTCTTGCAACCTTAAATATCAGAGGGGATTTGTAAAGGTTACCACAATGTCTAGACTATGTCTATTCTTAGTATAATCTTTCTTTCTGAGTTTCTGAGTGAATAGACAGCACAGAAAATGTGGCAGTGGTTTTCTTGAATACAGATTGTGCATACGGTGTATGCTTAGTGTGGGCCCTCATGAATACAGCCTAATACTGAATATGCATTTTGATAAAAAAACAATTGTTACCTTGCATTAGCTCATGTACAAAACATTTTAGCCTTTTAAGATTATGTCTTCAGGACATTTTGAACATGTCTCAAATCTACATTCCATTGATTTTGAGACGACATTCTTCATTAGTTTACATGACAGGGATGAATCTTAGCATTTTGATTTTGTAAGATAACATCCCTGACTTTACCACTAGTAGGCAAAAATAAACAAACACATTTCTTTTGAAAACAGTGAATCAAAAAGTTTGCTTTATGAAAACATAGCCCATTATTTCGTTTTAAGAAAAATGACTGCATTTTTTGTAAACTCCTTGGCATATAAATAACGTAATATGGTTAGCAGCTTTGCTTATTACATGGCTTGCAACTTACTCATAGTATGAAGATAAAATTTCACATGTTTTATATAAACTTCAGCAAGAAAGTTCTTCTTTTGATAACTGTCAGATAATAATGTCAGTTTTTCCAGCTGCTGATAGCATTTTGAAACAGATACAGTATAGTGTCAGTGTTGACTATAGCACAGAAATGCTTTGGGTGTGCACAACACTGGCAATGAATGCTTGTGAGTTTTATTAATATGCAACAGAGTAAGTCAGTACAGATACTGCAAGTCATGCCTCATGGGTCAGTCTGTCCATGAGCAGGAGATAGGCTAAATAAGGCAAAATATACAATGTGGGCAAATCTCTCCTTGGCACATGAAATGAGAATTTACAATTCTGCTATCAGAAGCAGTCATCTAAATGCTCACATTCATTGGCTTCCTGTCAGAAGTGCAACCCTCATGGAAACTATGACTGCTGTTGTAGGGAACATTCCTCTTTGCACCCCCAATGTGGATTTCTGCCACTAGCCTGAACTGTTTTTTTACTGATTACTGCATTTATTTTAAAATCTGCACTTAAAGTTACATTTAGAAAGTTTGCTTGTTTGTTTGTTTAATTGAACTGTGGAGGCTGCCCACTGCTAGCCTGTGTAACTAATTTATCACTGATAGACCAGTATACAGGCATTGCTGTATTCTGGGCTGTGGTGTTGTCCATTACCTTACTTGGATAGAAGAGTTAGTAATTGGTTGTTTGGGACCATTGTTCACTTCAGACAAGCTCCACATGGGTTTACAGAGTGGTCCTAGCCTGTGTAATTTCTGTGTATACAGGCATTGCTGTGGTGTAGTTCCTGTGTTGTCCATTACCTTTTGTAGTTCACTGCTTAAATTCATGCTTGCATGGTTTTGCACGTCGTGTCAAAGATAACTTTTTTTTTGGTCTTCCCAGAGTCTGCTCTTCAATTTTTCCCTAGAACTGTTCTACTTGCAATCTAAACAGCCTATACTCTATCTGAAAAGCTCAGCACTTGCTCCTAAAGCATACCCATTTCCTATAGGTCCTTTCTGACTCAGTTACACAGCAATCTTTTTCACTATTTCTAGCATGTCGAAGGGTCAGTTGCCTGTTCAGCTGGTGAATCAAATACAAATAGAGATGCAACTATATAGCCAAACTGGAGGCTGAGCCAATTCAGTACTGGCAAGACCAGTCAGGAGGAGAAGGTACAGTCTCACATAGAACTATCACAACTGCATGCCAACCAAACACATAAACACACAAAACATACTGCACTGATTAAAATCTACCAAAACAACAGAGGCCTCCAAAGCAACCACCACCTCAAGACATAGCACATGCAACACATAGTTCACAAAGTCAACACTTGTAATGAGGGTCACAGTAAGCTGCCTGTCTGACCCTGAGCAGCATCTTACCTCACCAAGAATGATGCCACAGTACAAAGACAAAATGATCATTACTGGTGCCATTCTAAGGTCTGCTTGGGATGACATGATAGTGCCTTTTAGGCAAGGCTCAAATGCAATGGTATGGAGAACATCGATGTCTGTGCAGTGACTGAAACCTGGTGACTATCCAGGTGCAACTAACCATAGGCCTCAAACTCAGGAACCCCACACAGCCTAGCCCAAAGGTTCCTAGGAGACAATATACGATGACTGCAAACTGACACAAACATCCTTCAGAGAGGCCTCATAGAAACAGATAATTGGTGCCAGAGCCATGGCCTTAAGCTGAAAAATGTATAGTCATACCCTTTGGGAAAATTACCACATAGGTGGTAATCCATTAGAAGAGGTAATCAGGGACCTAGGGACCCAGGTTGACAGTAACCTCTCATTTGACACTCACATTGCCAAAGTGGTTAGGAAGACCTTCTATATTGCCCACCTTATATCATGAGGGTTTCACATCTAGATCAGAGAGAGGTCACTGTGCCCCTGTACTCTTCTCTTATCAGGCCAATGATTGAGTACAATGCCCGTTTGGGATGTATCTCACCCGACACCTGCAGTAGTTGGAAAGACCCCAAAGTTCCTCACCAAGAGGATAAAAGGGTCTTAAACATATGTCATATGCTGCCCGACTGAAAAAACTCCAGCTCTACAGAGGTGATCTGTGCCTGACGACAAGGCCATGTCCAATCCTGAATTAATGGGCATGCTCCACCTCAGAAAATCCAAATCCATCAGAGCCACGAGAACAAGTGACTTAAACCTCAACACAGAAATAAATAGAACGTGCTGGAGGGACAGATTCACTCTGGAACAGAATCCCAGTCCATGTTAGGCAGAGCCCCTCACTGACTCTATTCAAGAGAAATCTCGACAAGTGGATGGGAGATCATAGGTTTGGTCATCTCTGTGTCACTACTAGACAAAGGCATAGTAAACTAAACCCTTATTCTCATCCTAACATACACTCTGGCTAGACTTATACATGCCCTAGGGCAGATAGCCTAGTACGAACCTATGAACCTATGTCTCTGCTACTTTATACACTAATTATGATACTACTGTACCTTTGAAAAGGAGGAATATTCTGAGATACAATACCCTTAGAAGTTGTATATATTCTTTGTATTCATACTTGCATGTTTGCTGTCCTATGGATCATAATTACTGATCTTATAATTTCAAAAGCCCCTGACCCCATAATCTTAGTATGTTGCAAGCACGCATTTTTGTTACTTAAGCTAAACCCATACAATGTGTATTCCAGAAGTGTCCATTTGCATTATTTATGTCAAGGAAAGCACCATTATTTCTGTGAAACTGACAGAGGTTGCAAAAGATCCTACTGGTGAATTTTCCTAAAAGCCTTTTGCAGACCATGATGCCAAAGTTTCATCAGAAATAGTGTAGAAGTCACAAACTTCTGCTGATGCTATGTGGTTTTGCAAGAAATTACTTTAATGGACCACTGCTCTCTTCTACCCAGTTGTATATCTATTTATGTTCTGTGTGTGTGTGTGTGTGTGTGTGTGTGTGTGTGTGTGTGTGTGTGTGTGTGTGTGTGTGTGTGTGTGTGTATGTGAAAGAAAGAGAGAATGTGAGTGGGTGAGCATGTGTGTGCGTGCTTTTCTGCATATGTGCCTGAATTTGTGTGCATGAGCATGCAAATGTGCTTCGGTATATTCACACGTGCTCGCTTGTGTGTGTGTTTGTGTGTGTGTGTGTGTGTGTGTGTGTGTGTGTGTGTGTGTGTATGTATGTATGTATGGAAATGCATTTGTGTGTGTCTGTGTGTGCATGTGTGCACATGTATGTTTGTATATATCTGCATGTGAGTAGGGAGTGACTTATTTGTGGTGTGTGTGAGGATATGTGTGTTTGTTGGGTGGCATGTGTTTGTGGCATATGTCTGTATGAGTTGTTGTGTGTGTGTGTGTGTGTGTGTGTGTGTGTGTGTGTGTGTGTGTGTGTGTGTGTGTGTGTGTGTGTGTGTGTGTGTGTGTGTGTGTGTGTGTGTGTGTGTGTGTGTGTGTGTGTGTGTGTGTGTGTGTTTGTGTGCATGCATGTACATTTTGTGTGTGTAGGTGACATATGTTCATGTCTGACTACGTACATTTGTGTGTGTATGTGTACATGTGTATTTTTGCATGTGTAGCTCTTCATGTGGGGGGAGCATTAGTGCATGTGCATGTGTTTTTGTGCACAGATACATGAGCTTTTGTATGTGAAGGGTGGCATGTCTCTGCTTGTGTATGCATACTCTGTGTCTGTGCACATGTTCATCTGAGCAGGGGGCACTTGTTTGTGGGATGCCATGAGTATATGTGTGTGTTTTGTTCCATGCGTCATTGGCTGCTGCTCATCTTTACCACCCAGGCTCCTAAGTAATCATCTTTTTGTTGTGAACACATTGCTTTTGGTATAAACATTATGCACCAAGACTACCCTTGGCACAAAGTTTCTGAGATGTTTGTGTTATCGATTGTATTGTTTTTCATGCTCAGCCCACCTGTAATGAACAATCTGCATGATGTTTATTCAGCTGTTATTAGACTACTGTCAAGTCTTTTCCTGGATTGATTTAATGATCCTGCTTCCACATTTATTATAAAATCTAGTAGGTTTCATGTACGTGCAGCCAGGCATTAATTTCAGTTGACTGTTTACACGTCTGAGCTGGATTTCACCAAAAACACCCTGAATCTTAAATGAATAGGAACTGTATGTAAGCTACACAAAGCAAAGATGCACTGGCAACTAAAAATTATATTTTACTAGACACTGTAGTGTTGTGTTTTGATACTGCCTGAATTCAGTCCATAATAGAAATATGTATTTATATGTCTGTCTGCTTTTTTCTAAACTGCGGCACTGTGTTATTATTTTGCTACACAGTGTATGTCTCAAACTACTTTAAATATGACCTAACATTGTGCTACTGAGACCAAAGTAGCAGTTTCTTTCTCCCCCAGAATTTCAAAATGTACACATTGGACCAATTATATGCAGAAATAACTAAATAAATATTTACACTCATATTAGCAAGCACAACTCTATTTCCCATATAAATAATCTTATTTTCTGTCAAGCTTCCTGATCTACTGTCACTGTTTCTACAAACAAAACATAAAACTACAGTTTTCAACAAACCTCATTTCTTGTAGACAGATGTTTCCAGCCTTCTTGTACAGTTGCAATTTCAGAAAATATATGCAAGCCCACAAGGTGGAATATTCAGGCTACCTCTTACATACTGTACAGCTAAATAACTCCACAGACATTTCCATTAGCACTGAAAAACCCAACCTAACAAAACAAATCAAGCTTTTATTTTGCCTGAAAAGTGCTGTTGTCATACAAGGACTACTGTACAATTTAATATGATGTCATTCTAACATCATACAAGAACTATTGTACGATTTAATGACATCATTCTAACATTATACAAGAGCTACTATACTAATTAATATGACATCATTCTGGCATCATACAAGAACTACTGTATGATTTAATATGACATCATTCTATTATCATACAAGAACTACTGTACTATTTAATATGACATCATTCTATCATACAAGAACTACTGTACTATTTAATATGACATCATTCTATCATCAGACAAAAACTAGTGTACTATTTAATATGGCATCATTAACTTCTGCATTGTGGAGTTAAATGCAGGTAAAACTTGGACCCTTCATACTTTACCAGTGGTATCATCTTCATACAATATTTGGTTGGATAACATAACTCATATAAGTCCTTATTTTACACAAGGTGTCAAAACGCATATAACAAAGTTATCACATTATGTTTCTGTACTATCACTCATGAAACATAACATACATTCCTGAAATGTGAATTAAAGCTTGGATACTAGATCAAAAAAGAAATACTGCCAGGCTATAGAGTTGATTATTGAGATACAGACATTAGTCGAAACAGAGTTTTACAGTTTATTTTTTGCATGAATAACCTCACCCATTCCTTAAACTATTCACAAATATCATATACTAAAGGCATACAAGGTGTAAAAGCATCACCAAAACTAGTCCCATCAAAGGAAATGAAACTTAATCTGTATTTTTGTCCGCTTGGTATGTGTTTTTCTATTAACTATTGAAAGGGAAAACATTACATTCTAAAGAATAGAATTTCCCTAACAAAATAAAAAAAAAAATTTTTCATGGGACACAATCCCCTTTACCCTGTATATTGTTGGTTCAAGTTCCTGTCACCTCAGAGACAGATAGCTATCCCATTAGGTGATTTCTGTTTTTAGAACTGAACATTCCACAATGTATATCTTGAAGTTTTCAACTTCACATAAGACAGAGCAAATTCTTAAATAAATAAAAATGTTTGTCTAATAATAAAGCCTCAGAATTACTGATACAGAAATACATGAAAACTGATTATGTCAACAATTCTGAACAATGTTCATATCCCAAGAGAAATGTATATGACTTACCTCAACTAGATACCTATCTTACTTTAATCAATAACCCAAAATAAAGAGAACACATAGAACAGGTTATGTTATCTACTCCAAGCTGCATAACAATTGCTGGAGCTATGTGGGAATCTGTCATTAACCATATTCCACGTACACTATATATAAATTAGATGCAATCCCTATGGCATCTACTTCCATTAAGAAAAGAGCCAAAACAAAGAAGAGCACAGACAGTAATATTGTGACTGACCTACAATCAGTTCCATTTAAAGACTAATTAGATATTACAAATCAGCACTTTCCAAGTGCATTCAGTATTTAGACCAGTGGATCTTTAATGGGACTGACTTAATGATAACACTGAATTCTTTCAAGAGTAACCTATTTTACATAGAATGCAGTTATATTGTGATGGGAAATGGAAATGTCCCTCCTCTTGGCCAGTAATCAAGAAACCTCAATCCTCACCACAGACACCGGTGAAGGACATTCACTTGAAACAAAAACAGATACACACAAGATTTCCAGATGCAGCTGTCTGCACCAAGCACAATTTCCTGTATCAGAACACAGGGAACACATTCAGTCCAGGGGCTGGGTTTCCCTCTCTCCCTCCAGGCCCCCAAATAAGACTCTCCACTGACAATAGCTGTAGAGTTGAGTCCTCAGCCCAGTGCTCCAAGCCAAGTCCTCCACCAGCCTCTCTATGAAACCAGTGTACTGTTTCCCTGCTCCAAGTAGCTGGCACGCACACTCTTTGAGGTTTGATTTTTACATACACACACACACACACACACACACACACACACACACACACACACACACACACACACACACACACACACAGGAAAGGCTGGCAACAATTTACCAGCTATGCCTAGACTATAGGGCAGTCCCACTGCAACCAGCCAGTTACTCTAAGCCTCTTACTGGGTATCCAATTATACTGAGTGAAATTAATACTCATACAAATGGTAGTGTTTGACCAATACAGCAAGGCTTCAGGAAAGGCTACAGTGTCACCAAATAAATATAAGTGCTCTAAAAGGTTAAAATATTCTCTAAAAGACCAGCCACAATGAAAAGTTTAAATATACTTAATAATAATAAATAATAAAAACAACATGAAAATATTGAATATCTATTTACAATAAACACCAGAGTTTCATTCCTAGGAAATATTGAAAATAGCACAGATGGCTAGAGTCACACAGATACAGAAAAACAGTACTTAACTAATCTCCATATATTTTCCTGACTGATCTAAAGAATTACAAATTCCTGGCTACTTACTAAAGCAATGCAAGATGAAGTGGGTGAGTGATCCTTCTTTGTCAGGTTTCAAAAACTGACTGCCCTGAGACTTCTACCTCAACTAGTATTAAAACATAATTTCAGTGCTTGACTACAGAATGACATCACATACATCTGGTCATCTGCCTTTTGGTTCCCACACTACCCCCTTTACTAGAAACTGAACCAGAATCTAACACATGTGTCATAATACACATACATAGAGCTTTGCTAAGGTGTGTCATAGCATCTGGAAGCTATAAAACCATTTCAAAAACATCCACTCTTCTAGTGTAGCAATTAGTTCACCCCAAAGGGCAATACAGTAGAATTCCTAGTCCTGGTTTTCATAGACATTTTGTCTCTGGCTGCAATCTGAACTGTAAGATACAATATTTATAGCCTAAACCAGGTAATTTAATTTCAGACTATTTTTTTAAAATTAACTGGACTGAGATTAACCTCTTCTCTTACAGTATCCTCTATTACAATATATTAATTTCAATATTTACAATACAGTCTTTCATTCAGGTGTATTTCTTATCTGTCCAGCAGGACCCACTGTTGCAACATTTTTAACACAAGCAGCTTTACAAATACATTTTCAGCACAAGCACCTGTACAAATCAGTTTGATATACAAAATGCCAGCTAGCTATGCTGGCATATGTTACATATCCACTGCCTTACTTCTCCT
Source organism: Protopterus annectens (assembly GCF_019279795.1). NCBI lineage: Eukaryota > Metazoa > Chordata > Ceratodontiformes > Protopteridae > Protopterus > Protopterus annectens. Next base: position 248,359,108 of record NC_056737.1, read on the forward strand.
GCCAAAGCTGGCAATACCTTACATCATCACATAAACATTCTCCAAAATAATTGTTTTTAAGCCCTCAGCATTTCCATGAAAGTGATTACTATGCTTTATTGCTACAGATATATGTGGAGTGTTTCTGCCGTACAATTTTAATGCCATGTCTATTTCACCTATATATGATAGTCCACATGGGGACATCATGGCATAAACAAAGCTGTCGGTTTTGCAAAAAAAGCTAGCATTTCCTACAAAAGTTTCATTCTATTTGTTACACTTATAGTCAGATTATCTAAAATACAAAAGGATATCACATCTAAATCTTCTAGACTTGATGTTCTTGCCCATTTCACATCACCAGTCATGTATTTAAACCCTTAGCTCCCTAAACAAATTTAAGAGTATGCAGTTAGTCATTCCCATAGAAACATCAGAAATAAGTGCCATGGGACACAGGTACAAACATGGAAATGTATACTAAGACTTAAAACCCCAGACAACATGCCACCAATTTCAAGCTGCTATGAGTCAATACAAATGCTACTATGCCACTCTAAGCAGGAGCTGTTTGAAAGTATGAGACTCACACCTATGAGTCCAAGACTGGTGATTACTTAACTGTGAAAGTTTTATATATATTAAGGATAAATTTGTCATTCTTTGGAGTAGTACCTCTTACTCAGAGGTTTGGTAATTTCAGAGTTAGTAGTAGGCATGTAGAGGCACAACATCCCGTATTTAGAGTATAGGGAAGAAAAGTCAACCCCCTACAAAATACTTTAAGTACTACTGCAATGTCCTTCTATATGCACGGTCTTAAATGCCTCTTGTCTTTCAGTATTTGAAGATCCAAGACCAACTGTGAATCTTGGTCATTTACCATGCCACAATTTTAAGAAATACTGTTGTGATGACCTCAAGAAGAATGTAATTACTAATTCCAAATCATTCTGGATAGAGGTAAAATAGACTACAATCTTCTGGTTAGACAAAATTCACACTCATTTAACTTTCACCGAAAAAGCTAGTGATCCTTTTCAAACAGATCATCTCTATATAAGATACAAAGTCCACCATTTTGTCCTAACAACAGGACTCAAAATGAAAATTTGTCCTTTAAGCTGCAGCCACTGACAACCAGCTTCATAGCTTCCTTAATAAAAAGCCTTAAAACACTTGTAGAAGACAAACATCTTTAGTACCATTTAAGCTACTACATCTCAGGACTTCCAATGTCTCCTACTGAAATGTTGGCATTTGAAATGCCAAGTGTCAATACACAGAAAAAAAAAATAAAAAAACCCCACAACTGCAGACGAGGAATGAATCATGAACATTACTCTTCTCCTTTAAACTACTTTTTGCAGGGAGACAAGCCCCCCCTGCACCCCCACATCGTCTTTATATATATATATATATATATATATATATATATATATATATATATATAGACCAACTCCATGATATTGTGGGACATGCCCATCTTGGATTTAGTACATGTAAGTCTGTTTTTCAGCCATACATTCTCCCTGTTTTGAAACTCACTCTAATAGTTCCCAACATTTCAAATGGTTACTCTTCCCAAAATGGCATATCCCTTTCAGATAGTATTCACTTGTAGTGTTACTGAAGCACAGTGACCAACATAATTTCATGGACAAAACATGTTGCCTGGTCAAATATGATTTATTCTTGTTTCTAGTTTCAGGTGCTTATGGTCTACCTGGCCTTCAGCAAAGACTTTCATTCAGTCGTTCACAGGTAACATTTAGGAGAAATGCAGAGGGTTAAGGCAGAAGCAAGGCTGGTGAATCGTATTACTTTGAAGTTGAAAGGCAGGACACAGAGGGATGTGCTGACAGGGAAGATGATCAGAGTAATGGAACTAACTATATTAGAATACCACAGAGGATTTACCTTTAGTCTAATAGTCTCTAGTAGGTTTGTTTTAAACAAATCTGAAGGAATGCAAGAAAAAATCAGTCCCTTTGTGGATAAGATTCAAATAGGTGCAGCAGTAGAATATGGGGAAGAGACTAAGGAAAGAATTAGAAAGCTGACCATGTGGGTAGAGACTAGAGAGACCATAGGTGTGACAAACTATGGAAATGCACAAAGTATCACACATGGACTAAGGCAACCATCCTGTGAAGTATTAGGCAACAGTGGGAGAACTGATGCCAAAAACAGGACTAGCATCACCAATACATTGGACCATAACAAGGACAGTTGCACAATATTTGTATTAGCAAACAGAATGCTACAGTATACCTTTAAGAGATAAACTCCAAGAGTATGCAGGGAATATTTCATGTCAACCAGCTCCTTTAGTGTTTTTTTTTTTCACAGTTCTGGAGACCAAAAAAAAAAGAACATGAAAACATCAGGATTTCAAGGGAATATTGTTTGGAATATGAGTCCATACCTGTCAACTGTCCAGATTTTTGCAGAATGTCCAGATTTTTGCAACTTATTTTTTGATCGTTCCTTAGAAAATGTGTGGTTTTCTGGCATATCATTGAGAACTGAACTCACTAAATAATACTAAATAATGACAGAAATTTGATTTTCAGACTTCTTATCCTTCAGAAAATTTATAATGATGCAAAATCTGTCATTCTAGCAACTTTCTAAGTTTAGAGGAGCAATATTTAAAATCTGTCCCTATTTTTGGGCATTTGTTCCCCTGTTATTTTTAGCTTTGTAGAGGTTTCTTGTACTGAGACATTGAGAGGTATGAATGTGACTGAGGTAAGGGAAAAGATACATGTCCATAAATTACAGAAGCTAGACCTTTTCTCACTAGACATCAGAAGGGCAGTTGAGTATAATATAACATGATATAATGAGATCGTATCATGTCAGGCAGATGTAAAACTCCCAATGTACAGGAAACGCAGAGAGACAAACTACTCTTTAGATCTGTGAAAGTACTTTGTAAGGAAAGGACTGCAGACAAAGGGAATGCACTGTCAAACATCTGGGAGAAGGGAATCCATGAAGGATGTTATCAGATGAGCTGCAGTTTTGTTGACATCAGCATTACTGAAGCAGTAGAACTGGAAGATACTGTCATTGCGTTGCATGTTTTTGTGATGTTTATACCATCAGTGATAAATGCTTTTGCAATGTCAAGTATCAGCTGGTTCTGTGGACTTTTCAGGTGAGGGAGTGTGAAGCATACTGCTCAGCTTTAACTGTCATAGTTCCAAAGAAAAAAAAGAAAATAATAATAAAGGAAAAGGTCCAAATTAGAGACCCCTTTGAAATTATCATGCTATTAACTTTGAACTTCTCAAAATTATTTCTACTTTAGATGTTATGGGGCAAGCGTTTAATGTCAAATTTGTGACATCCCTTGAAGATCTGAACAGTTGAGAGATACAGCTAACAACTAAATTACAGAGCTTCTGAGTTCAAGTGACTCAGCGTTAATGGGTAAAGGTGAGTGTCTTTTTTTTCTTCTTACTTTGCCTTTTCATTAAGTTTGTGTTGGTATATTCAGAGATTGTTTAGGCTGAACTACCACTTGGCGTGGCCATGGGACTGTCCTTAATCCTGCTTGGTGTCCTAATAGAGGGCATTTTCCCTCAAAAAAATATCAGTGGATAAACCCTGTGAGCACCTTTAGTAAAGCTTTCCTTTCTTGAGATGTGTGTTTTCCTTTAGTCCTCACTTAGATGCTAGTCTAAGATTAGCACTCAAGGTGGAGTGCTTGTCAAGTTATTAAAACATGAACATCAAATCAGATTATTTTGGTTTCTTTTCATTTTAATTACATTGAGAGGATAGGCATAGGCTGAAAGGCTTCCATTTGGGGGGAGGTTCACAGCTCATCTGCAAACAAATATGTTTTATGGATTTTTTTATGATAATCTGTGTTGCAGAACTTTGTTCTTGTATTATATTAGTGTAGATATTTCATTTGCAGTGTTTTAAGCCTCTCAGTCCAGGCTCTATGTTTCGTTACAGAGGCACTTGTTAGTATACATTTAATATAGAATTTCCCAAGATTCCACTGTAAAAGAAGTTCACCTATGTTGGCATTCGCTGGCCTACACCATCTTAGTAACTGGTGCTAACCCTAACCCTAACACTTCCCCTTTCCCCAGCCCTAACCTTACACCTTAAGGTCATTAAAACCTTCCTGTAACATGTCACTACATAAGACAGACTTAGATACACAAACACACACAAACAAAACCACATCTATCCCTTAATCTAACCCTTAACCTAAAATACACAAACTTGCACACAAACACAAAACACCCGTCATTCCCAACTGTATCCCTAACGCACATACATGCACACATGCTCTCATCCCCCAACCCAATTTACTTGTATCAATATTCCATACCATCAACATATCCACTGTTTGGGCATTACACACCATCAACATTAAATCACATTGCCTTTGTTTGTTGAACAAACATACATCCGGTCAAATGTAAGGGAACCGTATATATATATATATATATATATATATATATATATATATATATATATATATATATATATATATATATAGGTCTAGCACTGTGCTGATATACTTAAATCATACTAATAAATAAATAAAATGTTTAAATATCAAAGGAAGGTGAAAATATTGAACCCCCTGTAAGTGTAACTCAAAACATGTGTAAACAGGTCATGTGAGGTGAAGTCTTGTTTTTTTACATTTATGCTGCTGTACCTATTTTGATTTCAGCATGCCTGACTGCACGAACAATGTGAGCACGTGTCTTTTATAAACATAAGATTGATAGATTCAAACCGCCTGACCATGTTAAACTGCTTACGAGAACCACAGGGGAAATTTACCCCAGTAGTTACTATCAGAATCAACAGTTATGACTAGTACATATTCAGAGTGAATATTGCATACCACAACACAACAGGAACAAATACTTTTGGTTCTTTTTATCGCTACTACATATACTCGAAGCATAATTTTTACTGTAAGTAATCCTTTGTCTAACTGATACCAAAACCTCTCTGTCCTTAAAATACATCTCTAACCATATTATAGGCAATAGCCACTACAAAGGAAAGCAGAGGTTATAGTCTTAGCCTGATGAACATTCACATTAGTACTGTAAGATATTTTAGAGTAGAAAAGTCTCCAGTGGGGAGATGGGACTAATGTTGCGACAATGGCAGTTACATAAAAAATTATTTCTTTGGGTATAAGTTCTTTATAATTCATAAATAATAGGCAGGCTATTATTTTATTCTATGGAAGGCACTAGCCAAAGTACTAGAGACAACACTTTGAATTATTTTTTTTTTTATTATTATTTTTTCATATTGCAGTTGCTGTCTTAGAAATGTTCCTGTTATTTTTCTGTATAGTGCCAACTATATATCTCAGCCTGATAAAGGGAAAGGAACAGTAAAACAAAATAAAGATATGATTAGCTTTTCTAGTTGATCCACATCAAATACATTATTAACATTTAGAATAATATAACTGCAAAACAATAAATTCTTAGCTACATGAATTTTTTCTCCAACAGAAAAATTAGTAGATAACTGCATATTTTATAAATATTGTCATATATATATATATATATATATATATATATATATATATATATATATATATATATATATATATATATGGAACTGTAGAAACACAGAAAAACACCTTTGCAGGGAAGATATACCCCACACATGCCTCACATTTTCTTACATTATATATATATGTGTAAGTTACACTTCCTTGGAAAAAAGAGAATAATTGCTTGTGAAGTTAAATCAAATTTCTACATAACTCTAAGGCAGTACATAGCACCCCCATATTGTGAGGGTAGAGGGTGCACATTTGATTTTGATCACTTTCATTATATAGCCTGTTGTATAAACAAACCCCCAGATTTACTAATCTTCCTTGCAGAACTAGCTTAGTCCTACATGGAAGAGGCCATTTAGGAGCAGGACGGCAGTGCGCCATGCATATTAATGAAGGCGCGATGCCTGAGCTCCTAATCTTACACGGAGCGTGTAAAAGTGCAGGGGGTGTGTCTGAGAGCAGAGCTCCCAGAATATAAATGCCCCTACAATGAAGAACAGCAGAAAGCCCAAAAGATTGAGCGAGACCACTCATATGTGTCCGCATACCCTCAGCAACATCCCCCAATGTGTACAACAGCAATAGCAAACACAAGCGATATACACATCCTTTTAATTTTTTTATGAAACAGATTAAATTTAACCGTAGGTGCATGGGTTTGCCCATTGCTTAGCTATGGTTATTGCAGCTTAAATGGCAGAAGAGGATGTGCATACAAGAAAAAGGAAAATGAACACTTAGCACAGCTGAATCAGTAGCAGAGACACCTGTAGTGCTAAATCAGTAAATACTGTTTCAAATTCCAACACTCCATCTCCATCTTTAAATTTCGAGTCTCCCACCAGGACATAAGTGCTCTTCAGCAATTGCATTCTGCTTGCTGAGCACACTCAAGCAAATCTGCAGTCTGTGGCTACCACTCCACCCATACAGTATAAGAAGGAATCAGTACTGCAAAACTAAACAAGGATATGCATTTTGAGCCTCAAGAGCAGGAGCACACTCAAGCAAATCTGCAGTCTGCGGCTACCACTCCACCCATACAGTATAAGAAGGAATCAGTACTGCAAAACTAAACAAGGATATACATTTTGAGCCTCAAGAGCAGGAGCACACTCAAGCAAATCTGCAGTCTGTGGCTACCACCCCACCCATACAGTATAAGAAGGTATCTTATATGTCAGGAATGTCCAGTAAGTTGGCCCGTATCTGCTGCCTGTCACTCTGTCCCCCTGGGAAATCAGTGGGATGATCCCAGACGTATAGGCAGAAAACAAGAAATACAACTGAATGTCACACATCTACAAGAACAAAACTGTCACTCTAGCAACTCCCCAAACTGTTATGAGAGTAATAATCCAAGTATGTCCTATCTACACCCCCATGTTGTCAAGCTGTGACCAGAGTGTGTACAGTAACAGAGTGAAATGTATGTGCATAATACTAATGTGAAATCTGGTACTTTGTGTGGCAACATTCAGATAGTGCTAACAAACATTGCCCCCACAGGTACGTCGGACACAAACACTTTGCTGAGAAATAAAAGCTTGATACCCTGTACTGGCACTGTTTATCTGGTATTGTATGGAATTGTGAGTTTTGCAGTTGCTCTAAATAATAAGGTATCACTGATCACTGTCACCCACACTGTGCTACATAATATAACTGTGTAGGAAATCCTATATAAAAGAGTGTTGTAAGTCACTAAAGGTTGAAGAGGGCAATAGTCTACATATGTCCCAGTTCACCTGCATGTGGTCAAGACATGGCCAGAGTCTGTGCAAAAAGAGATGGACATGTCTTCTGGAATCTGGGAGTATGTGTAGAAACAGTTAGGTAGTGTTAACAAAAAATACCTCCACAGGTATACCAGGTAAGAGGTGTATACTGCAGGTAAAACCAGTTCATGTATAAAAATGTCGACAGCCATATCACTGTCCAAACTAAGGCAATAGGGTAGTGTAGTAATACTTGTAAGGTACAGATAACAGCACTGACTAGTAAAGTAATGAGAACTACAGGAATATACTAGTTGTTAATTGACATCTTTCTCTCCCCCCACCATATCTCCAACAATACACTAAATACCCACCTCAACTGGTATGTAATGACTCCACTGTTATGTTGGGACATATGTCCTATTGGTTGATAAATATTTAAATTTGTTTCTATGCATGTGCTATGTTGAAACACTCCAACATTGGTGGCATGGTGCCATCAATGTACCTGCATGCTGTTGTTATTACCACTGTAGTCCCATATATGCATGTGTTCTGTTTGCTATGTAATGGTTCTGTATCTGGTGTCTGGGTTAATGGGAATATCTATGCATGCAGTTATACGTAACCTGGAATGTGTTGACTATTACTAACCCACATATGTTGATATGCCATAAACACCATAGCACGTATGGGAATGCGGGTCCCAGCGGTCCCACCTGTCCCACCTCAGCTGGCCGTGGCACTGGGCACCAGCACATCTGAGGCCCAACCCGGGACCTCCTCATCCATTGGTCCTGCACCACCTTTGGGTGGTACTGCCTCAGGGTATGGGGCTCGCCCCCCTGGGAGTGGGCATGGACAGGAAGCTGTCACCCATCACCAGGTCCGGGTCGTTTTGCGTAGAGAGCTCAGTCAGCAGTTTGGAGATCTTCTATGCCAGCTCGAGGGCCATGTGTTGTGATTAGATGGTTGAACTGGCTCTCCAACTCAGCCCCCAGCACAGCTACCTTCGGGGCTGTGAAGGTGCAGTGGTGACTTCTCATGGGTGGAGATCTCATTCCCACTGTTTCCACTAGGTTACTCATGGGCTTCCAATTTCCCAACACCCCTCCCCATCAAGGTGTTTACCCCCCATGTGTGTCATATATCGCCCCTCTATGCATCTTGTTTGTCTCGTCTGTTAACCTACCCAACCTACCTCCCCAAATATACCTACTATCCCTCCCCAACATCCCACTCCCACCTGAAAAAAAAGGACAATCTGTTCCCCCCAAAAAATCTCACCCCATACATAGCTGTCCATTTTGCACACGTGTCCACTGGACACATGTAATCTGGTCTAACTGGCATCACAACATATTATTGTTGTCCTCACTCCTCTCTCAGGGGTTTGTGTGTTCAAATCTACCTCCAAAGTCAGTGTATATGCACAGCTGTTGCTGTAGAAAAAATGGGCAGCTATGGACCTTCCCTACACCCTCCTGCACATCCCTAGCTATTTTCCCCACTGTCTTTCCCTCTTTGTGCCCCTTTTTCACAACTTTCCTATCAACCCTTTTTTCTTTTCTTTTAAAGAAATTAGCATGGGGGTAAGCAGGAGTAAGCACTTTTAAGCAGCAGTAAGTGGGTTTAAACTTGTTTGCACAGGGGTAAGCAATGCATACACAGGTTAAGCAATTGAGAAGCTAAATCATTATAAGAAACTGTAACCAGAAGTTAGCAGTGTTTACCTCCATGCAAACCCACTTACAACTGCTTAAAAGTGCCTTAGTCACTCTGTATCCAATGGCCCTTGTTCTGCCAGCAAGAAAATAAACAGCCTTTGCAATGCTCGAACCCAGGACCCTACACACCACAGCCAAAGTGATTTACCACTAAACTATGTCAGATACACATAACCCTGATGTTTCCACAAACATATCATCCAGCCCAGTCATTCAACAATACAGGAAATGTATTTCAACATAAAAAATGTATGTGTGTGTGTGTATATAAATATATATATATATATATATATATATATATATATATATATATATATATATATATATATATATATATATTAACATCTAAATAGATATAACATATCTATATATGTAGATATATATATATATATATATATATATATATAGATATATATATATATATATATATATACATACATATATATATACATTTATATATATATATATATATATATATATATATATATATATATATATATATATATATATATATATATATATATGTAAGCATATATATATATATATATATATATATATATATATATATATATATATATATATATACATATGCACACATAGGTATATACAGACATACATCTATAGATATAAAAGGGAACATAACAAAAACATGTATGTCCACATGCACCGTTCATGGGGTTGAGGGGGCAAAACAGCATACGCCTTGTACATATAGATATCCCCCCCACAGCCAAACATGTCTGCCCTGCAATACAATACCAACTGTTGCAGATCTCATAACCAGGACCTGACACAACATGGGCTTATATATGTAACTACACATACACACACAGAGACATGTATAGGAAGATACATATGTAGAAGGTGCACACAATATGGAACCGCCACTATGCCTACAGTTGCCACCTTACTAACTGGACACTGTATGAGCCACCCATACAAATAAAAAATCTTGCCTGCAACATATACCCACAGAGAGGTCAAAGGATATAACACCACACACAGGTTTGCATACATGGGAAAGGTTTATTTGTGTACTATTACAGTTGTATATGTCATGTCATATAGCTGTTTAGACACTGACATACATATAAACAGAGTAATAAATGTGAAACAGTTATATTAATATAGTAGTCTGGAAAGGTTTACATATGTTCCTGTGCAGGCCGAGGCCTGCAAGTAGTACAATAGTAAAGACAGACTGGGCCACAGGATACCAATCAAGCAACAGTAAGTAATGCAGATGTATAGTCCAGCAGCCTCTATCTACATTCTGTACACAATCCCTAAGGGGAAAAGACCTCAGCTGACACAATGGGATGTATCTGTTACATAACAAGGCATAACTGACACCATCACAATCACAGCGACAAACAGAACAGTCTGTATGGCAGGAAGCAGTAGGCCGGCATTTACCCAAGATGAATTGTATGGTAGTGTACATCCAGATACCTTAAGGCAGCTTACCCCTGATACCCCCACATATTGTAACAGCCTATGTTAGTTATGGACTCAGACTCAATAATACACAGGGCCATATACCACTGTTACATCCACTGGCCTCTGGAGTGCATAAGAGCACACATGTACTGTGCAGGTGAAGCCCACACATATATGGACCCAACCCCACAGTATGTGTGGGGGACACAACAGCAGTGGACTGAAGGCAGGAATGGCAGCATGACATACTCACAGCCCAATACATAACACCCCCTGACAGCATGTCATATGTACGAAGCCTGGTATATAGGTGGAGGATAGAGGCTGGAACACAGGCCCATATGTCTAAAACTGTTGTCATACACTAAGCAAGTCGCTGGTGATACAGGATAGTCTGCAACATATCCTTAGTCAGGAATATGAAGTCAGAAACACAATGGATGTAGCCATGTACTGATAGCACTCAACACACACACTGCCAGTGGTATATCTGACACAAGACCTCTGTGGTGGACAGACAAAACATAATAGGCACACCTCTGGCCATCAAGTGGATAGGCCCAAAGTTGAGAGCTATCCAGACAGACTGCATTCCAAGTTAAACTAGTATGTACACACAAGCCCTGTAACACAGATGCTATACAATGCATGCAACAACACTACTCCCACCATGTATGTAGTTCTGGAACCTCCTACAAATATGTAGCTGGCCTGAGTGTGCAGGTTTTCCTGTAAGTGGTATTGCTACCTGCTGTCTGTAACACTGCTGCCCACACACAGTAAGGATGTCCATCATACAGGAAAAGTAAAGGGACAACGCCCACATGATGTAGGGATTTATAGTAGTTGGTTGCCAAGACAGTGGTAATTGGAAGTACTACACAGCATGCTGGATGCAGGTAGCAAGTGGAGGACACTGATTGGTGCAGAGACCATCACCTGATCATGTGCATCACCTACAAATTCCATGCTGCAATCTATGCAGAGCAGCTCATTCCACTTACTGGAGAGAGACTGAGAGAGAGAGAGAGAGAGAGAGAGAGAGTGTGTAAGGCACAAAAAAAAAAAAAAAAAATCAATCTAACCATCTAGAAGAGACTTCATTCCCAGAACAGGTATGTGAAGTATATATGTATGTAACTGACCAGAGTACTTGGTCCATAATAATAGGACAGATGATTTGGAATGATTTATATGTGCCTTCAGGTGTTGTTGCTGTAATGATGTTCAGCTGAACAACTGCTATGGACAATAGAGTCCATCCCTGTGGGAAGTGGCCCATACCCGTCAACCGTGCAGGGCAGTACTGACTGATAAGATGTAAGCCATCATAGTGTGTGTTGTGCAATGGGAAGTATGTATATTACGTGGCCAATAGCTAGTGGTGGAAGTAATGCCATAATGATGGACACATGGGTTCCACAGTCCACCTCTTGCAGGAAACTCAGGTTAACCTGCATTGTAGAATGCAGGAACGCCATAGGTGTGTAATAGGGTTACCTGCAATCTAGCCTTACATATACCCCCCTAATGCCAGTCTGTGTCCATATGAGGCACCTGTCTGTGTTGTAGCAAGGCAGAGCAATGCAGCTGTGCAGTAAGGTGTTGTGAGATTGTGGACCTGATGTCTGAATGTACCCCACATATAGGTATGCATATGTGTACATATATATATATATCTATCTCTCTCTCTCTCTCTCTCTCTCTCTCTCTCTCTCTATATATATATCTATCTATATATATATATATATATATATATATATATATATATATATATATATATATATGTCTACATGTATGTCCACAAATATACAGATATCCATTTGTAGACATATATATGAACACATATATATCATATATATCTACAGATATATAGATATATACCTATATGCACGTCTACTTATATACAAACACACACACAAACATATATGTATGTAAATACATGTCCCCTATATTACCACCACAGTGCTGCATGCTATGTGTGAGGAAACAGCACACATAGCTATACACACAGATATCTACAGCTGTCAGTGTGTGCAACATGGACGGGTATGTCACTTGCGAACCCCTTGTTGGGACCACATTGCCCTTGTCTGTGAAGTATGGAATGGGAATATGGGGAAGTATGGCAGGCATAGTTGTGGAGGTGGTCAGGGTTGGTAGTTATAGAGGACAGCCTACAGGGGTGGTATGTGACACATGTGGTGGCTAAACACCCTGGATAGTGTGTGTGGTCTGTGATGTGGATGCCCCATGGACCCCAATATGGACACAATGGGAACAAGCCTCCTACCCACTGCTACTCACAACAGCAGTCCATGTCCTACAGGTGCCTGTCCTGGAGGCTGAGCAGGAGAAGCATGTGGGCCCTGTGAATGTGCACTGGGTGCCTCAAGGAGATGTAGCACATCCCACATGTGTCTGTGGAGCCCATTATGGAACAGACCCTAGACCTGACCTTAGGGGACAGGAACATGTCTGTGCGTGCCCCCTGGGGGGGGGCATCATCCCCTTAGTTGCTTCTCCCTAACAGTATTGCTAGACCAGTACATGAGGAGGCCCCAGGGTGGGTCACACATGTGATGTGGCCTGGTGACATGGGCAGATGAGTTCGGAGAGGTGATTCTGCTGGCCAATAGTACATATACATGCTATTGTGTCACTGTTATAGAACATATGGCAGAATGGTTAAGGTGTTTAACTTGCAGACACAAGGTGCAGGGTTTGATTCTCACATGGGGTAATTGGCTAGGCTTAAAATGGCCTGCAAGGGCAATTAACCTAGTACTAATCTATGAACCTATATGTCGGTAGTAATAGTCTACACAATCCCGGAACATGTCCAACAGCATGCATAGATAACCCCAATAACACAGAATGTCAGATGTGCAGCAAACACAGAGCAAACACACCACAGGCATATATGGAACCATTGTGGCCCTGACAATGGCATTCAGGTGAATAGTCTGTAACATGCCAGCAATGATAGTGTCCACACAGGGAACATGGCTACAAACACATTTCACAAAGCGTGGTGCAGTACAATATCTGCTCCACTGGCAGGTATGCTGTGGCCATACCTATTGAGTTGTGTGTACAGTTTGTTGTCGCTGATATGGTGGGGGAGTGACAGTGATGTGTATTAAGAACTGTGGTAACCTTGCTGCATTACTTATTCACACCTGTGTCCATCTTTATGTCTTTCAGGCACGATGTCCCATGGAAGGCTGCCAGCATTCACAGCAGCTGAAAATGACATTTTGCTGAATGACCTCATACAGCACTATGCAGTCTTGTTTGGCCGGGCCGCCCATGATCAGCAGGAGTGGACCAACCTGTGGAACAATCTACTCCACAGAGTCAATGATGTCGGACTGCACAACTGCAGTTATGAGCAGGTCCGGCATCATTGTTCTGACCTGCTTCGCAATGCCTGTCAGCATGCTGCTGCAGTCCCGGGGGATCACCCCACCACAGGGGGGGGCCATGCCATCCATCCCTCCGACACATGTGGAGGAGCTCCTAGCCAGCCTCGTGGCATCTGTCCATCTGCACAGCCACCAACCGCCAGACACCTTTGTGGAGGAGGGTGAAACCCACACACCAGCCGAGGAGCGTGCAGGTAAGGCCACAGGGCACATCAGTAGACCACTGTTGTCTATACATCCACATCGGTACAGGTAGATCATGCATATCTAACATGTCATAGATATATTTTATTTATTTATTTATGTATTTATTTATTGCATTTGTTTACCGGGATAAGTCCACTGGGCCTAAAAGAGCCCATTTTCAGTGGAGGCCCAGGGAGAAAAGCTCCAACGAGATACAGAAGAAATATAAACATTAATTAGTATTAATTCAATCAGAGTGGTATAAACAGAGATCAGTGCTATTGTACCAGTATTAACAAGTGAAGATAAAAATAAATATGGAGAAAATATCATCAGTCACTAGTAGCAAAAGACATAGGTGTTTAGTAATCATATAAGGAGAGTGAAGAGGTTAGGTTATAGAGCAGGAACATAGCCAGGAAGAGTTGAGATGATGTTTCAGTATTTGTTTGAAGGTGGTGGTGCTGCCTGTGTTTCTTATAGAAGGCGGAAGTGAGTTCCATAGTTTGGCGATGGTGAAGGCATAGAGGAGTTGACCAGCAGGTAAGGTGGGCTTATCTACTTTTAGAAGTAGATGATTTTCAGATCTTAGATGCCTGCTGGAATGGTATTTGGCAAGCAGAGTTGAGAGAGCAGGACAGTCTGTGGGTCTGTAGATTATTTTGTGCACAGTAGTTAGTTGGGTGAATGAGAGATGGTGGGGGAGTTCCAACCATCCTAATTGTTTCAGTGAATAACAGTGGTGGGATGAGAATTTGGCCTTGGTGGCAAATTTTGCTATTCTGTTGTAACACATAGCAAGTTTGGATTTTGTAGAATTTTGGATATTAGTGAGGAGAGGGGCACCATAAAGAAGAGAGGGTGATAAAAAGGGTGTTGCAAGGGTTTGTCTAGTAGAGAGGCTAAGAAAGTGTTGGTGCCTGTAGAGCAAACCAAGCTTTTGGTGTGTTTTTTTGATGTTATTGTTTATGTGTAGGTCAAAGTTAAGGTTTTCATCTATAATAATGCCTAGTAATTTAGTGTGTGGGACAACTTCTATAGTGGTATTGTCTTGGGCTTGTATAGTGAAGAGTTTTTTATCAAATGGGGTGGTTTTCCTAGGAGTAAAAATTACTAGTTTAGTTTTTTTTTTTATTTCAGGCAAGATGATTGTTAAGCATCCAATATTCAGTAGATGTGAGGGCATTCTGGGTAATTTGCTGGAGTTCAGAGCTGGAATTTGCAATGCATATTATTGTAGAGTCATCAGCATACTGGATTACTGAGCATTGTGGGAGAGTGGTGTGAAAGTTGGTAATAAAGATGCTAAATAATAGAGGACCAAGTATGGAGCCTTGGGGTACCCCTGTGGAAGTATTGAGGAAGGGAGAGTAAGATTGTTGCAATTTGATGGATTGCTGCCTACTGGAGATGTAGCTGTTGAACTATTGTAGGGTAGGGGGAGAAATGTGGAGGGTGGATAGTTTAGAGAGTAGGATAGTGAGGGAAATGGTATCAAAAGCTTTGGAGAGGTCAGGAAAAGTGAAGCAATTATTTTATTTTTTATTTTAATTATTTTATTTTTTTATTATTTTTATATTTTGTTGCTGCATAGTAGTGATAAACAGATGTACATATGTGGTAGTATTGTGGATATGTACTGTTGATGTATTGTAATGCTGCACCCACCCTGTAGCAATGCCACAGGTGTGGCCACTGACTTTGCATCTCTCACCCTCTTATGTATGTCCCTCCAGTATACCACCTAGGCAGCAGCTTGTAGCTGGTGAGTATGGTTTATGTAGATGCTTGCCAATACACTGGGCATGTAATGGTGATGGTATATTCCAAGCACACATCTACCACACCTACCCAGATTGCATGCTGCACATGTGCACATATTGTTGCTGTTAACTGCATGGCATCACAGGGGTGACCATGATGGTGTATTGGAAGGGTATGTCAGACACCTGCATGATAACTAACATCATGTCATTGTGGAATGTGTCCACAAGGAGTAACATAATGGTGGGAGACATGGCCAACAGTAGGGACATGTTTGGAACAACACCCATATACAGTGCAACATCAGTATATATACCAGTAAGACAATGGCAACTGTTGCAGAGTTACACTATGGCATAAGGCATTTCTGTGGTCCACATTATCAGCTGGGACTAGGCTGTAACATGTGGTGTTCAGTGTATGGGACACTGCAAAGTGACATGTGTAGGCCTTACTTGTCATGCATCTGCAAAAAGGCTGAAGGGGGTGCCAGCATCACACCAGTCCACTGCAGCAGGGATCCCAAGGATGCTATGAATGGCTGTATCTGCACATAGTCAGGTTCAGGAACTGTGGCAGATGTAACCCTACCCCCACATCAATAGTGACAGCAGTGTGTGAACACCAAGGAATATGCACATGAGTAGACCTTGCAATCATGCAGAATAGGTGGACATGTGTAGGGCAGACTGAACATACACTGGCTAATGCAGATGGCCCATGCTAGTATACCCCTGCCAGGAGTAGTGACTGCTGTAGTACACATAAAAATAGGTGCCACAAACCAGCATGATAAGGGTGTGCACACATATGCCCACACGGAGTGTATGCATCCTGGTCAGCATCTGCACACCTAACGCATTCCATAGATACTGCATGTGAAAGTACAGGACATATGTCACATATTGGGGTCATGTACTGCTAAGATATGCGGTGATGTTGTCCCATGGCAGATCAAGGATGGGTGAGTCATAGCAATAAGGGTATGTACACCCTCCATAATCATGGTATGCTCTGATGGTTGTCATGTAAGAGTATTGGATTGGTCATATATGGTCCGCTGATGTTGAAAGCTGTAAATCAGACATCAGGCATTCACAAATGACATTTTTCCACATATCATCCCAGGTATGTATCGCTGAAAAACATAGGGGCTGTGAGCATTAAAGCTGACATAACTGACACAGTACTACACATTCAGCAATGGGTTGCACACCTGTGAGGTGTGGTGCACAGTACATAGCAGGGTGCAGAACAGGTGCATTGCAGTACTGTGTACATGGGTGCAATGGTATCCAGGGGAAGGGGCATCACCTAGTAACACAGCGCAAGCATCACACACATGTATACTGTTGCTAGCATGGATTGACTATAGCTGCACTGCATGTTGTTGTGTACCATATGTTATGCCTTTTGTCAGATGTGTAATAGGAGGATGGTGTGTACTATCATTGTGCAACCTCACCTGCATGTGTGTGTGTGCATCCTGGTGGGTAGTTAGTTTGTCTGTAGGGTCACTCTGGTGAAGTGGAGGGAGGATGATGCATGTAGGATGTGTGTGTGCATGTTTGTGTGTTTGTGTGGGTGGCCATGTATGCACATGTTGTGATTGGTGGGTGTTCATACAGCAGTACCTCCCTTTGGGATTGTGCAGTACATGGACTGCCACATTACACACCAGGAATACTTGTCATGTACTTAATCATAGGACAGCTGATAGTATAATAAGTTCTGTAGCATGGAACAGGCATTGAGAGGGAAGGTAGACACCAGGTATACCCTTAATATCTCATTCATCAGAGAGGTGGCCTACAACCCATGTATGCAGCACTACAGATGCATTGGGGAAGGACTAGTCAACACCAGGGAGTGTAGCCATATATTACAGTTGTCACATGATAGGCTGATTGAGCAGCATATCTGGCATCTACTGAGCAATACATACACATGACACACAAGTGCGTGATATTATGGAGTGAACATAGTAGCCCACACGTATAGGGGCCATGCCCATGATATCTGGACATACACAGGGTGAACACTGAATGACAGCAGTGAGGCCATCTAAAACTGCTACACACACATGTCAGGCAGGTAAAGTAGTAACAGATCTTGTGTTGTGATCACTTGTCTAGGCATTTAAGAGGACTGATATTTTAATGAATGGTATCAATGTGTGTATGTTACCAAGTGTGATGCAGGATGGGGAACACATGGAAATATACGTGGGACTGTCTGTAAAGTCATGGACAGGTAGGTATTATGGTGGTGTGTGTGTATGTGTGTGTGTGTGTGTGTGTGTGTGTGTGTGTGTGTGTGTGTGTGTGTGTGTCTGTGTGTCTGCACTGGTAGGTAATGCTGTACAGGTTTTAAAGTGCGTTTATTGTTTTCCCTCACAGGTGGTGAGGTGGGTCAGGGTCCCTCCTGCATCCAATCTGATGATGGTGTCCATACAGACACCGAAGATGATGATAGTACTGTTGAGGCACAGGTGGGGTTATCAGGGGCTGAAACAACTCCATCATTTGACATCCCCCTTTTAACCACCTCAACCCCGCACACAGTTTCATTGCCCATACCTACCCCACCACCAATGGCCATAGTGGATAGACAGCTGGCATTTGGTGGCTGTGCACAGGAAAGTGTGGTAACCATGACTACTGTGTCTGGTTGCAGCAGCCATAGCCAGATGTCCAGCAGGGCACCACATAGGCAGATGTCCCAAGGTGCTCATGGTAGGGCCACTGGACATCATGCCCCTGGCAAAGGCAACAAAGCAGGTACCAGCAGGTGCATGTTTCAGGCTGTCATGGTGGTGCAGGCACGTATAGAACGTTACATCAGACAGGGCCTGAGGCTGCAGAGGGCTGCTCTAACATCTGCAAGTGACAACAGCCGTGAACTGGTTGGGGGCCATCCATGCATTAACTGAGTTCATGGATAGACGGTCTGGTGAGATGATAGCTCTCATCAACAGTGGTCTGTCCATGCTTGAATGCTTGAGTCTGGCAAAGGCTGCGTGGACATAGGCCAGCAATGCCAAGAGCTGGCAGTCAATGTGGACGTGCTAGGACACGAAGGGGCTCCAGTAGTGGCAGTCCACACCACACCACAGCAGGCCATAAGCACATGGTCCTGGCCAGTCCCAGGAGGGACTTGGTACCAGCAAACATTTGTTATCATCAGGTGAGAGTAGCACATTGAGGCCTGTACCTGGATGTGCCCATGGAACCCCTGGCAGGTGCAGTCCACATGTCCATGGTCAGAGGCAGTAAACTGCACATCCTGCCAGGTATGGTCTGCAGCTGTCTATAAGCACCTGTGTAGGGCAGCCACATGGCAGAACTGTGTGCATGCATACCCACACACTATACAAACACACCTAGGGCAACCCCATACCTAAACACACCACATCACCACACCCAGTTCACCTCAGTACACTCCTCACCCACACACACATATGGTGTCAAATGTATGGCTCACCTTCAGCCTCTGGCAAACCAACAACACACACTGTGCATATGATGATACCTGTGCCACATCCCTGTCATCCATACCGTAGATGCAGGGACAGGCTAATATGGTTCTGATGCACATGGTGACTGTACTACAGTGTACCACAGTTCTGCAGTGTAACATGCTGTAAGGAGTAAAGTGTAATGCATATATGTCAGGTAGTGTAGCCATCCAGCAATGATGCATTATAGCTGTTAGTAACACTGGTTGATTGTGGTCTCTATAATGTTATCCATTTGTGTTGTAGATGTGCATGTGTCAGCATAAGGATGGTCTGCAGTCATATTCCACAACAGGGTATGGCACTGTGGTGACACAATGGCTGTAACATATCTGGGGTACAGTTGAACATGTTACAGGTTTGTATAACAGTTATTGCCTCTGCCACATGGACAGGTGACCCGCTGGGGCATGTATAATTTTCAACCTGACTTAGACCCATTCCCATACATGCACACTGTAAATTGGCAGCACTGGGACTAGACCGCTACCTAGGTATGTAGTGATACTGGTGTGGCTTCCATTGCACACACCACACAGTGTTTAGGATGAGGTGTGTCCCAGGTTACAGGTTACATGTTACATGCAGAACATCCCCAGACATGTACAGTATGCTAATGGGGGATGTAATGGGTGTATATGGACAATACATAGTGTGACATACCTTCATATACACATTAACAGGCACATAACAGGCAGACACACATCTGAGAGACCAGGGCCTATCGCTGCTAACTAACTTGACT
Source organism: Protopterus annectens (assembly GCF_019279795.1). Lineage (NCBI taxonomy): Eukaryota > Metazoa > Chordata > Ceratodontiformes > Protopteridae > Protopterus > Protopterus annectens. The sequence goes on from NC_056737.1 coordinate 248,379,190, forward strand.
GTGTGTCCAATGTGTTACAGGTAGGCTGCACACAGCACATGCATAACTGGCCTGGATTGTGGTATCAGTTACCTGTATGGTTGATGGTGACAGTGGTAACCATAACATGGTACATGGGGTATATACCGGGTGTACCTTGATGTAGTGACAGTGTACAAAGCGTCCACATCCCCCAGTGGATATTGTACTCCCTGAAACCCATGATGACACTCTGATATACCCACCATTACAAATTGGCCACCAGTGAAATACAACCCATTGTAGATCCCAACAGTGGTACTACAGGGATATGCATCTAATGCACATGCCATACACATAGCAGGGTGTTGCATTGTCTTGCCTCACCTGTGGGCAGTAACAATAACACTATCTGTACTACTGTGTGGCAATGGGCATTGTAATAGGAGTATGTGGCCTTGGAATGCTGTACACTACAGATAAACGGATATGCACACATACACACACTTGTCAGAACACAATGGATATCCCATGCCTATCAACCCATTTGTACAATACTGTTGTGATGGTACTGCAAGGCTCGTGTAGCCGGTATGGAGAGGAGCTTAACAGAGTACATGTAATGTCCCATACAGCAGCAGCCACAACTGGCTATGGAAATGGGTGTTGTGGTGGTTGTGAAGGCCATCATGGAATTCCCACGTACAGGTATGCTGACACAGACACTTCTATACTCAGTCATGCACACATATTCTATACTCTGTCATGCACACGTACACATGTGTCAGTACTGGGGTGCATCTCTGCAGGTGTGTACCTAGCTACTGTCCAAGGACAGATGGGTTGTGTAGGGGTTGTGTGTACAGTAGTATCCTGCCACCTGCCATGTGGCAGCAGGCAAGCTATCGACAGACACTACTGTGGTGACTCTCAGGGTGGAAGTGACATGCATCAGCCATTCCTCCAGGTGCCGCCTGCACATGGCCACTGAGGTGATCAAGTTGACATGCATGCAACATGCATTACAATACATGGTTAGTGTCGGTGATGGAGACCTGTACCTGAGCATGTTCAGTTGACTGGGATAGTGTAGTGGAGGTACCCATAGCATGTGGTGCATACAGGCTATTATCTCCCATATGTGTCAGTTCTTAAACAGCTGGGCAGACATGTTAGTGTCAATCAGGCTTATGATGCCTGTACATATCCCAGCGGGATACCTGCGTCTGCATGTCTGTACAAGGACTGACAGTCAACAGCCTGGCAAGTAGCTATGGAGTAGGATGAATGTGTTGACAGATCGATGTTTGACAACAATATGTATGCCATAATTACATGTCAGGAGCCCTCACTATCATGTGCTGTACAGACGGTAGTCTACAGTTACATTCCACATGTCAGATCATTACCCAATAGGGGCTATATACTGTGACACAGCTCACACACCGGGGATACAACAGGGAGGCCTCAGAGTCCAGTTATGCCTGCAGATGTACCTGTTGCCAGTACTACATTTAGCACTCTACTCTTGCATGGGTAGGCACTGTCAACAGTAGTACCGCCATGATACAGTACATGCCAGTGTGACAGCACGTACCCTGGGCTACTACCCCTGTATGTAACAAAGTCACTTGTATAACAGTGCTGTACAGGCCTCATAAACATCTGCGTCCCAAACATGACACTCACACCCCTTGCTACTGTAATGACAGCACATAGGCGCATGTATCATATATGGCATTACATACCCTTATTACAGATGTCACTACCCTGCTATGTTATCAGACTGGGTGGTGTGAACTGGTTACCAGGGCTAAGCTATGCTTAGCAGGTATCAACATTGCTGCAATATAACAGGTAAGCAGATTTGTGCACTGGTAAGCAAAGCCTACACAGTGTAAGTGCCCATACATTTAACCGTACCTTAGCACCACCTAGCTTTGCGCAAACCCAGGCAAACCCGCTTAAAGCTGGTCAAAACTGCCTTAACCACTCTGTATCCGACAGCCCTTGTTCTGCCCATCAACAAAATGAACAGCCCTTGCAGGTCTTGAACCCAGGACCCTGTATACTAAAGCACAACACTTAACCACTATGCCATGACCACTGTGAAGACAGCTGTTGTTCTTCCAACATATCTGTCAGTACACATATTGATTAGTATTGAACTAATGCCTTTACTTCCACAATTGTGTAGTAGTTGTTATTAATATGACTGTTGCATCATATATGTTATTTTAACATAAAGTACACATAGCAGATACATACGGTGAGATACATCTGGGAGAGTATACACAACCGTGAGGTTTACACATGACAGGAATATGGATATATACATAAAATAGGTTGATATATGTCTACATGTACATACACATGTATATTCATACATATATATGTATACACATCTGTATAGTGCAACATATATATGGGCATGTGTGCATCTCTTCATATGTACATATATATATATATATATATATATATATATATATATATATATACATATATATATATATATATATATATATATATATATATATATATATATATATATATATATATATATATATATATATATATATACATATATATAGCTATATATGTATGCACATCCTATGTGTACAGATATGCATATTTATGTAGTTATATATGTAGATATCTATAACTATATGTACATACATATCTATTCTGATATACCTATTACTGTCAATATATATGTAAATATCCATAAGTATATGTGCATATGTATCTCTAACTGTATATGTGTAGACATATATTGCTGTGTATATGTATATATGTGAGTGTTTATATGTATATATATTTACATATACATATCTAGCTATGTATGTGGATATGTATATGTGTATATATCTATATAGATATATGGCTAATTTTATATAGATATATGTCGACCATATGTCATGACCATGGAGCCCTACCTCAGCCCCAATAGTTCCAACCTCATAGTGCAAGGGGATGTCAGGTATGTAGTTCAGGCATATATGTAGACTATTGCTACTGTGATAGGGATTGTCTTCACAGACATGTGGTGTGTGGGAGGTCACATCTGCTTTTAACATGTGTGCCATTGGCTACTGACAGACATCCTAAGGACATCATAGTACAGTGCCACTGCTAGCACAGTAATAATCCTGTGGACTACATCAAATATATGGCCAATATATGTAGACAGTCTGACACACTCTGGTCAGTCCAGAGGTATACACAGAACCCCTTAGTGCAAGACATATGGACCAAGCCTGACAATGTGGATGTTAACAGCCATGTAGATGGGTATATCACATAAATACTGGTATACATTTGTCCCCAAAGGTTATGCATTCACACACCCCTGTATGTCCTGACACATAATAACTGCTGGTACAGGGGTGCCATGTCCACATACTACCCACTAGTTAGTGGCATACACCTGTACAGCATCCCACTGCTTTGTCTGACATACATGACTGTTATGGTGGCCTGGCAGCAGTAAATCAGGCAAGTATCTGGACATAACATCACACTGGGTAAGTACACTAAGCTGCAAGGCATGTTACAAAGCACTGTGCAGGCTACAGTCAGACTGCCACAACACTGGCCTACATTTCCTATGGGGGAATACACATGTACCTGCATATATAGCAGGTTCTACAGGCATGTCACAGCACAGAGTAACAGACACCTGTATGGAAGTGCATAACCACAACCAATGTGAACACAGCCACATATGGCAGCTAGCGTAATATTACAGTATATGGACTATCTGAGCAACACCATCCTCATATGTGCCACTCACACACTAACCCTACATATACTGGGCCACTACACAGTGTGGTCTGATGCTTTTCTGTGGTATGGGGCATTTGTGTGTTTGGTCCTACAAAAATGTAAGCTGATAGGTTAACATACAGTGGAACAGCATGTAACATCAGATAGAACAGGACCAAGGACAATGTCATCTACCCCATTCTGTACACAGGCCAAGGTACATATTCACAATACACACACTGTCGACAATCACCATAAGTATACAGACCTCAGTACTGTACACACAACCACAGAATACCCAGGTTATGTCCTCAAAGAGAACCCCTACTATACATGTGTCGCAGTCTGATATCTTACTAGCTTGTTATCAGATATGATGCCAATAAATTATGGTGCACAGGACATATGCACCTCTTACTGTATGACATATGTACACAAGTTGACAGGGTTGTGGCTAGAAGCACAAACACAGGGCCAATATTGACATGTTGCTGTGATAACCTCATACATTTACTGTTGTAACAGGATTTGTTGCAACATATGTCCTATGAGGAATATGAGGTCAGTAACTCTCATGTTTGTCACCATGTACTGACTGCAATCCTCACACTATGTTTCTGCAGTTCACTGATAGGTGTTCTGTGAGTAACATAAGAAACAAAAGTCACCACACACTTCCCAGTCTGCAGATGACCCTACAGATGGGGTTTCCTCAGAAACATAGCACTGTCATGACAGGTATTAAAACATGTAGACCAGCCATATCCCCACACACTGTGTTAAACCAACATTAATGCAGAATAGCAATTCTTACATTCTGTAGTCATGTCAGGCATGTTTACACAGTGTATGTTGTTAGAGATAAATCCCCAATCCATCTGAGATGCTGTTTGCCAAACAACAGATCTAGGTTCTGTGCACAGTGAATGAAAAGACCCAACACCAACATGATATTCCTAGATATTGGAGTATGTTTCCATGCAATTGGCTATGAGAATGTTACCACAGCTGTTCCACATTCAATCAGTTAGAGGAGGGCTGCAATTCGTGCAGAGACCATCAGCTGATCATGAGCATCACTTACAAAACACATGCTGATGCCTAAGCAAAGCAGGTGTAGGTCTCCACATCCACCAGAGAGGGAGTGAGAGATGCAGACAGAGGCAAAGATAAGTTAGGGAGGGGGTGGGAGAGTAAAACCTAAGCATGTTTGTGTCACACACGTACCAGTACAGAGTATCAAACCCCTGCTTGATTATGTATTGCTATCACATGTCTATGCAGTTAGTGGATGCACCACATAGCTTAAATGTTGAGGCACTCTCCAAATGTATATGTGATGGTGAGTAACATCTGCAGCAGTGATATGGTAGCTATATAGTAGGTGTAGTACACTTGCCTGTCCGCATGAACAGGTGTCAGTGTCAACACAGCCACACTCTCTCAGGGGCCCACACACACATTGACACATTTGGCAGGGTCAGGCATACATCTTCTCACTAGTTAGTTTACCACAATACAGTACTGTGCAGGTATCACATGCACCACAGGGGTTATCCGGAGGTTATATGGGCAAAGGGTATGTGGAGGTGTCTGACATCAGACAGCATGCTTCAATATGCCAATGGGGGTTGTAGTGAGTGTGAATGTGGTCAAAAGCATCATACACCACACACACAAACACAGGGTGCCAGTACTGGCATGCATAGGTACATTGCTTCACGGGTGTGTAGTCTTTGACTTTGCCAGATGGCTATACAAGACTAGGTGACGGGTATACCTTGGCATCAGGCCACATGATAATGGTCTGCAGTGTGACACAGGGGTGTAGTGTCTGGATTGGCCCACACAGGTGGGTGCTGTATTCACCATCCAGTCACCTGGGTAACTATTGTGTGTGGCCATTGCTGTGGATTGCTTGCATGTATGTGTTCATTAGTCCATGACATGGATGGTGTCTGGGATGTGCACATGTCCCACATGCATGTACAGTGACATGTGGAACTGTACCTGGGGTGTCTGGCCCATGTTGTGTACACAGATTGTTATCATCAGATGTGCCAGTCCTGGCCTCATGTGGCGGGAACTGGTAATGGATAGCAGGTTGACCCTGCACCTATATTGATAGCATGATACAGGTATTCCCTGGTGTCAGTGGCCTCTCTCCATACAGGGCATGTGTTTAAGGCATGGTATGTCCTTTGTGGGTCACATTTGATGGCACCAGAGGTGTTGCAGGTGTCCAGTGGGGAACATAGTGAAGGCACACTGCATGTACGTGCCTATTGTACTGATGGACAGGGTGCCATGCCCTGTGTAGTCCATTGCAGTCACACCATGGTTACTATCTGTGGGCAATATGCCGAATACTACCAATATAGCGATTGTTGCCTAGGCAAGTGTTTTTGTGTATGAGACATGGGTTGAGAGTGTTTTCTGGGCAATACAAGGGTTGATAACTTTTTTGCCAGGCCTTGATGTCACATGTAGGGGTAAGGATTGGCACCCCAGCCTCTCAGCTATTTCACATCTGTTATCCCTGTAAGGTGGACATTGTGACATATAATATGGCCACCATATAAGACATTTGCAAAACCCGCTCCAAAATGAGTCCAGACACTCACAGCCACCTCCACACAGGATACGAATGGCAAACACAGACACACACACACCTGCCATGTCTGGGATTAGAACTCCTACCTAACTAGTTTATTTCACTACAACACTATGCAGTTATAGGATGCGCCACAGAGATTACTGGGTTACACCTTTCCCAAAGGTGCATTTAACATTGAATGACATCAGCAGCCTTGCCAAAGTAGGGCATTTGATCTGTAGTGAGTGTGGCTATCCTAAAATTCATTGCTCCCTACACAAAGAAACACAGATACAAACATCCACACTTGCCATGTGTGGGAATAGAACCACTACCAGAGTACCATTTCACACTACAGCAGTGTGCTGTTATAGGACGTGCCTTGGAGATTACTGGGCTACACCTTTCCCAAAGGTGTATTTCACAGTGAAGGACATCAGCAGCCTTGCCAAAGTAGGGCATTTTAATTGTACTGAGTGTGACTACCCAGAAAAGCATTGCTCCCTACACAGACAGAGACACACAAACACACAGTTGCTATGTCTGGGATTAGAACTCCTACCTAACAAGTTTATCACACTACAGCTGTTATAGGATGCCCCACACAGATTACTGGGCTACACCTTTCCCAAGGGTGTATTTCACAGTGAATGACATCAGCAGTCTTGCCAAAGTAGGGCATTTGAATTGTAGTGAGGTTGAATAGCCTAAAAGCATTGCTCCTTTCACAGACAGAGACACACACAGTTGCCATGTCTAGGATTAGAACTCCTACCTAACTAGTTTATCACACTACAGCATTACACAGTTATAGGACATGCCACAGAGATTACTGAGCTACACATTTCCCAAAGGTGTATTTCACAGTGAATGACATCAGCAGTCTTGCCAAAGTAGGGCATTTGAATTGTAGTGAGGTTGAATAGCCTAAAAAGCATTGCTCCTTCCACAGACAGAGACACATGCACACAAACACAGTTGCCATGTCTGGGATTAGAACTCCTACCTTACTAGTTTATCACACTACAGCATTACGCAGTTATAAGACATGCCACGGAGATGACTGGGCTACCCCTTTCCCAAAGGTGTATTTCACAGTGAATGACATCAGCAGCCTTGCCAAAGTAGGGCATTTGAATTGTAGTGAGGTTGACTAGCTTTAAAAGCATTGCTCCATACACAGAGACACACACATACATACACACACACACACACACACACACACACACACACACACACACACACACACACACACACACACACACACACACACACACACACACACACACACACACACACACAGAGTTGCCATGTCTGGGATTAGAACTCCTACCTAACTGGTTTATCACACTACAGCATTACGCAGTTTTAGGATGCAACATAGAGATTACTGACCTACTTCATTCCCAAAGGTGTATTTCAAAGTGGATGACATCAGCAGGCTTGTCATAGTTGGGCTATGGGGAGGGCAGTGTGTGTGCATGGGCCATAACCCATTCATCTAGAGGTTGACACACCACTTGCAGGCACACGCAGGGTCATATTCTGCAGGTACATGTATACAGCTGCTAGATGCCTTGTACAGTCATGTTGCACAGCTAGCACTTGCACCACATAGTATGTAATGCTGACGGATACCTGTGGCTAATTTCTACAGTGAGTGACATTTACACCATGTGGTTACAGCCATTTGGCTGTGTGCTGGGTGGGAAAGCCTCATGATGGATGGCTCTTTGTCACAGTCACTCTCTTCTACACATCTATGTATGTCTACTTTTGGCTTATTATAGTGTGTTGTCCTTGGATATATGTCTGTATTCCTATCCAATGTGTGTGCAAAGCATGGCTGGTGCATACTGAGGAGTGTATGCACTAACATCTGCAACTGTCTGATATGTATGGTCCACTATTGTTTGCAGACATGGGCTTCATTTGTTTAACTGTGTGAGCATGCCCAGTATAACCTTTCAGTATGTTGTTGTCTGACATTGCCTTCATTTCTCTAAGTGTGTGAGCATGCCCAGTATGCCCTTCTGTATTGAATGTGTGGATCCATTCCAGGTAGTTTGTACTCCAGTGCAGACCTTTGTGTTGTACACCTACAGGTAGCAAACTGCTTCTGCAGGGTATCAGTAGATCATTTGGCAATATAGGGACAAACTGTGCAGGAGATAGTGTCTACTGTAGGTGATTGTGTCTGTGCTGCTTTTGCTACATGGTACTGGTGTTAGCAGAGATATTCAGACATGTATGCTGTTATACACTGTGAAGTTTTATGTCCTCAAGTACTGTCAGATGGACATTCTTGCTCACAGTGATGTCCTGGGGGACAAGCGTGACTGCAGTTGTGTTTGGTATTGTGGGGAGATACTTACATATTCATGGTAAGTTATGCCATTCTGGAGGGGGAACTGCAGACACTTACTGCTGGGTCTGTGTATCTGGCTCAGCACCTTGGTACAGTGCTGGCAAAGGTTCCCATACTTGTACATCCATCGACATGACAGTATGGCCTTATCTTACTGTAGCAATACCTCACAACTCTACAGATTCACACAGGTTACCCAGAGGTAGGGGCCATGGGGCAGGACATTACCCCTATTCTGGTATATGGACAGGTTTGTAGAGACCCATTTATGTGTTTGCAGCCAGGGATAGTGTGTGCACACGGCTGTGTGTCGGACCTTGCACATTCCATGCTGGTCATGCTCCCAACCCCTCTCTATCATTCTATCCTCTTCCATACATTATGCATACATTCTCTGATACTTTCCCTAAGGTCATCGCCTCATCACAGCTGTGTTTTGGTGTTGGTCCACAGTGCATGCAGTGGGACAAGGTGGACATGTTACTGTGGTTTGTCTACATGGCCTTGCATATGGCTTATGTGGAGTGTGTTATGTTATTTGGGTGTCCATGACATAACATGCATTGGCAGTATCTGTGAGATACAGGTCTTTGGCAGAGGCCTGTAGGCCATTTGATATTGATGCGGGACAGCTGTGGCAGGCCGTTGCATTCTTTCAGTCCTACAGTCTCAGGCTGCCATACAGTATATTCCCCTGGGGTGACAGGGTAGGTGTGCTAGGTGTTCATGCCAATATTTTCTATCAGTCTTGATCAGGTGGTGTGGATGCTGGCAGGGTGCTACCTACAGCTAGGGACACACCTGCATGGGACACCTGCACTGCATGCTGCATTCTTTTGTTATTGCCATATACAGGTGGGGTCATATTGTACCCATTCCTAACAGCAGGGATACGACCAGAGAGGTACCTGTGGGTGGTGTTTTGATGAGATGGGTGCATGTGGGCTATGGACACTACTTGCATCTGATGCACAGATATGCATGGGGCATTCCAGTTATGCTGGCATGTGCAGGTACATCAGCTGTTTCCCAGTACATCAGTCCTACCACCTTTGTGATCTGCAAGTGTTTAGCCAGACGACACCAGTATCCCCTACTACAGGCCCAGATAATGTGATGCATACCTGTATGCACAATTCCAAGGGTGTGTCCATTTCACAGTTACACATTATATACTGCATGTCTGGGGTATTTTCCCCTGTGTACTGCTTGTATATCTAGCCCAACAGCCATGCCATGTCAATCTTTCTGATGGTGACACATATTGCCACCATACATTTACAGTGGCTTACTGCTAGCATGTGTTATAGTGGTGGGAATTGTCTTTGGCACTGCAGTTGTGAGGACTTGGCCCTGTCATCAGCAGTAGTGGGCAATGGCCACCAGGTCATACCTCAACATGCATACATACTGACCACTCCCACACAATATGAAACACACACCAACCTAACACACATACTTGCATATTGTGCAAATGCTACAATCTATCCTGCTACCTTGGCCACATCTGGGCATCTGTGCTCCACTGGTATTATACCTACACATACATGTTACTACATTTCTACATAGGACTGGGGGAGGCACACCTGACTGTTACTACTGTCTACATAGGATATGGGGGGGCACACCTGACTGTTTCTACATTGCTAAACAGGATTGGGGGGGCACACCTGACTGTTACTGCATGTCTACATTGGATTGGGTGGGCATACCTGACTTTTACTACATATCTATATAATCTATGGGGGGCACACCTAGCTGTTTTTACATTGCTAAACAGGATTGGGGGGCACACCTGACACTTGTACACATTTGCTATGACTGTACTGGTATGTCAGGTACGCCATTTCATTCTGCTTCCTAACCTATCATGTGACTAGAAGCATGTCAGTGTACTACAGATCTTATGCTTGATTGACCTACATATTAGTTTCTGACTTTCTACCCTTCATAACTAACATCCCACTGCCTGACCTTGTGTAGTCTGTCTGTGTAGGCCTGGGGGGAGGTTACCCATAGTCATCATTCAGTGGCCTTACCACAGCCTTTGTTTGTGTTTGTCTACACCTGTCCTGCTGACTGTGAATGTTGTTGGGTATGTGAACCTCCCTGACTGGCATGTGCATGTCATATGGACACACATGTGGCCCAGCACATTTCCTGCAGTGGGCTTTGTCACCATGTGTAATACTGGCTACTATGGTGACATCTGCATTTGTTACAGATGTCATGCTGCCACTATAGGTGTCTACTATCTGCTGGCATCCCATTCAGCCACCGATTCCCTTGCATGCTCACATCCATACCAGAGATACAGGTAACAACATATACTACTACATTTGGCAATAGGTAAGTTGAGTGACTTACCTTGTAGGTGTGCCAATACTGAGGGGGGTTCTGAAGGGCTGCCTATGTCGGATGCACATAGTACACTCCCTACACATGGTTGAGCACAAGTAGTGTCATGTTTGGTATCCCTTTTACTGTATGTGCGAGTCATAGAGAGGTGTCATTCCCTGGGTCCCTCCTGTGTCAGTGTATGTGATATGCATTGCCTCTTTGCCAAGGCCAGGGCATACTGGGCACACTTCCTTCTGCCTACTGGGGCAAGCTCAGGTTGTTCCTCCTCCTCCTAGTCACTCTGTGCCTTTGCAGGCCTTGGCAATGGTGGGGGGCTGTGTGGCCCTGCCCCATGCTGTTCCTGCTGCAGCTGTTTCCGCAGGATCATATTGTGTAGCATGGCACATACAATGAAAATTTGAGTACATGTAGCTGGTGAGTACTGCAAGGCTCCACCGGAAGTGTCCAGGCGCCGCAACCGTGACTTGAGAATCCCAAACGCATGCTTTATTATAATTCTGGTCTGTGCATGTGTGTCATTATGGAGTTCTTGTTCGGGTGTGTGTGCATTTCTGATTGGTGTCATCAGCCATGGCTCCAGTTCGTAACCAGCATCCCCCACTAGGTGACCATTAGGGATGTCCCCATTGGCAAATCTCTGGTACAGCTGTGTCAGATGCCAGATGTGGGAATCATGATAGCTTCCAGGGCAGCCAGCACACACATTCATTATTATGCCTTGGGCATTGCACACAACCTGGCAGTTGATGGAGGGGAAGCCTTGCATTTGATGTAGACACTACCCCATTCACCGGGTGGTGATTTGATGCGTAAGTGCATGCAGTCTATAGCACCCACTACCTCAGGGTTTTCTGCTAGTTGGTGGAAGAGATGCAGTATAATCCCCCTCATTTGCATAGGATTGCCTGCTGATGAATAGTTACATGTCCCACACTGAGCCTCCCCCCTTAGCAACCACTATTCACTGGCCATGTTGTCTTCTGCCTGCCATTGAGTATAATGGTAAAATAGTGATTTTGATTAGAATGCTTATTTTAGTTTTTTTTCTTATTTTCTGCCTGATCCCATTTGTGCTCCGCAGCCCTATGCTTAAACAGCCGAGATCGGCTAAAAAAAAAAAGTTGATTTTTTTTCTTTATGCAACTGTTTTCCATGCCAATGGCCTTATGGCTGGCCATTGGCATGCTTTCTACATGATATCCACCCTTTATTTGGAGCTGTCATGGCTTAGTTTTGTAGTTTGCAGAAATGTGCTCCTTTACTGGTGGAGTACATTTCTGCTGATTACACTAGTCCTGCACGGCCAGTTTCCAGCTTCCTGGATCATAAATTCACCTCATTTGCATGGATTTCTCCTGCAAATGGGGTAATTTGCATACGGGGATGAGTCCGTGCAGGACTAGTGCAGGAGTGCTTGTGCATGCCCATACAGGTTATTCATGGATCACACGGCAGACATATTGCCTACTGGAACTCCTGCACTAGTCCTGCACACTGTACAGGGCTTGCTGAATCTGGTGGAATGTCTTTTTAAACATTGGTTCTTTTACTACACATTCCCTGAGCTAAACATTATTGCAAGTACATTTTGTTTCCATTTTCTTTTAATGACATTACATGAAATTATAAAAAAGTATAGAAGGTAGATTACAGGAAGCACTGATGACTTGCTTTTACTCAGCTATGCTTTTATTAGTGAAATTAAATTACTGTTAAAGCATACTTTTGTATTCTTTTGTAGCAATTAGGAAATGAACATTTACGCTTTGCCAGTATCTTCTTCAGGCCACAACTCCATTCTCCAGCAACACCATACCAGTCAATCTGAGATTGAATTTGTGGATATCCATCCAGTCAACTAGGTTATGTTTAAAGGAAGATAGCGAATCACACTGCTTAACATGTGGGGAACTTTATTCCAGAGGTTTGGGAGGTACTGGGTTATAAACCTCTCCCGCATGTTTTATTTATATGTTGGTGAAGATTTAGGTTCCTGGTACCAGTATGAATGAGGATATTGATCTTGTGGAGAAATGGATGGTCCAAGATAATTGTGTCTCTATTGGCATGCTAAGCAAGACACAGATCTACCTATGAAAGTCTATAAGACACTCTATAAAGGAACAGATATTGTAGCCTCTCTTGGTAGTTAAGGAACTTTATGGATGTGATCTTTTTGGTTAGGAAATTTTGGGATCTTTCTAATTCTTTGGTGCATTTAGTAAGATTCATCAGATCCCAAAGGGGAAGTTGTACTCTGTAACTGGTCTGATTAATGATGAGTATAAGGGAGTAATTAGCTCTTAAAACCTGGATGATATTTCTTTGGCAATTAACTGGGCTTAATAAAAAGATTTCCTGACAACTATTGTAACATGATGATCACCAGTCAGGTAGCTATCTTGGTCCCTTACTACATATTTGGTTCTAGCTAGAATTCACACTGAAGACCAGGGATCACAATGAAGATATTGGCATAAAGGAAGATGGCCCCTACTAATATGCTCTATGGAGAAGTAGTGACGTGTTGTATACAGTCCATTGCACATCTTTCTCTCAGACCCTCGTGTAGATTGAGATGGTAAGGCTTAACATAAAACTCCAATCCCATAAATGTGCAACTGATACCTGTCTTTCCCTAATTTAGGTAATTACATAAGTTCATAGGTTCATAGGCTATCTGCCCGAAGGCATTAATAAGCCTAGCCAGAATGTGTTGCTTTCGCCACCCCCTTAGATTAGTTCCTTGTGCCTCTGTCCAGCAGAGCCATTGAAGTGATCCCTGGGGTAAACTTTCTGTTTCCCATCCACTCTTCAAGATTTCTCTTGAAGAGGGTTAGCGAGGAGCTCTGCCTAATGTAGACTGCAATCTTGTTACAGAGCATGGGAAGTCTCTGGGACAGGAATCTATCTCTCCAGCGTGTGTGGCTCGAGGGGATATAGTTTTCTTTAGGTGGAGCATGTCCATCAATTCTGGGTTGGACATGACCTTGTGAGATCACCTCTGAGTAGGTGGTATGCAACCGAGTACAGCTGGAGTTTCTTCAGTCGAGCTGCATAGGTCATCTGTTTGAGGCCAGTGATCCTCTTGGTGAGGTACTTCTGTGGTCTTTCCAGCTGTTGCAAGTGTCTTGTAAGGTACATCCCAAATGGGGCATTGTTCTCTATGATGGGTCTGATGAGTGATGCGTAGAGGGGCACAATGACCTCTTTTGATCTGGATGCAAACCGTTTTATGATTAGGTGGGCCACATAGAAGGATTTTCTAACTACTTTGGCAATTTGATTATTAAAGGAGAGGTTACTATCTACTTGGGTCCCCAGATCCCTTATTACATCTTCCATATTTAGGGGGCTACCACCTATGTGGTAGTTTGTGGGTACTTTGTTTTTTCCAAAGGGGATGACTATGCACTTTTTGGCATTTAGCTTGAGGCCATGGTTTTGACACCAGGTATCTGTCTCAGTGAGACCCTTTTGGAGGATGTCTGTGTCCACTGGAGAGTCACTTATAGCCCCTAGTTTGCAGTCGTCTGTGAACCTGGTCAGCCATAGTCCTTCTGTGCTTGCCTGTACCTCTGAGAAGTATATACCAAACAGGAGGGGTCCTAGGACTGAGCCCTGGGGAATGCCACTTGTAACCGGTTTAGAGTCAGACCTAGCTCCCGCAACTCTTACCATGTGGGTTCTATCCATGAGCCAGTTGGCAACCCATCTTGTGACATAGGGGTTTATGTTCAGGCTGGTTAGCTTGTCTATAATACCTCAATGGGGAATGCTGTTGAAGGCCTTTGCGAGGTCTAGGTAGGCTGTGTGGACCGCCTTTCCCTCATCTATAGCCTAGGTAACTGTCTCAAAGAAGTCCACCAGGTTTAGGAGGCATGATCTGCCCTTAACAAAGCTGAACTGGGGAGGGTCCAGAGTTTGGAGGTTCCCACTGTCTCTGTTTATGAGATCCATGATGATGCACTCCATAGCCTTGCAGACCAAGCTAGTCAGGCTTATAGGCCGATAGTTCATGCAGTCTGTTGTGGTAACCGTTGCTGTGTGCCACTCTATGGGCATGTAGCCTGTGGAGAGGTTGAGTTTGAACAGTGTATTTAGGTGAGGGGTTAGTTCATCTTTGAGCTCATGTCGAACGCAGCCTGGGACACCGTCCGGTCCCATTGATGCTGTGTTTTTGGCTTTGGAGAGGGCTGTTTTAACCTGAGTGTCTGTGATGTCAGGGGTGCTACATTCTTCTGGTATGGTTATGGGCACTTTTGGGGGTGAGAGGGGGGTGACGTTTTCACTGAACCTGTCTGCCAGGATGTTGGCGATATCGGTCAGTTCAGTGTATTTTGTGCCATTCTGCACTAACTCCAAGCAGATCTGAGAATTGCCACTTAGATTCTTGACATAGCTAAATAATGCCTTGTGGTTATCTTTGGAGTCCTTGGCAATTTTTCTTTCGAAGTTAGCCTTGGATGATTTTATGAGGGATCATAGTTTCTTGCTGATACTGATCAGGGATGTCTTCTCTTCTTGGGATTTTTCTCTTTTCTGTACTAGTTTCCTCCTTCTATTGTATAGCTTGTTTATGGCAGGGGTTCACTTGACTGGTTTACTTTTCTTGGAGGAGTGAGTCTTGGTTTTGCTTAGGATGGCATGATCCATGCATTCTTGTAGGTGCCCGTAGAGTGCATTAGTAAATGATTTTGTAGCTTGGACAGCATTATCCTTTGGCATGGGGGCTTTGAACCTTTCCACCTTAGTCTTAAGTAATGTGAAGTTTGCTTTTGAAAAGTTTTTCACGGTGGTTTCTTTGACTGGGGGTGGGGGCAGAATGCGGCTATCCAGAGTGATTAGTTTATGGTCATATCTAATCAGCAAGGGGTTGACCTCCAGTGTAGAACACCGGTCACCCATGTTGGTGATGACCAGGTCCAATATGTTGTCACCTCTGGTGGGGGTGTTGACCAGTTGATCCAGGATGTTTGAGTTTATAAATTCTAGGAAATGTTGGGCAAGGGAGTTTGTACTTGAGTAGTTCTCCCAGTTAATGTTTGGATAATTGAAATCATCGAATATCAGGGTGTTTGGTAGGACCTTTATGTTTCCCAGTGTTTCCAGAAATGCAGAATGGCAGTCCTGGGGCATGGTGGGTGATCTGTAGCAAGCTACAATTTGAATTGCAGTTTTACCCATTGTTAGTTGCACGTAGATGATCTCTGAAGCATCATGTTGTGCTACTAACCTGGAGGTGTGGGTATCCTTGATGAATATGGATACACCCCTGCCATTTGTATTTTGGTTTGGGTTCTGTGGCTGAAATGTATGGTATGAGTTGTAGCCTGGTAGTGCTGGGGTGCTCTCTGGAGCCTTAAACCAGGTTTCTGTTACTGCACACATATCGATTTTCTCCATACTGAGGAGTGCCTCGAGTGCGTGCATTTTGAGGTTTACACTTTTGGCAGTGAGTAGCATTACCCTCAGATTTTTGTAACTTGTGCTATTTACGGCGGTGGGTTTGTCTTTTGAGCCTTGCCTAAAAAAGGCACTATGGGGGTGGCAAGAGCCTTGGCCAGTATTTAAAAGTCTAAAGGTGACAGCTGCAAGCCGTTTCTAGCGAAGCAGCGTGGCTTGTCAAGCATGTCATCCCAGGCTGACAGACACTGGATTCCCTTTGAATGACACCAGAAGCCTAGCCAATTGTTGAAATTGATAATTTGTTTCTTTATACCGTGGTATCATTCTTGGTGAGGGCAGGATGCTACTCAGCATCAGGGTCATACTGGCCTGGGCTACGTGATCCGAGAACCCCTCCATGTCTCTTTTCACGGAGACATGGAAAGCCTAAGAAACTTCTTAGCTGTTGTAAATAATTTGTTAAAAAAAAAAAGCTTAAAATATGGGCAGAATGAGGGTATGAAACGTAATTCACTAAAACCATAGTCTGTGAACTCCCATCATGGAAGGCCAATTTTTACAGCTGGGAATACAAGGAAGGGGTATTTCCATAGAGATGGTCTGCACCTGTCGCCCCTGGGATTCAGGTTACTGGCTAAGGCTCTTGCCACCCCTATAGTGCCTTTTTTAGGCAAACTTCAAAGGACAAAACCACCACCGTAACAGATTCAAGCATGCAAAATCTGAAGGTAATGCTACTCAGTGCTAGAAGTCTATACCTCAAAATGCACTCTCTCGAGGCACTCCTAAAAATGGAGAACATCAATATCTGTGCAGTAACTGAGACCTGGTTCAAGGCTCCAGAGAGCACCCCTGCAATACCAGGCTACAACTCTTACCACACTTTTTGGCCACCAAACCAGGACCGAAACACTAAAGGTGGAGGAGTGTCAATATTCACCAAGGATATTCACACCACCAGGCTAATTGGCTAACACAATGTGTCTGAAATTCTCCAAAACACTGGGTAAGACTGCAATCCAAATTGTAGCTTGCTACAGATCCCCCACCATACCCCAAGATTCTCATTACAACTTTCTAAACATACTGGAAAATATTAAGATAGAACCAAACACCCTAATACTGGGTGATTTTAACTACCCTGCCATTAACTGGGAAAACTACTCATGTCCCAACACCTTTGCGCAACGGTTCTTGGAATTCATAAATTCCAACGCCCTGGATCAACTAATCCATAGTCCCACCAGGGGCAACAATATCCTAGACCTGGTCATTACCAACATGGGAAATCAATGCTCCATACCTATGGTCACCCCCTCGTTAGTCAGGTCTGACCATAAGCTAATCACCCTTAACATCCACATCCCACCCCCCCAGTAAAGAAACCGCCATAAAAAAACTTCTCCAAAGCCAACTTCATGCTACTCAAGTCAGAAGTGACAAACTTCATGATACCCATGCAGGCAGAACTGAAAGTTCAACTGCTGAATCCTACACTAAGGCACTGTCTGCACATCCACTCATGCATGAATCGTGCCATCCCAAATAGAACCAAAATGCTCTCATCCAAAAAAAGGAAGCCAATCTGGTGGTCCACTGCCATAAACAAACTTTACAACAAAAGGAAGAAACTTTTGCAGAAAAGATGAAAATCCCAGGATGCAAAAAACTCCCTTACTAGCCTCAGTAAGAAACTGAGATGCCTCATAAAATCCTCCAAAGCTAGTTACGAAAATAAAATTGCCAAAAATTCCAAAGACAACCACAAAGCATTCTATAACTATGTCAAGAATCTAAATGGCAATGCTCAGATCTGCTCTGAGATAAAACAGAATGGCATTAAATATACTGATCCGAAGGATATTGCCAATATCCTGGCAGATCGATTCAGTGCCAACTTCACCCCTCTCTCACCCCCTAAATGGCCCATCTCAATACTGGAAGATTGCCAAATTCCAGTAATAACAGCCACACAGGTACAAAACGCACTCTAAAGCCAAGAATACAGCATCCATGGGACCAGATGACATCCCGGGCTGTGTACTACATGAACTACAATATGAACTGGCACCTCACCTAAGTGTCATGTTTAATCATAGCCTCACCTCAGGTTTCGTGCCCACTGAGTGGCAGAGCTACAGTTATCCCAATCCACAAGGAGGATCCACCTTGGATCCTGGAAACTACCGTCCCATCAGTCTGACAAGCCTTATCTGCAAGGCCATGGGCGGTATTATCATGGAACTTATAAACAAAGGCATTGGCAACCTTCAAACACTGGACCCCACCCAGTTTGGGTTTGTGAAGGGCCGATCTTGTCTCCTGAACCTGACTGACTTCTTTGAATCAGTCTCCAGAGCCATGGACAAGGGTAAGGTGGTCCACACAGCCTATCTAGACCTTGCCAAGGCCTTTGACACCATCCCCCACTCTGGAATCATAGATAAACTTACTAAGTTGGGCATTAATCCCTATGTCACCCAATGGGTTGCTAAATGGCTTACTGATAGAACCCACACTGTAAAAGTAGCCGACTCCAAATCCAGCTCCAGACAAGTGACAAGTGGAGTACCTCAGGGTTCAGTCCTGGGGCCGCTCTTGTTTGGCATCTACTTCTCTGAAGTACAGGTCAACACTAAGGGACTCTGGCTAACAAAGTTTTCAGATTGTTTAATGAAATCTTGGAAAGTGAGAGGATGCCTGAGGAATGGAGAAAAAGTGTTTTGGTACCGATTTTTAAGAATAAGGGTGATGTGCAGAGCTGTAGTAACTACATAGGGATTAAATTGATCAGTCACAGCATGAAGTTATGGGAAAGAGTGGTGGAAGCTAGGTTAAGAAGGGAGGTGATGATTAATGATCAGCAGTATGGTTTCATGCCAGGAAAGAGCACTACAGATATGATGTTTGCTCTGAGAGTGTTGATGGAGAAGAACAAAGAAGGTCAGAAGGAGTCGCATTGTGTTTTTGTAGACTTAGAGAAAGCATATGACAGGGTGCCTAGAGTGGAGTTGTGGTATTGTATGAGGAAGTTGGGAATGTCAGAGAAGTATGTAAGAGTGGTACAGGATATGTACGAGGGCAGTGTGACAGTGGTGAGGTCTGTGGTGGGAGTGACGGATGCATTTAAGGTGGAGGTGGGATTACATCAAGGATCAGCTCTGCGCCCTTTCTTATTTGCAATGGTGATGGACAGGTTGACAGAGAGATCAGACAGGTGTCCCCATGGACTATGATGTTTGCAGATGACATTGTGATCTGTAGTGAGAGAAGGGAACAGGTGGAGGAGACCCTGGAGAGATGGAGATATGCTCTAGAGAGAAGAGAAATGAAAGTCAGCAGGACTAAGACAGAATATATGTGTGTGAATGAGAGGGAGGATAGAGGAATGGTGAGGATGCAAGGTGTATAGGTAGCGAAGGTGGATGAGTTTAAATACTTGGGATCAACAGTTCAGAGTAATGGTGAGTGTGGAAGAGAGATGAAGAAGAGAGCACAGGCAGGATGGAGTGGGTGGAGAAGAGTGTCAGGAGTGATTTGTGACAGACGTGTACCAGTAAGAGTGAAAGGGAAGGTCTACAAGAGGGTAGTGATACCAGCTATGTTATATGGGTTGGAGACAGTGGCATTGACAAAAAGACAGGAGTTAGAGTTGGATAGGGCAGAGTTAAAGATGTTAAGATTTGCATGAGTGTGACGAGGGTGGACAGGATCAAGAATAAGTATATTAGAGGGTCAGCCCAGGTTGGAAAGTTTGGAGACAAAGCTAAAGAGTCAAGATTACGATGGTTTGGACATGTGCTGAGGAGGGATACTGAGTATATTGGGAAAAAGATGCTAAGGATGAAGCTACCAGGTAACAGGAAAAGAGGAAGGCCTAAGATAAGGTTTATGGATGTGGTGAGAGAGGACATGCAGGTGGTTGGTGTGACAGAGCAAGATGCAGAGGACAGGAAGAAATGGAAACAGATGATCCACTGTGGCGAACCCTAATGGGAACAACCAAAAGAAGATGATGACTAGCTGCTAGAACCTACTGTCTATGGTGGGAGAACAAATATATAATGAATTGCCAGCAGTGATGTATGTGGTTGTTTTCATAAAAAATTGTGAAAATAACTTTATTTTGTTTTGCTTTAAGCCAGTGAAACTTAATTATAGTTGGTGGCTAATTTAAAGCTGACATATGAATCAATTTTGAATAAAAGTAGATAAATGCAGAACATTTTATCACCTGTCTGGAAAAGATATGAGATGACCTGTTATCAGGTGTTGTTCTGTTATGAAAGTTGGCACAAGTTATCATATGTCATTCTTCTTGATGGCGGATTAATTTAATTGTTTTGGTTTATGGTTGTTCATCTAAAAAGTCAGTTTAAAAATTAGACTGATGCATATATTAAGTCTCACTCTATTCTGATGATATATGCATCTGGCTGGGTAGCTAACTCTCCTTTAAGCATATCAATTCACTGTTTGGTTTTGAAGAAATACATCATTGATTCATCACACTGATATACTTTAAGAGTTGATGCATATGTAGCCCCATTGCTGTGGGGTATTATGAGTTATACTGATAGATTATTTTGTTTCAGTCAGTTATATCATTTTATTTAACCTCTACATTTTATACCAAGATTTCTCTGATATGAACCCAAATAGAATCTACAAATCTCAGTCTGGAAAGCCTATTAGCAAAACACATTCAGCAATTCCCGATACCTGCAGCTTTCTATAACTGTTTTTATTACTATATGTCTATCAATCTATCTTTGTATATTTATCTGTCTTGTCTGTCTGTGTATCTCTCTCTGTACCTATCAGTCTATTTCTCTCTCTCTCTCTGTGTATAAATATCTGTCGATTTCATTATACAGAAATACATGGCATAATGATGATTTCCAGAACAATTACAGTTAAGGATATTCATACACTTCTGCTTTATTCGACTTAGTGTAGATTTAGTCAAATGATACCATAAAATATAAACACTGTGCTTTTCCTATATCAATTGAAAAACTGCAAGGAATGGGAAACTGACTTACAAAGTAAAAGTGTTACTCATTTATGAGATCCAGAAGCCCTTAGCCTGCAGGCTTTGACAGTCAGCGATAAACTGGTGCAGAACAATAAAACAAAAACTGATGACCTTAACTCCTGCCATTTCTTTATTCATGACATTGACTGACATGAAGGAACATGGCAGTGGACATCACTACAGTACTTCAGAATTTAAAAAAAAAAAGTGTTTGAATGAGGCTCTGTTTTGGCCAGAGGAGCGCCTGCGGTGCTTGTAAATCAGCAGTACTAATGTCTTCAAACTGTTCAGATTTTATCATTTCTAATAATAATTTTAAATACACTATATATTCTTTCCTGCTTTTAGTACATGACTTTCTACATGAAGGTGTGTGTTTGTCTAGATAATGCCATTACAGTATTTTTGATAGGTTTACATGTATCAGCAGACTTTTCTGTACTTTGATCCATAATGTTTTTCTATGTGCTAGTATCTCAAGGACCTAGACTGCAGGAATGCTAGCAGGTGTACTTTAAAGTAAGAATTCATCAATGCGGTTAGCATGTAATGATACAGTTCTGAAATACAGATCCCATCTCCCATCTCCTGAGAAAAGAACTCAGCTTCCAGGGTAGTGTAACACCAGAGGCAGAATAGCGTACTCTTCAAATCTGGCATTCTACCTATCCAGTTTATTCAACAGAAGGTGAATCAGAAAGAAAAAAGTTGAATACTGATGGTCCTTTATGCATTTCACTATCTTGCTCAAAGGGTTGTAGAACCTGACACCACTGTGATCCCTGGCACAGCCTTAAGTAAAGATACATGTTTCTCTCCCCATTGAGCTCTCATTGGTATAACAACACATGGAGATGCATTTTTTAAACAACTTCTGTGGCAAAAATAAAACAAAAATTCCAGTGTGTTTTTGTTTCAGAATTATATCATGCTATAGTTAATAATTTCTGCTAGAGTTGCTTACTTAGACCGTGGCAACCCAATATACATTTAGATTTAAATGCAACAGCAAGAAGAAAACCTGCACTTGGCATAAAATAAACTCACAGGTAGTAATGCAACGGTACCTGATATACAAGGACAAGTATGCAAAAATCTAATTCTTACACTCTAAATTCACTTTTTTATCTTAACAAGGCAGATTATATGAACTGACTCTTTAAAAGATTTTTGCATGTGCATATTTAGAGGTCCCAGGATATGTCCACTTGTAGTGATGAACTCTAACCTGATTTTTCTAACTTCCTTTCTTTCAACATGTATATCTCTAGAGGAAGAAAAGTAGGCAGTCAGTCAGCCACATGCATTTCATGTTTTCCTCTTTGACACCAAAGATACAAAGATCATTTTCAAAAAGTGTTACATACAAGAACCTGATGAGGGTGTTTGCCACCTAATCTAAAATGAGGCCTGGCATGAAGATGGTGCACCAGTCTATAAACAGTCTTATTCACAATGGTCTTTAGTGTGATTACTTATCCGTATCTTTTACCTTATAGGTTACAGCAAAGCAGCTAATGTCAAACTGTAATGTGTTCCACCCCCATACATGCTGAAATATAATACTCCTCAACATTTATTGTAGAGGGCAGAATAGCTCAATGGCAGACAATTGTTTCCATTAATCAGTAATCTATGAGCACCTGTAGTAACAGTTGCACTGGGTACATATCACTTTCATTGGCATTATGTAAAGTAAGCAGGCCTTACTTTCTTAAAAAACTTTAGATTATGTCATATGATATCTTCAGCATATATGACCTGCATTATCTGATAGATATGTTAAGTGACTGAGGCCATGACTTTCAAAGCAGCTAAGAGCTCTTAATTAATGCAGTGTAGTTGGAAGCCTTAGCTCATGTTTCATTCCATTTTAGTTATTTTAACATTTTCATCACTAAAAGTTAATATGCATTTATTTCCGTAAAATCATTCTCAGCCTACAACTGATGCAGGTACATTTATGAGGGGTATAAAAGACATATCTGCCTTATTACTTTCATACTTGTATAAGGTATTTATAGTACATATCACTGAGGTTACATATTGGATTTTGGTCACTACAGGGTGGACTGAGGAGGACAGGGTGAAGCCAACATTTTTGGGACTGTATAACATCATCTGCAATGTACCCCTCTCCCCAGCAAGAGTAGCTCCCAAACCAAACACAGACAATGTACATTTCTGTACAGTATACATTCTCAATACA
The DNA here is from genome assembly GCF_019279795.1 of Protopterus annectens. Taxonomy (NCBI): domain Eukaryota; kingdom Metazoa; phylum Chordata; order Ceratodontiformes; family Protopteridae; genus Protopterus; species Protopterus annectens. The sequence continues at coordinate 248,402,894 of NC_056737.1, forward strand.
GAACAAATGCACTCCTGAAATCACAGGTCTAAACAACTAAACAGTGAGAAATTCTAGATATAACAGTTATCCATTATAAATTTGCCAGATTTTTTTTCTCAGCTGAATTTTAGCATATTTCATTAAATAAAATAATGGAGCTGCCCACTGAGTCATTTAAAAATATCAGTTCCTTCCTAGGGCAGGAAGAAGGGAGGGGAGGGGTCATTTGCCATGCCACAGAGACTGGTATTGGCAAGTAGCTATGCAAAGGGAGTAGAATTTAGTAGATATCATTCTTACTTGCATGGCAAAATTGCAGCACAACTATACCCTAGGAGAAAGGCATGAAGGAAACAACAACATGTTTAGTGTAAGAGCAATGCATTTTGTTTAACATAGTTGCTAAACCAACAGAAACTGTCCATACAAGATTATAAATATTTTCAGCAACGATCTGCCACATCATATCATATTTTTGGAGTTCTATCTTAAAGATCCCTGTAAACTGCAACATGCAGCTCTTGAGATTTATACCTTAGATTCAACAGCATATCCCTTTATATAACAATCTTACAGTGAAAAGGATTTTTTTTTTTGGTTGGTTTCAATAAAACAACCCTTTCCATGCATTCTCATGTGCATGATCCCATGTGGAAGTTAGGCTTCATTAATATTATACAGACTTGGTGCAAATAATAGGACATTGTCTCTCTTCAGGCCTATGTATAATAATGCCTGTCACAGTGATCTTTGAAGCTGAACTCTTCAGTGTCACTTGGAAACATAAGAATTGGAAATAATGTCCATCACTGTGAACTAGTTTTGGCAATAATTCTAAAGCGTATGCCAGAAATAACCAGGGATGAAAGAATATCTGGTTTAAATGTAATCAGGAGCTACTTCAGTTTGTTTAATGAAACATTTATGGATGAAGATAACATGCTTCTCAACCTCTTAGTGCAAGAAATCTGCACAAAGCCAAAATTAACCAAGGGCAAAGGCCAAAAATAGGGACAATTTTTAAATATTACTCTTATAAACTTATAGAGTTAATAGAATAACAGGTAGAACTATTGCTAGAAATCAAAGAATTCCAATGGCAAGTAAGATTAAATGCTGTCCAACCCCCATGTTTAAATGAGAAAATTTCTATACTCCCTATTCTAAAGAAGAGAACATTAGAATTGTGATTTCTCAAGTTGTTAGTTAGAACAGGCATTAGGAGCTAATCAAGTATTCATTCAAGAAGTAAGGGTATGGCACATTTTCAACCATTTTTTGATTCCCTGACATGGTTTTAAAATATATTGTTTCTGTTTCAAACTGAGTCTTATATGCTCACATCTAAATTTTTAGCAGTCATAAACTATACAAGTATGAATTTTTAGTAATGGTATATGTGTAAACCACATATTTTAGAATGTATTCAGTATTCAAATTAACATACATTTTTATTTTTCAGTATGTATGTATACATAATTCTATTGGCATGAAATGCAGGAATTGTTTTGGATATATAAAAGTAACATGACAATCTTATTTTAAAGTTTTATAGTAGCATATATCTTTAGAAATGAATGAGTTAGCAATATTAGTTAACTGGTAAGGTTTATAAGGAAGCTGTATTTATACTATGTTTGTTCTGATGAAGTTCCAGGATTAAGTGTAGTGGGATGAAAGCGCTTGACAGAGTGGATTACAATAAATTTTCTTGGATTTTATGACTATGCTGCATTTTTGAACTCACACATGTGAAGGTCTCAAACTGAGGTTTTTTCTTTATAAAATAATAGGTTTGGCATTAGTGTGCATTTTCCAAATTATATGAAATGTGAAACTCAAATGTCTATCATTATTCAGTGACTTCAATCCTCAGTGATTTGCCAGAAAATAACAATTTTTTTATAAGGAAAAGTCCAAAATATGAGGCAAAAATCTGGAAATCCTGAAAAATTCTGTGCAGTTGAAAGGTATGGAAGCCAAGGAAAGATTTATTCAGACATCTGAGGTGGTAAGGAGGTAAATAGCAGATTTGTTTTTCTGAAATGAGTTTATAATCAGATGCTTTAATGCAATCTTTAATGATTTTTGCCACTGCACTACAGTTGATCTTAGTCAAAACACTGGAATTGGTAAGTTAAGATTCTAATGTTTCTATACTCCAATCGCTCATCTTTGATAGGGGAGTGGCATAGCTGGTCACATGACCCCTCCCCAATGGGAAACTGACCACGTGTCTCCAAGCACTGCTCCTGCTCTACCTCTCAGATTTCCTTCATTCACTGCAAATGGCCTATTGCCCTCCTGAGACTCTGGAGGAAGATGGTCCCAGAGCCCGCCTCCTTGTATCAACAATCATGCCCAGCATGTGGGCCTTCACACTGTGAACAAGGGGGCCAAATGGAGAGATGCTAAGTCAGCAAATAAAGGACAGTATTATTGCTGAAATTGAATTAATCCTCAAGTCTTGGTGAGTACCTTTGCAAAGTGAACCCTGTTTTTCACAAAAGCTCACCAAGATGACACTGATATATAGACTGTATTTATATACCATATAACATGGACAGAAGTAGGTTAAAAATTAAAAAAAAGAGAGCTGGGTGCACAAGACTCAGGATAAAAAAGTGTCTAATCCCTGTAGGCACACTGGTGCCAGGAGCGGAAAAGATGACAGTGTAGAATCCTCAAAATACAGAAACATTCCTACAATGGGGCCAGGCCAAGGGGGAGGATGGCCCCCCTGTTGTAGAAGGAAGTAGTAGTCCACAAAAATCACAAAAACTAATAGACCAAAGAAGACCCATAAAGACGATAAAGTGGACTATTGAGGATAAGAAAGAAATTATGTATTGTTACTATAATGCAAAAAGCCCAGAATTTCCTGATGCAAGATACACAAAATGATTAAGAGAGAAATTAGAGGAAAGAAAAATACTTCCACAGGAAAAACTGTCAGAAGCTTCAAATAAAAATTTGTGTTCATTAATACAACAGATTTGTGAAAAACAGTATATAGATTAAGCGACTTTGGTCTGTTTAGAAAAAGAAGCATCTGAGGAAGTGTGAAAATATAAACAACAAAACCTAGACATATTTGAAAAGTATAAAAAAGAAATATGGACATGGGAAAGAAAGAGAGATTTGATATAGTGCAATATTTATGCAAAGGGAGAAAGCCCAATTAATCAATATAAAGAAGGCAACCCCAAAGACATTCAAAGAGAAATACGGGCAAATGCATCTGGATATGGAAAATTTCACAATAAACAAATAATATCACAAAGATGGAACATAGAAAAGAAGATCAGTAAAGTAGAAGTTAAAAAAATAGAAGTTGAAGTTAAGGAGTGCCTGCAAAGTGAAGGATTTGGTGTAGAAGGTCTAACACAGATTACATCACAGCATGATGGAACGAGTCCATAAAGTAAAGAGAAGCAGGAAGATCAGGAGACATCTGAAGAAGAAATGTGGACATGGGAAAGAAAAAGAGATTTAATATGGTGTAATTTAATTTAAGTGTAATTTGCAAACAAAACTAACCAATACAAAAAGAACAGCACCAAATATATTTGAAGAGAAATACAGGCAAAAGAATCCAGACATGGAAAACATTACAATACAAAAAATAAGAAGACAAAGAAGAAAAGCAGAAAAGGAGATTAGTAATGGAGAAGTTAAAGAAATAGAAACTGGGGTTATGGAGTACCTGCAAAGTGAAGGATTCAGTGTAGAGAATCTAATTCAGAAAGCACCACAACAGAACAGAGCAATGGATATCCAAATTAAGAGGAATCTAGTGGAACAGGAAGCAATTGGTCAGGTGCCATATGAAGATATCTAGGAGGCTTCTACAGGAAACCAGTATAAATGTTCACTTGAAGCTGGACAGCAAGGGAAGGAACACAAAACTGTGGAAACTCTGATGCAGTCAATGTTGAGAAGTGATAGGCCAGTGAGTTCCCATATGACAGAGCAACGAATGGCACAGGGTGAAATTGAAGAAAATGTGCCACAGGAAGATGCTATAGAACTTTCTATAGAATGCCCACAGGAAATGGAAAACAAGGGATGTGCCCCCAGTTTGGAAGAAAATGAGCTAAGAGAAGAGTTGCTTGATTTAATGGACATAGATAGCTATATTAAGAACAATGAAAGAAATCGACTGCAGAAGGTCAATAAAACCCAAAGTCAGAAGTCTGATAAAACACATGAATACACTAATTAGGACTGTTCATAGAGATCTATGCAATATAACTAAACAGGATATATTACTGTGCAGCTAAATTAATAACTGATAAAAATTCTACCACAAGAACACATGGGGAATATCGAATAGAGAAAACTATAAAGCAATTAAGACTAGAAGTGCCACTGTTAAGAAAGAATATATCAACAAAAAAATACTAAGAAAGATAGATGTGATAAAAACAATGCACAGTGTTAGAACAGACTAGGATCTATCATGCACTATCGCAAATAACAAACTAAAAATTTCAGCACAGGCAGAAAAACTTAGAAGATACACAGATAAATATAAAGGAAAAGTACAAAATAAACAATTTATTGATGACCCAAAAAGGTTTTATAGAGAATTGGGAAACAAGGTAAAAGGAATTGAAAGACTGACACAAAAAGAAGAAATAGATACATTTTGGAGAAGTATCTGTGAAGATCCTGTAGAACATAACAAAGATGCTAAATGGAAAGAAAAGGTAAAAGAAAGAATAAGAAGTTTAAAGATACAGGATATGAAATGGGATGAATAACAGGCAGAGAGATTCAAACAAAGTTAAGAAAAGCCTCTAATTGGAAAACCCCAGGCCTAGATGCAGTACCTAACTTTTGGTTAAAAGTATTAACATCTTTGCATGAAGATTTAGCCATAAGTAAGAACAATTTATATGCACACCCCAAACAGGCACCAACCTGGCTAACAACAGGAAAAACAATGCTCCTACTTAAGAGTGAACCTGCAAGTTACCCTAAAAATTATAGACCAATAATATGTCTTCTCGTGATGTATAAACTATACACAGGAAATTATGCTGACAGAGTTTATAGTCATTTAGAAGAAAACTCAATTATGGCAATAGAACAAAAGGGCAATAAAAGGAAGTCATATGGAACAAAGGCTCATTTGTTGTTAAATAAAGTCTTAGTGGAGAACTGTAAAAAGGGGAAGAATCTAAATATGGCATGGATTGACTACAAAAAAGCATTTGATAGTATCCCACATTCATGGATAATATGGCATGGATTGACTACAAAAAAAGCATTTGATAGTATCCACATTCATGGATAAAAGAGTGCTTAAAAATGTATAAGATACACCCTACACTGATCGACTGCATTACAGTGACCATGAAACAGTGGCAGACTACTTTGCAATTAAGCTGTGATCAGGGGCGGCCCGTGCTATCGGGCTGCCGGACTGCAGCCCCCTCAACCAAAAAAAAAAAGAAAGAAAAAAAAGAAAGAAAAAAAAATATTTTTAAAATTCGCGGACTCAGCGCATGCGCAGTAGTCCAGACTACTGCGAGTCTACTGCGCATGTTCGCGGCAGTCCGGCAATCCAGGTAGGGGAACATAGGAGATGTCTGTGCACTTTTAAAGTGCACAGACTCGCTGGGAAAACGCGTCGGAACCGGACTGCAACAGCAGCAGTCAGCGCCGGGACTGTGGAGTAGGGTTTGGATATCGGGAATCTCGCGGGACTATGGAGTATTGCACAGGCATTTGGATTAACGTTATGGAGAATGGGCAGCAAGGACAGGTAAGTGTGTTATTTATTTTAGTCTAGAATGGTAGGGAAGTGTGTGAATGAATATTTCAATGGCCTGGTGTGTCTGTTTACTAGGGAAGTGTGTGAATGAATATTTGAATGGCCTGGTGTGTGTGTTTACTGTTTAGTAGGGAAGTGTGTGAATGAATATTTGAATGAATGGCCTGGTGTGTGTGTGCACTGTTTAGTAGGGAAGTGTGTGAATGAATATTTGAATGAATGGCCTGGTGTGTGTGTGTGCACTGTTTAGTAGGGAAGTGTGTGAATGAATATTTGAATGAATGGCCTGGTGTGTGTGTGCACTGTTTAGTAGGGAAGTGTGTGAATGAATATTTGAATGAATGGCCTGGTGTGTGTGTGCACTGTTTAGTAGGGAAGTGTGAATGAATATTTGAATGAATGGCCTGGTGTGTGTGTACTGTTTAGTAGGGAAGTGTGTGAATGAATATTTGAATGAATGGCCTGGTGTGTGTGTGTACTGTTTAGTAGGGAAGTGTGTGAATGAATATTTGAATGAATGGCCTGGTGTGTGTGTGTGTGTACTGTTTAGTAGGGAAGTGTGTGAATGAATATTTGAATGAATGGCCTGGTGCATGTGTGTGTGTACTGTTTAGTAGGGAAGTGTGTGAATGAATATTTGAATGAATGGCCTGGTGCATGTGTGTGTGTGTACTGTTTAGTAGGGAAGTGTGTGAATGAATATTTGAATGAATGGCCTGGTGTGTGTGTGTGTGTACTGTTTAGTAGGGAAGTGTGTGAATGAATATTTGAATGAATGGCCTGGTGTGTGTGTGTACTGTTTAGTAGGGAAGTGTGTGAATGAATATTTGAATGAATGGCCTGGTGTGTGTGTGTACTGTTTAGTAGGAAGTGTGTGAATGAATATTTGAATGAATGGCCTGGTGTGTGTGTGTACTGTTTAGTAGGGAAGTGTGTGAATGAATATTTGAATGAATGGCCTGGTGTGTGTGTGTACTGTTTAGTAGGGAAGTGTGTGAATGAATATTTGAATGAATGGCCTGGTGTGTGTGTACTGTTTAGTAGGGAAGTGTGTGAATGAATATTTGAATGAATGGCCTGGTGTGTGTGTGTACTGTTTAGTAGGGAAGTGTGTGAATGAATATTTGAATGAATGGCCTGGTGTGTGTGTACTGTTTAGTAGGGAAGTGTGTGAATGAATATTTGAATGAATGGCCTGGTGTGTGTGTGTACTGTTTAGTAGGGAAGTGTGTGAATGAATATTTGAATGAATGGCCTGGTGTGTGTGTGTACTGTTTAGTAGGGAAGTGTGTGAATGAATATTTGAATGAATGGCCTGGTGTGTGTGTGTACTGTTTAGTAGGAAGTGTGTGAATGAATATTTGAATGAATGGCCTGGTGTGTGTGTGTACTGTTTAGTAGGCAAGTGTGTGAATGAATATTTGAATGAATGGCCTGGTGTGTGTGTGTACTGTTTAGTAGGGAAGTGTGTGAATGAATATTTGAATGAATGGCCTGGTGTGTGTGTGTACTGTTTAGTAGGGAAGTGTGTGAATGAATATTTGAATGAATGGCCTGGTGTGTGTGTGTACTGTTTAGTAGGGAAGTGTGTGAATGAATATTTGAATGAATGGCCTGGTGTGTGTGTGTACTGTTTAGTAGGGAAGTGTGTGAATGAATATTTGAATGAATGGCCTGGTGTGTGTGTGTACTGTTTAGTAGGAAGTGTGTGAATGAATATTTGAATGAATGGCCTGGTGTGTGTCTCTACTGTTTAGTACGCAAGTGTGTGAATGAATATTTGACTGAATGGTCTGGTGTGTGTGTGTACTGCTTAGTAGGAAGTGTGTGAATGAATATTTGAATAGATGGCCTGGTGGTGTGTGTGTGTGTGTTTAGTAGGAAGTGTGTGAATGAATATTTGAATGAATGGCCTGGTGTGTGTGTGTGTGTGTGTGTGTGTGTGTGTGTGTGTGTGTGTGTGTGTGTGTGTGTGTGTGTGAGAAAATGCCCCAGGTGCTCATGGTGGTGTGGTAGAGAATACCTCAGGCTTGAACCCTGTACCCTGTATGCAGGTGTTAAAGACTTGAGTTCCCTACCCACCACCATTTGTAAAACAAATTGCAGATTTTTGCCTCATATTTGATCTGATCTGTTCCTCATAATATCTGTGGTTTGTAAATGTTTTAATGCTTGATATTTTATGGTGTAGTAGTAGCATTGTTGCCTCACTGCTGCAGGTTCTCAGGTTTGATTCTTGGTTGGGGTTCCTTCTTTGTGGGGTCTGTATCTTCTCCCTGTGTTTGTGTGGGTTTGCTTTTGTGTCCTCCCATGTTACAAAGACATGTCTGTATTATTTCTTCCTGGGCCTCTGCTGAAAATTGTTTTTTTGTTCCAAGTCAGACTGTCCTGATTAACAAATGTTAAATAAAATTGACAGGCATTTGAATTTCAGACTTCAGGTTTCTGAATGTTTAATTCCTTGCATAATTGATGGTGCAATGGTAGTATTGTTGCCTCACAGCTATAGGTTTTCTGGTTTGATTCTTGGTTGGGGTGGCTTCTGTGTGGAGTCTGCATCTCCTCCCTGTGTTTGTGTGGATTTGCTCTGGTGCCCTGCCATTTTACAAAGACGTGTCTGCAGTATTAATCCATGCGTCTCTGCTGAAAATTGTTTTTGTTCTGTCCGCAGTAAAATTGACCGGCATTTGAATTTCAAACTTCATGTTCTTCAGAATACATAGTAGCACAACCTTTTTTTCTAGCAATTTTCTAAGTTTATAAGATTAATATTTTAAATTTGTCCCTATTTTTGGGACTGTATTCCCCCATTATTGGCTTTGTCCAGGTTTTTGTGCTAAGGTTGACAGCTATGGCAAGAACTGAATTCACTGAATATGTTTGAGGGCTGTATTCCCTCATTACTGGGTTTGTCCAGGTGTTTTGTACTAAGAGGTTGACAGCTATGGTGAGAACTGAATTCACTAAATGATAGCCATTTAAGTTTCAGTCTTCCTCTCTTTTACAAAGCAGCTGATGTGGCGTAGTGGTATGTTACTCTGACTGTTTTGCTCAGGGACCTTGGCAGTAAAATATATGGTGGCAACACGCAACTTTCCAAGATTATACAAGCAATGTTTAATGTGTCCCTGGTTTTTGGGCTTTTGACCCCCCCCCATGCAGTTGAGTATTGAGTAGATTTTACAAGGAGCTGAGAGCTGCAGGGGAATAGAAGTTTACTGCTATCCCTAGTTAATACTATAGCACAACAGGTTGTGTACTTGCTTTTGATGCAGAAGGCTGTGGGTTCTACTCCCACAAGGTGGATGCTGCCATACTCAGAATGTTCTCCTTGGTGAAGATACTAACTATGAGTTCGTTATCAGTTTGCCATCCATTTCCTCTTGCAATATTATTACTAGCTTATCATTTTTTTAATGTAATATAGGCAATTTATTCCTGAGGGCAACAGACACTTTATTTTTCGATGAAACCATGAAATATAAAGGTGATTGCTAGCAGCAACCGCTTCAATAGTTACATATTTCTTTAATGTGGAATTATTTAGATGACTTACTTCAGAGATTGTGCATATTTACTGATAATGGACTGTAGAATTGCATATTTACTGATAAAGGTGGACTGTAGAATTGCGCATATTTACTGATAATGGTGGACTGTAGAATTGTGCATATTTACTAATAATGGTGGACTGTGGAATTGTGCATATTTACTAATAATGGTGGACTGTAGAATTGTGCATATTTACTAATAATGGTGGACTGTAGAATTTTTTATAAGGAAAAGTCCAAAATATGAGGCAAAAATCTGGAAATCCTGAAAAATTATGTGCAGTTGAAAGGTATGGAAGCCAAGGAAAGATTTATTCAGACATCTGAGGTGGTAAGGAGGTAAATAGCAGATTTTTTTTCTGAAATGAGTTTATAATCAGATGCTTTAATGCAATTTTTAATGATTTTTGCCACTGCACTACAGTTGATCTTAGTCAAAACACTGGAATTGGTAAGTTAAGATTCTAATGTTTCTATACTCCAATCGCTCATCTTTGATAGGGGAGTGGCATAGCTGGTCACATGACCCCTCCCCAATGGGAAACTGACCACGTGTCTCCAAGCACTGCTCCTGCTCTACCTCTCAGATTTCCTTCACTCACTGCAAATGGCCTATTGCCCTCCTGAGACTCTGGAGGAAGATGGTCCCAGAGCCCACCTCCTTGTATCAACAATCATGCCCAGCATGTGGGCCTTCACACTGTGAACAAGGGGGCCAAATGGAGAGATGCTAAGTCAGCAAATAAAGGACAGTATTATTGCTGAAATTGAATTAATCCTCAAGTCTTGGTGAGTACCTTTGCAAAGTGAACCCTGTTTTTCACAAAAGCTCACCAAGATGACACTGTTATATAGACTGTATTTATATACCATATATCATGCACAGAAGTAGGTTAAACATTACAAAAAGAGAGCTGGGTGCACAAGACCCAGGATAAAAAAGTGTCGAATCCCGGTAGGCACACTGGTGCCAGGAGCGGAAAAGATGACAGTGTAGAATCCTCAAAATACAGAAACATTCCTACAATGGGGCCAGGCCAAGGGGGAGGATGGTCCCCCTGTTGTAGAAGGAAGTAGTAGTCCACAAAAATCACAAAAACTAATAGGCCAAAGAAGACCCATAAAGACGATAAAGTGGACTATTGAGGATAAGAAAGAAATTATGTATTGTTACTATAATGCAAAAAGCCCAAAATTTCCTGACGCGAGATACACAAAATGAAGAGAGAGAAATTAGAGGAAAGAAAAATACTCCCACAGGAAAAACTGTCAGAAGCTTCAAATGAAAATTTGTGTTCATTAATACAACAGATTTGTGAAAAACAGTATATAGATTAAGCGACTTTGATCTGTTTAGAAAAAGAAGCATCTGAGGAAGTGTGAAAATATAAACAACAAAACCTAGACGTATTTGAAAAGTATAAAAAAGAAATATGGACATGGGAAAGAAAGAGAGATTTGATATGGTGCAATATTTATGCAAAGGGAGAAAGGCCAATTAATCAATATAAAGAAGGCAGCCCCAAAGACATTCAAAGAGAAATACGGGCAAATGCATCTGGATATGGAAAATTTCACAATAAAAAAATAATATCACAAATATTGAACATAGAAAAGATGATTAGTAAAGTAGAAGTTAAAAAATAGAAGTTGAAGTTAAGGAGCGCCTGCAAAGTGAAGGATTTGGTGTAGAAGGTCTAACAAAGGTTACATCACAGCATGATGGACTGAGTCCATAAAGTAAAGAGAAGCAGGAAGACATCTGAAGAAGAAATATGGACATGGGAAAGAAAAAGAGATTTAATATGGTGTAATTTAATTTAAGTGTAATTTGCAAATGAGAAAGCAAAACTAACCAATACAAAAAGAACAGCACCAAAGATATTTGAAGAGAAATACAGGCAAAGGAATCCAGACATGGAAAACATTACAATACAAATAATAAGAAGACAAAGAAGAAAAGTAGAAAAGGAGATTAGTAATGGAGAAGTTAAAGAAATAGAAAATGGGGTTATGGAGTACCTGTGAAGTGAAGGATTCAGTGTAGAGAATCTAATTCAGAAAGCACCACAACAGGACAGAGCAATGGATATCCAAATTAAGAGGAATCTAGTGGAACAGGAAGCAATTGGTCAGGTGCCATATGAAGATATCTAGGAGGCTTCTACAGGAAACCAGTATAAATCTTCACTCGAAGCTGGACAGCAAGGGAAGGAACATAAAGCTGTGGAAACTCTGAAGCAGTCAATGTTGAGAAGTGATAGGCCAGTGAGTTCCCATATGACAGAGCAACGGATGGCACAGGGTGAAATTGAAGAGAAGGTGCCACAGGAAGATGCTGTAGAACTTTCTATAGAATGCCCACAGGAAATGGAAAACAAGGGATGTGCCCTCAGTTTGGAAGAAAATGAGCTAAGAGAAGAGTTGCTTGATTTAATGGACATAGATAGATATATTAAGAACAATGAAAGAAATAGACTGCAGAAGGTCAATAAAACCCAAAGTCAGAAGTCTGATAAAACACATGAATACACTAATTAGGACTGTTCATAGAGATCTATGCGATATAACAGAAGTAAACAGGATATATTACTGTGCAGCTAAATTAATAACTGATACAAATTCTACCACAAGAACACAGGGGGAATATGGAATAGAGAAAACTATAAAGCAATTAAGACAAGAAGTGCCACTGTTAGAAAACTATAGAAGAAAGAATAGATCAACAAAAAATACTAAGAAAGATAGATGTGATAAAAACAATGCACAGTATTAGAACAGACTAGGATCTATCATGCACTATCGCAAATAACAAACTAAAAATGTCAGCACAGGCAGAAAAACTTAGAAGATACACAGATAAATATAAAGGAAAAGTACAAAATAAGCAATTTATTGATGACCCAAAAAGGTTTTGTAGAGAACTGGGAAACAAGGTAAAAGGAATTGAAAGACTGACAAAAAAAGAAGAAATAGATACATTTTGGAGAAGTATCTATGAAGATCCTGTGGAACATAACAAAGATGCTAAATGGATAGAAGAAGTAAAAGAAAGAATAAGAAGTTTAAAGATACAGGATATGAAATGGGATGAATAACAGGCAGACAGATTCAAACAAAGTTAAGAAAAGCCTCTAATTGGAAAACCCCAGGCCTAGATGCAGTACCTAACTTTTGGTTAAAAGTATTAACATCTTTGCATGAAGATTTAGCCATAAGTAAGAACAATTTATATGCACACCCCAAACAGACACCAACCTGGCTAACAACAGGAAAAACAATGCTCCTACTTAAGAGTGAACCTGCAAGTTACCCTAAAAATTATAGACCAATAATATGTCTTCTGATGACGTATAAACTATACACAGGAAATGATGCTGACAGAGTTTATAGTCATTTAGAAGAAAACTCAATTATGGCAATAGAACAAAAGGACAATAAAAGGAAGTCATATGGAACAAAGGCTCATTTGTTGTTAAATAAAGTCTTAGTGGAGAACTGTAAAAAGGGGAAGAATCTAAATATGGCATGGATTGACTACAAAAAAGCATTTGATAGTATCCCACATTCATGGATAATATGGCATGGATTGACTACAAAAAAAGCATTTGATAGTACCCACATTCATGGATAAAAGAGTGCTTAAAAATGTATAAGATACACCCTACACTGATCGACTGCATTACAGTGACCATGAAAGAGTGGCAGACTACTTTGCAATTAAGCCATGATAAAGAACAAATTATTATCCCAGGGATAAAAATTCAGAGGGGGATATTCTAGGGTAACTCTCTGTCACCATTGCTATTCTGCCTTGCTCCTAGAAAATAACAAAGTGTAAAGACTTCTCACCTTCTCTTTGTCAATGATTTAAAACTGTATAGCTCATCAGATGAGGAAATGACAGCACAACTGCAGGTTGTCAAAATGTTTTCAGATGATATAAGAATGTTATTTGTCATAATAAATGTGCAAAAGCAACTTTTAAAGCAGGAAAACTGCAGCACCAGGAAAACATCAGTTTGGGACAAGAATGTGATATAAAAGAACTTGAGCAAGAGGGAGTGTATAAATATTTGGGAATTGATGAAGGATCAACAATAAAACATTAACAAATGTGAATAAAACTTTGTAAGGAATATTTTAGAAGAGTTAAATTAATCCTGAAAACAGTGCTGACATCTAGGAACAAAATCTAAGCTATAAACCAATTTGCTCTTTCTGTCCTAACTTACAGTTTTGAAGTGATTGATTGGCCACCAAAACATGATGGCTAGATTAGCTAGGAAAACAAGAAGGATGCTTCATGCTCACCAAATGATTTATAAAAATCAGTGTATACCAAGATTATATTTTCCCCGTTCCAAAGGAGGGATGGGCCTCCTTGAAAATGATTACTTGTGTAGATCTGCAATTGTGGGACTCCCAACATATCTGTTGACCTCACAAGACCCAAACATAGTGAAAGATTTGAAACATGAGGAGAATAAATGTAACATAACTTCTCTGCTTAATCTAGCAGAAGCGTATCGGCATCAAGCAGGAATGGAAATCAAACCAGAAGTAGATAAAAATTAGGCAGCAACTGAATGTGCCAAACAACAAAAGAAAGAATATAATGTGAAGGATCAGATGAGATGGCAAGAAATGTGGAAAAGGCATAAATGTAGTTGCAAATATAGAAAACGTCTGGAAGAACCTCATGTTGATCAGGAACGAGCCCAATAATGGTTAAGGAGAAATGATTTTAAAACAAGAGATGAAAGGTTAATATTGATGGCCCAAGATAGTGGGCTATGTACAAGGTGGTTTACAAAGTCCAATGAACATGTGGGAGAAACAGACAAATGTAGGTTTTGTAAAACTGAATTGGTAACAGTTGCACACCTCATTGCTGGTTGTGATATACTAATGGCAGAAGGACTGTATACTGAAAGGCATAATAATGTGGTAAGACTGTTGCACTGGGGATTGTGCAAACATTATGGTATTGAAGTGGCTGAAAAACACTGAAAACATGAGCCACAAAGCATCATAGAAAATGATTAAGTTTATATCACATGGGATGACCCATTAACAATAGTTCAAAAGACAGATGCTAGAAAACCAAATATAGTGGTCCATGAAAAGAAGACAAAAGTAGCATTGATCATTGAAATCACCACACCCAGTGACTACAGCATCTTGTGTACAGAGACACAAAGTCATAAAATATCAGGATCTGCAGGCAGAAATGAGAGCAATGTGGAAGAAAGATACCCAGACAGTTCAAACAGTAGTAGGAGCATCGGGTCATAAATAGAATCTACAATCGTATTTAGATATGTTACCGATACATGTAACACCATATTAATTGCAGGAGGAGTCATTACTGGGAACATTGCAGGTGCTGCGAAGAGCACTTTTGGCTGACATCAAGGGTTGAAACAATACTAATTTCAATTTCTACTTTGACTTAGGAATGGGGTACATTACCATCATAGTATTAGAAACCCAAAAGATTTGGAGAAATTAGATTTACCTGCATGAAGTGCCAAACACACACTTTCCTGCGTGGTCCCTCCTTCAACAAGAGTCTCCTGACTACACACACTTTGTTGATAATTGTCCCTGACCAGGTATCTGAGTGTCAGTGTTCCCGGCTTTAAAATTTCCAGAATACTGTTCATACCATAGCCAATCATTACCCCTTCTCAACCTCTGAGCTTCCATAATCATTGGAAAATATACTATCAGCTTCAAAACCTGTGCAGAAGCTTTCTTTAAAATGACTGCTATATAATACATAATCCTTATCACCAGCTGTCCTAAGATCTCACATGAAATGACTGGAACATCTCCTACCCAAAGCCATCAAGGTCATTGTCAAATTCTTGGCCCCTTGCACCTCAACTTTTGAAATGCTCTACACCCTGTCCATATCAATGAAGTTAAAAGTAATCAAAATATTATCCTGTATTCTCCTCTCCTTAGCTTCTGCTTTACCACTGCTGAAATGTGCAGCATTATATCGATAACACAAAACAAGACTTCCTGTCAGAGATCAAAGTCTTACACCACCCTTTGAACTTAAAACCTCTTGCTTGAAGGGGAACCTGGGAATACCCGGGCCTGTACCTGTTGGTTCCTCCTTCTCGTCTATACTCTGCCCCTGTGATCCCACACTCCTGACCTCACCCCCAGCCCTTGCCATCCAGTAGGTCCAGTCAAGAACTGTAACAGCCTCTATCTTCCCATATGCCTCTACCAATACACTGCTTCAACCAAACACAGCCTTTCATGACCTACATTAGCTTCTCCTAGAATAGTAGCTCTTTATTATTACATAGATGTAGAAAACTGCACAGTATACAATCATACAATGACTCTCAGGAGAATAATCAGTTTTCAGGAGTATATTCAATAACTAGAACATAATCAAAGGGCTCAAAATACCTTCAAATGCTTATAGACATTAACCTGAATTTGACCTATGTGTTTGTGAAATATGCAATCCAACAATAGCAGAAATATTTCTTATAAATGCAGTTTGGTAAAATGGTTAAACTTCTGCATGCTTTGACACTATGTGTGTATCCAATGAATTTCATTTCCATAGAATGTTTTTAAACTGCATCAGTTTTGCTTAGGATTAATAATTTGTGAGAAATACTTAGTGGATGTCACAAGCATCCATACACAGTTGCCAATACCCAGGGACGCAGGCAGACTACATAACATATTTCATGTTTTCAGCTAATTCTAGACATACAAGCATCTTTAGCTTTAACGCTGCTTTAGGTGACCATAATGGTTTAGGGGTAAGATTTCCGAGGGTTTTCATTAGGTATGACAGCTGCAAAATCAGTTTAAAAGTAAAGCTGCTGCAATTATTCTATATAACATTCTTAAAAATTGCTGTACATTTTCATATGTGATTTATGTATTGCTCCCATTGAAGATTACAGACAGCAAGGGTATAGTGTTAATCCATATAATATGTTTACTGAAGGTGTGATGTCTTTACTGTTGCACTGATTTCTTCTTTTTGGCCTTACTTTCATATAAGATTCACAAAACTTGCAGGTCCCTTGATCAGATCATACTGGTAGGTAATGGGGGGGGGGGGGTTGCATTTTGTTATTGTTCATTATGCCAGGTGGTAGTAGGCACAGAAATTCACCTTTAGTGTTACTCCTGTGAAAGACTGCCTCATTACTTTGGAAATCAAGTCCAAAGTAGAGGAACGATTACATCTGCAACTAAATCTGAACAAAGACAATCTCTGACACTATAAGCTATGTCCCCACTCTTCTGTTAGCAATCTTCAGCTTTGAGTAATACAAAGCTACTTAACAAAACGCAATCTATTTTACACTAACTAAAAGGTGAAAACATCACATAGCTTTCTTACCCCGGGCCTCCGCTGAAAATAAGCTCTGTCCTAGTTTGACTTTCCAGGTCAACAAATGTTAAATAAATAACTAATAAATTATTTAGTATGTTGGTGCAACAGAGCTAGGGACTGCAGAGCTTCTTCACAGGAATTATAATAACTGCAGTCGTTCATCGTTACTTTTGAGACAGTATGACAAATCCACAATTCTGAATAATTGACAAGTGTGGAATGTAATGGAATAGACATAAAAGAGCCGCTATCATACCTCTCAAATCTATTTGCAAAACAATTCTCAACAAAGTCAAAAATAATAGTAAGGCAAAGCTTTGAAATCAGGGGCAACTTTCCTCCTCTAAATTCATTTAAAAAGTTAGCGGGAACACAGCTTTTGCATCAGCACACATTTTTTGTATAGTTAGAAGCATAGAACTCTAATAATTAGCAAGTAATGACTGACCACTACAATCCTCAGTGATTCTGCAGACAATGAGACATTTTATTAGGGACATGGCAAAATTATGAGGGAAAATCAGGGACATGCTACACAATCAAGGACAACTTAGAGAAGTCAGCATTAAATTAAAACTCCCTTGCAGTAAACAAAGTGTTTGGTACTTATGTGTTCTCGCAACCAGATTCGGAGCAGGAGAAAGCAGCTCATTTACAAGCCGTTCTGCCGAAATGTGTTGTGAAACTTACTTCGTTGTGTTACTGTAAAATGGGGTGTGTAAAATCCAATTTACTTTTTTATCACATCACTTCTGAAGCAGGAGCAGCAATAACGGAAAATGTCCTCTTCCTGGGTATCGTCGTTTAGGGGCAGGAGTGCATGGAACAGATCGTTAAACCGTATAGCTTCCCAGTAACAGCAACTTTTCAGGCTTGGGATTAATGTGCAGCCTCACATCCTCATTTGTAACCATTTTCTTTGCTTTTGAATTCAGGGAGGGCTGAATTCAGAAGTGCAATTGGTTATTTTTTGGACATACACTCGTGTGTTTAAATTCTGTATTGTTATGTATAGCACTGCGAGCGTCTGTGACATGCTTCGCCTCAACACAGTACAATGCATGTCTTGTTTGCATGCCTTCTTAAATGATTATTCCGTAACACTAAACATAATGATGATTACATTGCCCTGTGGAAGAATATGTGCTTGTGGATGTAGTAAGCACTGCATTCTTTCTTCTTCTTTCCTGTTCATTTCATTTTCCGTGAAATTACGGTGTTAAAGGAGGCTACCAATGAAGAGAACGTTTTCTGTTATTCCACTTCCTCTTTCTGAACAGAGGTGATTAAAAATGAATTGGCCTTCATACACCCCTTTTTACTTTACCATACAGTTGGTTTGTGATAACATCAGGAAGTACGCCAGGTTCGAAATCTGGTTGCAATAATACGTAAATACCAAGTGTTCTTCTATTAGAGAGCCAAGACTCCGTGCAATTGCCCATGTGGATGAAGCCTCTGATACCCTTCTTAGTTACATAAAATGACACCATGGTAACATGGTCACAAAATACAGGGGCAGAACTTCGCAGTAGCCCCTCTTACTTGCAGTCAGCCCCTCCCAGTACTATAAACAGCTAGCTCCCTCTCAAACTCATCTGCAATAAAAGACCCAGCCACTAGGTGGCACCCTTATCCCAGCCTTCACCTCCTGCTTACCATCTGTTCTCTTGTTTCCTTACCTTAACATTTCTGAACTCCCAGACCTCCTCTTAATACTCTCTCCTCACCCTTTACTACTACTGTCTACAACTACCTATTCCATCACAGACTCCTTACTTATCTCTGCTCTTACCTACTCCTGACTTATCTAACTTACCTTCAGTATCTAGCTCTGCTGATTGTTTCTTCTCCAGCTGCTTTACTATCTCTCCGCTCCCCTCCCTACCCCCAATTCCCACCCACCCCAGGGGTCCTACTCATACTATTTACCCACACCCTTTTCTCCTGCCATAAC
Source organism: Protopterus annectens (assembly GCF_019279795.1). Taxonomy (NCBI): domain Eukaryota; kingdom Metazoa; phylum Chordata; order Ceratodontiformes; family Protopteridae; genus Protopterus; species Protopterus annectens. The sequence continues at coordinate 248,421,553 of NC_056737.1, forward strand.
TCTCAGGCTACCTTATCATTGGCCACAAACCCCTTTCATCCTTCTCAATTCACTCCCTATTCTCTTCTACCACACCCTCCAATTTTTGTTCTTCCCTATCCACAACTACCATACACCCATACCTACAACAAGACACCTAACTAATAATCCATCCAAATGTATAAACTATCAATCCCAACACACTTACACTTTCACCTGTTTCTTCTACTACTTATTCTACCACCATTACTTTTAGCCTACATACGTACCTCCTATGAACATTCATTATGTCCACACCTTCATAACCCCAATAAGCTAATTACCTCTTCTTCCCTACCAGCACTCTCAAAACATGCAAACATAACATCTAAACCCAGCTATCTACTGTCAAGATTTCATAGAATACTCCACATTAGGTACTACAATCATAATCCCAGAAAATATCCACATCTATACAGAAGATTCCCAACTCCAGCCTTTCTAATACAACTCTTCTCATTAAAAGATGGAGATATCCACCCAAATCCTGGCCCAATAGCACTTCCTACCACACAACTCCACAATCCCAATCAATTCAACACTCATTCCCTTACTCAACCAACAAACTCTCTCTTCATAGCCCACCTCAACATACATAGCATTAATAATAGAGTCTCACAATTTCATGCTCTCTTAGAAGTCTACTCTTTTGACATTCTTTGTTTAACAGAAACCTGGTTAAAGCCTGTAACTAAAGACAATGTAATCACCCCACCCGGATATAATATATTTAGATCTGACCGTGTAGCAAAGAAGGGCGGGGGAATTGCTATCCTATTTAAATCAGGTCTATAGATCACCACATATGACCTTAAACCACCTGTAGATTCTACTGCTGAAATTCTTATTTCCAAACTTCAACGCAATACTTTCAAATCCATCTATATTATATGTATCTATCTACCTCCTGGCAATAACAATGCCACCATAGAAGATATCCTCTGCTGGCTATCACAAAACCTGCCCCAAGAAACCATTATCCTAAGTGATTTTAGCATAGATTGGAACTGCTGTTGCAGCAGTTACCCTACCACCCACATTAACCTATTTGGTTTCTCTCAAATCATTACCTCCCCTACCAGGATAAACAAGCCCAATAAGAAAGAAAGTACCTTGGATTGGATTCTTATAAATAACCATCCCCACACATATGACTCTGGAACCCTCCCTGATGATATTAGTGACCACTCACTTACCTACATTATCAGGCATAAGACCAATGTCTCCATTCCAGCCACTTTCAAGTTTATTAGGTCCAAGAAAAACCTTAATCCTGATCTCTTTCAAAGCGAACTAAGAGCATGCAATTGGTCTCCCTTAAAACACCTCCCATTGGAGGAAGCTGTTAAATACTTTAATTCCAAATTCCTCACCATTCTAGATAACCATGCACCAAACCTTGCTCTCCTTCAGTAGATCTATTAGAATCAAAACTAAATCTGCCCCATGGCTGTCAAAAGAAACCAAACAAAAAATCTGCCTCAGAAATAAATACTGGGCCAAATGGCATATGATAAAAAACTCTGTTGACCATCAAAACTTTAGACAACTGAGAAATGACACTAAGAAAGCTATACTGCCTGATAAAAGAAACTACTACTTACAGTTCCAGCAAACTAAAGATAACAACCCACAACAATTCTGGGCAAGTATTAACCAACTACTACACCCAGGTCAATCCATTACACCTAACCCACAAGGCACAGACCAGGAGAACCCAAAGCGCACTGCCAATGCCTTTAATACCTTTTTCACTGAGGCCATTCAAACACTTGCCAGTCACCTGTCACCTAATAATTTCACTTTACCTATCTCTAACACAACTCCACCCCCTCCATTTCTCTTCCAACCTGTCCCTACAACATATATTCTTTCCCTTATCCAAAAACTTAAACTTTGCTCTCCTTCAGCAGATCAATTACCAGCTGAATATCTACAGAAATCAGCCAAATCCATCGCCTATCCCATTTCCATTCTGATTAACAGAACCACTAGTGAAGGAGACATCCCAAGCATCTGGAAAGTCTCCCATATTATCCCCCTTCATAAAGGTGGAAACTCTACTGAATTCTCCAACTACCGTCCCATAGCCCTACTTTCACCTTTGGCAAAACTAATGGAAAAATGCATCCATAAGCAACTGCTAGACCACCTAATCCAAAATAACTTACTTTCCAGCTGTCAGCATGGTTTCAGACCTTCCCACAGCACTACTACTGCCCTCCTTTCCTTTACTGACTGTATTAACAAAAAACGAAATGCCAATATGCTTTCCTCAGCACTATTTATTGATCTGTCCAAGGCATTTGATATGGTTAATCACCAAATACTTATAAATATCCTCAAATCAATCTCATTAGATACACTCACTATTAAATGGTTCCAATCCTATTTAGATAACAGACAACAGGCGGTACTTTGGCACAACACTCTATCTACCCACCTGCCCATTAACATTGGCGTCCCTCAAGGGTCCATATTAGGTCCTCTTCTTTTCTCCATATTTATCAATGACCTTCATCTAGCAATCCCCCAAGCTACATGCATTCAATACGCCGACGATTCTACACTTATATGCACAGTCACATCCACTTCCTTACCCAAGAAGTATTTAATACAGTAGAACAATGGTTTCCACAACATTGCCTTCTGTTGAACCCCAAAAAAACTAAACTCCTTCTTTTCAGTCCTACTCGTAAGACCGTCCCAATAGATTTCTCAGTTACATCCACTAATGGTACTCCCATATCACCTGACCCAACTACCAAACTACTTGGTATTACCATAGACAACAATCTTAACTTTGACACCCATATCAACAATACTATGAAAACCATTAACAAAAAACTAGGCTCTCTCTACAGAGTCAAACCCTTCCTTTCACCAACAGTCAGAATAACTATTGCTTATACCCATCTAATCTCTACACTCCTCTATGCCTCACCCATATTTACTAATTTATCTAAAAATAACCTCACCAAACTGGAAAGCTCCTACAATAACATTGCCAGGTTTGCTACTGGCAACCCATTCAGAACCCACCACTGCTATAATCTTAAGCAGCTTGGATGGCTAGAAATTCAGAATCTGCTTAAATTCCACCAACTAACCATTGCCCATAAGACTCTTTACCAACCTTCCAGTACTCCTATACTAACTACCCTCATCATTCCCTATAAGAATCTGAAATCCTTGCGCTCATCACACAAACTTCTTGTAAACACCTCTAAATCTAATAACAGGGCTGGGGACTCTCTTTTCAGTAATGCTGTTGGAAAATCCTGGAACCTTCTCCCCAGTGAACTTTCCTCAGTTTCCTCCACATCTCTTTTCAAAAACAGACTGAAACTTTTCCTAAGAACACACTGGCTATGCCCCTGTACTAAACCTGACTAATCATTTTTCTACTTTTTCTACTCATAACAGGCACTGCCTACCAACTACATCCCTACAACTAGCTCTACTTTCCTTACTTGCCACATTACCTTTTTCCTATTCCTTACCCTTCTTTTCATCCCCTGAGCTCACTCATAGTGTGACAACTCTTTATTTATATAATTACACAATATGCCTCTTTTATTGTTACTTTCTGTATTCTACCTGTAATTTGCACTGTACCTGCCTACTGCACTGCAAAGTATTTCTGCCATCTCTGCAATTTTTGCATTGTACCTGCCTTTGGCACTGTGAAGTATTTCTGTCCTCTTTGATTTTTTCTGGGTTAACTTCTAATGTTCTTTGTAAATATAAATGTATTATTTCCTCTTATCCCAGACCTTATCTCCCAGAGTATAGTATATTATTAGACCTGTATTTTGAGTATTGTACCTGAAATTTAAAATGGGAGGTATTTAGACCTCTATGATAATTTCTGTATTAACCTGTAATATAATTGTATGTAAAAATGTTTTTTTTTTGTTATTTTTTGCAAGGAGCTTATCTCCCCGGGCCTCTACTGAAAATGGACATGTATCCAGTTAGACTAGCCCGGTCAACAAATGTAAAATAAAAAATAAATAAAAGAGAGAGAGAAAAACAAATGGTCACACAACTTTGATCTTGTAGTAGATCCAATATTTATATGTATATGTTCATGTATATATATGGATTTATAGTATACATAGATATATATGCCAAGTAAATTAAATTGACAAAGCAAAATGTTGATGTCTCTAATGTCAACAACAAAACATCTACAAGGCAAATGTCAACATGTTTCTAAGCATGTGCTAAGTAGTAATACATACTTCTGCTTGCCTATGAGGATCATGCTATGCAGGAGATAAAAGATTTGTAAGTGTATGATTTCACAGTTGTGTAGTAGTTCCTATACTGAACTTTATATTATGAATTACTTACTGTTAACTCTCACATGCATGTCTTCTATTCTGAGTGGCCACAGTGTAAAATTACTAAGTTGTGCGTTGGTTTGAACTGCACAACATTATCTTGAGGTAGAATATCACACTTAGTATACATACTGTGGTACAGAAACAACATGATAAAAAATGCATTTTATTCTAAAATCTCTGCATAGCATCAACATTCTTTGATCTTGCTATATGTCAAAAGGTATAATGATGTGATGTCTGGCCTTATAATGATGGGAAGAGTTACTGAAACCTACCAATTATGGTGTCTGAATCATGCATGGTGGTGGTTAATGTATACTTTTAACTTTAAAACTATATATTTTGACCTCATATGTTTTTAATGAAACCTAGCTTTTGACCCTGTCCCTAGAATGAATAAATTGATTATGATAATCTCCTGTGTGAAAGACTATTTCATACAAAAACTGCAAGAAATGCCCATAATTACAAACCTCTATATGCCTTTATATGTTTTTCTTGTGGTATTCCAAAAATAAATTTAGGAATAGTTACATTCCACTGGCAAAATGTAGTATCTATTAAATTCCCCAAACTGAAAAACCTCCTTAAATAAAGTTAATGACTTATCCAAAACTCAGCGTGACTGTGTTTTGAAGACTATGAATCTGCGTTCCAAAGGACATTGTAATGACCAATTTTATACCCGATAAGTGTAGAATGCTGCTTAGCTGGGTGTATACTACATCTGATATTTTGTAACTTTTTGCACAGGTTATTATAATGTATGTTAATGCAAAATTTGCAACTGACTGTGGTATGGATTCAGAAAGTCTCTGGTATTTTCAGAAGTGTATCACAAACACAAAAATTACACAGAAAAATGAAGGCTGAGCAGTCTTAAGAGTGACACAGTGAATTGGTAGTATTTAATAATAGGTATTAAGATACAGCAATTTTGCTTATACTCTGGTACAGAAATAAACAAAAGGAAAACAACCGAAAGAACAAAAATGCACATGTAATAAGAAGAGATAACTGTGCACCTACATTAGACTGTATGCTGGATTAATGGTTGGTATGTTGCTGCACCCCCCCCAAATAATAAACACTGGAGGATAATTTGATACCTGACAAGTGAAATGTAGACTTCACAAACTGTTATGCAGAATGCTGTAGGAAGGAAAGAATAGGGTAAGTTATATTTATCACACTCGGCACCCGTACAAAAATCTACTGCCAATCATTAGCGGACTAGAGTTCCACTGTGGCAACCCCTAACCAGGAAAAGCCGAAAGAAGAACATATTTAGTAGAAATCACCAGCAGTCTCTCCTCATTTAAAACCTTGCTGCACTCACATCTAACTTCACAATGGAAGTGCTCCTGTTTCCATCCTACCTAATCCTTCTAATACCACTTCCTACTCTCCTCGAACTAAATATACCATCACTGCCTCCTATAATTCCACAGCTCTATTGAACTATTTGAACAATTACTTCAGTTACCCTATGCTGCTACTTTTGTGTAAAAAAAAAGTGTTTTTTATTGCTGTTTTACAAACTATGCTGATGTATTCTATCATTGTTAACCTTTTTTTTCAAATAATATTTTATTGACTTGTGCGCCAAGTACTGACACATAAAAAGATGTGAATTAAAATCCAATATTTGCTACACAAGTATTACAAATAATGACTGATGCACAATACTATCCTAATTCCACAACTATGAACAGTATTTATTTCAATGCTACCAAGCAGGGTATATACTACCAATGCATAGATAAGGGCATATATACGTCAGTAGTTTATATAAACTAAGAAATAATGAAGCAAGCCTTTATCAGATATCTAGAATATTTTCAAAGAGTAGCTTCTGGTAATAGACTCGTTTCTTGACATTCATTATAATAAATCTTTGAGAGGATATATATGTTATGGTCATGTTTCTAAATCTATTCCATGTAAGTTTGGTATGATCTAACCAATTTTTAGCTATATAGAGTTTAACAAGAGAACATGTAGTAATTAGAGCATGTGATTCCAATTTGGTAAGGTTTGAGTCCATAATATGTAATATTGCTAACTCCCAACACAGGGTTGACTGATCATATCCCATCTTTTCAAGTTGTACCCTCATAGATCCCCACAAATTGTGTGAGTATTTGCAGAACCAAAGGACATGAAGTAGATCAGTCTGAGGATAGGAACAACATGAACATGATGGCGAGGATTTGGAATCATGGGAGTATAGTATGTATTATTATTTATCATTAGTTGCGTGTAGATTAGCTTTTTGAATGGAGAAAAATTTATAGTGAGGTTGATAGCTTTAAGTTTCTGTTCTACTGTGAATGTATTTCCCCTACTGTCCCAGTACTTGGAATATAATAGTGAGTTTTCATATGTGACGGACCTGATAAATTTATATGTATCGGATATTGCTTTCTTTTTACTGGAGAGGTTTTCAAGGAAGTCTAAGAGTCTACTTAAGTTCTGTTCATTATCAGGTATGTCCTTAATCATTGATAGAAGGGTCTCCCTGACTTGTCTTAAAATGATGGTGTACTTTTTGTTAACCTTTAAGACTTCACGTAGTTCTTGTAGTGTAATATTATTGAGCTTATAGCTATCCCACACCATACATTGCTTAATTAATGGATATTTTGATAAATGAATAATTTTATTATTAATTCTGATGTTTGTATTAAGATGGATAGGTTGAGGAAAAGGTAGAGCCTTATCTAGATTTAGGGATTTTATGCAATCTTGAAAATTTTTAAAATTTTGCTTTAAAATCTCATTTATTTTAAGATTCCTAATGTTAGGTGGAGAAATGAAGAGAATGGATTTAGGCTTTATATCAGTGTTGAGCACATGTTGATGCCAGATCTAAACCCATAGCGGAGACCACTGTTCATTATTTTTAGTAAAGTTTGAAATTGAAATAAGTTTAATCACACTGGTAATTTTATAATAAAGCTAAAAATCTGGAAAGTTTAGTCCGCCTTTTTCTTTAGGGCACATTAATTTTGCATAACTGATTCGGACTGCTTTAGGATACCAAATTAATTTGGTGAGTTCATTATTTAATTTCTGGAAAAAATAATTAGGGATAACAGAATTTGTGGCAATAAAGTGATATAATAGTTTGGGTAAAACATTCATTCTAACAATTGCTGCTTTCAACATCATATCTAATTTCAGTAATTTCCATCTATTTAGATTCTGTGTAATATTAGACTATATTTTCAACACATTGTTTTGTATCATGGATAGGCGATGGTCAAATGTTATTCCAAGATATTTGATGGAGTAGACTGTTTGAAAATGGGAGGCTGGGAAATTATATTCTTTGTGATTTAAGGGGTTGACAGGGAAGATGTGTGATTTCTTTTGATTAACTTGATAGTTTGATACTTCTGAATATTTACTTATTGAGGTTACAATTTTCCTAAGATCAGTGTTTGGGAGTTCAAAATAGATGCCTAAATCATTGTTTTATAGTTCAAAATTTCAGGGACTGAATGAAAGTTTTTTTGTGAGATGTGTAAGAAAAGGGGTTCTAGATATAAATTGAATAGAAGTGGTGAGAGTGGGCATCCCTGCCTTGTTCCATTGGCTAATTTAATGGGGCTAGAGAGAATTTTATTTATGTAAAGGCATGTATAAGACTTATCATATAGGGTTTCAATTAGGTTGATGAACTCTTTTGGGATGTTAAAATGGGAGAGGGATGAGAATAAGAAGTTCCAACTAACTCTATCAAATGCTTTGCATGCATTGAAGACTAAGGCATATCTTGGGTTCCTGTTTTTTTTAGTGAGTTGCATCATGGATTCTAGCGTTAGAGTATTGTCCCATGTATGCCTTTTGGTCATAAACCCAGTTTGCTCTGGAGAGGTAATATTAGGGATAATCTTCTTTAGACTTTCCACTAGAACGGATGCAAGGATTTTGATATCAACATTTATCAAGGAAATAGGTCTGTAATTATGGGGGTTAGCTCTATCAACGTTGTTTTTAGGAATCAATATTGTTTTTGAACAGTATATATAGATCAGTTATCCCATTAATTCTAATATGGTTGTATACTTTCAAAAGTATAGAGGAAAGTTTCAAGCTAAATGTTTTGTAAAAGTCTGATGTATATCCATCTGGGCCTGGCACTTTGCCTGTTTTCAAGTTCTTGATAGCCTCAATAATCTCCTGTTGTTTAAATGGGGCAGATAAAATGTTTGCTTGACAGCTGTTGACCTTAGAAAAATTAAGATTCCCTAAGAGTTCTTCAGTTGTATAATTAGGGGTTTGTTGGGAATTTATACTGTATATATATCCATATAAATTTGTTTAAACAATTCTATAATTTGTATGTTTGTTTTGAACAGTTCACCTTGATAATTCAGGAGGGTTATTAAAGAAGCTTCCTCTTTGTTATGTTTTATTCTTGCCAGTGTCCTAGATAGGACTTGGGCCTCTTCATAATATCTCACTATGTATTTTAGTTCTTGTAATGAGTAGTTTTGTTGATATAGATCCAACAGAACTCTTTGAGTTTTACTCAGTTGCTTGTCTAATTTGGTAGACTGTGTTACCTGCAGTTTCTTTTCTAGGTTTTTGAGTTTGTTAATTAGTTTACTCGCTTTTTCTTGTTTCACTTTTTTGAAGTATGAGGATTTTTGAATTAAAAAGCCTCTAATCATTGTCTTACAGGATGCTGACTGCACATCAAGAGGAATGCTAAAGTTATTAAGGTTTGTGTCTAGTTCTGCTAATATAACAGATATTTCCTTGACCACATCTGCAATCAAAAGTAAATTATTGTTTAAGGACTAGTTGCATCTGTTATATTTGGCTGATGTAGATTTCTCTGTCTGATGGTTACCAGTATCATAGAATGATCCGATAGAAACCTGGGTTCAGTGGTGTATTTTATTTTCCCTCTTGCCAATTCCTCAGAGATTAGAAAAAAAATCTAATCTAGACCAGGAGTGATGGCATTTAGAATAGTAAGTATAGCAATTATTTTTAACTAAATCTTCCCCAAATGAAACAGGGTTGAGGAAGAGGTAATCTGAGATAATCTCAGGTAAGACTAGTGAAGCTTGGAGGGTATATGTGTTTCTTTACTAGTACGATCACACATAGGGTCTATTACTGAGTTCCAGTCTCCCCCAGTTATGAAGTAATGGTTCGGGAACTTATAAAGGAGATTATGAATTTCAGATATGAAGTTTTGTTGTTTTGAGCAAGGGCCATATACATTCAGAAATAAGGTTGGTTTTGTCATGTTAGGGTTAGATATTGTGAAATAACACCACCTACCATTTATGTCAGACTTAGAGTCAGTTATATGATCCTGAAATTAGTTTTTAACTGTACTTGTGACCCCCTTGACGTTTGAGCTGGATCCAGAAGCAATGATGGTTTTTATCCATCTCCTGTTTGCATCTCCTATCCATTCATCTTTTTGCATATGTGTTTCTTGAATGAAGATGATATTGGCCTCATCCTTGTATATTAAATGCATCAATAGCTTATTTTTATCTTGCAATCCTCTCACATTCCATGAATTTATTGTCCACATTTTTACATTTTATGACATATTTTAATCATTACCAGTTTTTTAATGGAAAGTTTAGTGTATTCATATGCCCATATTTTCCTTTTTATAGAATCTTCATAAATATAGTTTAGCTTAGTCGAATTTGGCTCTCCCAGATCTAAACCTGTGCCTAACCACTTAAACACCCTAACTGCAAGAGTTAGGAGAGGAAAGGTTACATGAAAGATAACAAGTAAAGGTTGGTTTAACTTGTTAGGAGGGTAACCTTTGAAGATAAGTAGCATTACATCTTTGAGTCCATGAACAAGTCTTGAACTAATATACATTCTTAAATCTACCCAAGATAGGTTATCCTTAACCAACACCTTATTTGCACTCAACTCCTCTTGAAGCATAGTGCCAGAAACATTTCTAAATTTTTTGTTATTGTCTGTGTAAGTGCTTTAACATATTTGGGTCTTGCTTAGGTTTGCCTGTATTGTAGTAAACCTTTGTATTTGGGTTATATAGAGAAGTGAGATATAGTTATTGGTCTAGTATATAGTCTAGATTCCTTTAACATTGTAATTCTATGTTGCTAATGTAGGTTGCTAGTAATAATGTATAGCTAGTGCACGGTTTCAACAAGTATGTAGCAGAGTCAAATAGGTGCTAGCCATTATCTGTTTGGCTAGTCATACCTAAAATAAATGGTATAGCTCTGCATAAAGTTATATAGATGGCTATACTAAAACAAGATTACTAGCAGTTAGGATACTATGGTTTCTTTCCTTTGTTATATTTCCTTAACATCTTTCCCAAAAATCACATCAATAACCATCAGCTACTCTTAAAACATAAGCAATGATATTGAACATTCTTTCAATAGAACTCTTAAATATAAGCTTGATAAGACTCATATACAGGATTATTGCATAGAAGTGAAATTTTAACTTCCATATGAGCCCATACTTTTAACTTGGATGAGATATCCGATAACTTTTGAATTTTTAGTACAGTAATGCTAATATTACCAGTAGTGCTGTAGGTTTGTCGCATTTTGCCATGTTTCAAAACAGATAACCTTAACTGACAAAGTAACTCATAGTACACTCCATAAAGGTCCACATTTGTACCCTACTCATAGAACAAAGTCAACACATACGTAGGTTCATTTAATAATAAAATGTCTGGAAATGGCTTCTCAATAACCTTCTTAGATGAATGAAAGGATTTATTGAAACAAAGTTGTATTTAAAAGTCATTAAAAAGCGCTATTCACTGAGCGATAGATCTTACAGGGTTAAATTAGATCTGCTTTAGGCTTGGCAGTTCACTGCGTGGAGATTTGTTGAAGGACGAGCATTTGGATTTTATATGTTTATTGCTGCTCCATGTTGCGTTACCAGGTGATCGCTGATGGTGTAACGTGTCTGTGTTTAGAGAAATGTGTCCCTCTGAGAAACAGCTGCTTGAAATTGCCTTCTTCTGGGGGGGGTAAATCAAATCAGTCTCAGATTTCTGGTTTCCTAAACATAAATTTAATCAGGGTAAAAGTTTAATCAAGCAGTTAGAGAAGAAAGTGAAAAAAAAAATCCTGGGAATTGTGAGTTTTGATACATATGCCACTCAATCTACATTTCAAGGTTCCGGAGCTTTGCCAAAACTTTTTAAAAAGGTGGCTTTTGCCTCTTTCATTGTATCTGCTATATATTTCTGCTATATATTTAACATCATTATGATAATAGATAAGTGTATTAGGGTATCTCATCTGAAATTTTATTTTATGTTTGATTAGGTCAGCGTAGTAAGGTGCTAAGTTTTGGAGCTTTTTCTTGATCTCCAACAGACGGTCCTGTGTTAACGTTATTCTGGTACCATTCCAAGATATTGTTTTTTGTTTTTTAGCTGCCAGTAGAATTTTTTGTGTGTCGTGGTAGTTTATTAGCTTGGCATATATTTGTCTCGGTGTGTCTGTGGTTTGTTTTTTACGTAAAGCACGATGGACTCTTTCAATTGTTATCTCTTTGCTTTTTTATTCCTGGGAGAGTATGCTTTCAAAGATCAGTTGGATTATCGATGGGAGTTGATTGTGCTCGTACTTCTCGATGTATCCCTCTAATTAAGATATTGTTAAGTTGGCTTCTCGCTTCTAAATCCACCCGTTTCTGTTGCATTTCAAGTATTGTAGCATTTGTTGCACCAATTTCATCTTTTAATTTACTTATCTGTAATTCATTATCTTGTGTTTTGGACTCAATAGTGTCTATGCACTCCACTATTTGATTCATCGTTTGGCCAAAGTTGGAGAGTTGTTCGGAAATACTTTGTACCGCTGACTGTAGTGGTAAGATAGCTTGTTTGAGATCTTCCATGCAGATTTTTGTCTTACCACTTGTTTGGAAGGTTCTTGTTGCTTAGCCATTTTCTGTCTATTGGACGCTATTTCTTTTTCAGGTGATGCAATAGCAGACAGTTTTGTTTTTGTGATTTGAGTCTCCATTATTTCTGTTTCTTTATCTTTGGACATCTTGAGATTTTGTTTATAAGACACACAGACTGTGGATGAAAGGTTGCCTACAGGCCCGTAATCACACATGGAGAGTTGCCTGGAGATATTAGTCTGTAGGTTGGTGTCTTTTTAAGCCAAGATGATAATAAAAAGCAGCCAGTATATTAGAATATGAATGGAGGTTGTCTTTTTTATCCAGTTCTTCACTCAGACACCTAGATTTTTGGCTTTAGTCAGAATAAGTTAGCTCTTGTTAGGAGCTCTGTGGAGAAGGTGTTCGCTGGGCATCCACCATCTTGACATCATTGTTAACCTTGCGTGGAAGGATAGCAACATGAATAGTATGAGCATACTTAGGTACTCAGGAAAGACCAGGAGACAAGCAACAAATATGTGTATTACTCACGCTGGAAAACACGGACTGTATGGTGGTGCACATTTATATGGGCATCACACCTACATGCCACACAGTACAGAAAAAAGATAAAAACAATGTATAGGTGAGAGGTTGGCATAATGGTTAGGTTCCTTGTCTTGCAGATGCAAGGTGCAGGGTTTGATTCGCACATGGGGTAATTGGCTAGGCTTAAAATGGTCCATGATGGCAGTTAGCCTATTACTAACCTATAAACAAGACACTACCAGTTAACAGTACTTTTTATTGTTGTTCATTTGGTGGGAAGTTGGCATAATGGTTAAGGTGTTTACCTTGCAGACACAAGGTGCAGGGTTTGATGCTCATATAGGGTAACTGGCTAGGCTTAAAATGGCCCACAAGGACAATTAGCCTAGTACTAATCTATGAACATATGAACAAGTGCCACTCTGCAGCAGTGCATGTTACTGATAGAAGTAACAAGGGTAGAAATCCTATTCTCCAAAATGCATTCCATGATTTCTCCAGTGAGGTCTGCAGTGTATGCAGGCTGATTATAATTTATCAGGAAGGGATTCACTTTGGCTTGTTCAATATATTTGCAACTTACATTACAGCACTTCTGAAATTAAAGTAATGCAACACATGCCTGATGTTCCCAGATATATCTGTACATTCAGGATATTGAGAATGCCCTGTCTTTCATTAGGGCTATGTCAGTAGTGGATTGTCTTTAAATCTTTTTCATCCATGATTGTTTCCTAAGGAACTTATGGCATTCTGCCGAAGGAGTACTTCCTTGGTAGTATATTCAAACTATATACTGGACAAATAATTAACGTGAGAAGTTATGTTAGTAGTTCTACAGTTTTTATCCAACTAAATGTTAATTTAAGCCATTGCTTTATTATTTTCCATTTATGTGATGTCTGGCCTGATATTGATGGAAGAGTTACTGAAACATACCAATTATGGTGTTTGAATCATGCATGGTGGTGGTTAATGAATACTTTTAACTTTAAAACTATATATTTTGACCTCATATGTTTTAATAAACCCTAGATTTTGACCCTATCCCTAGAATGTATATATTTATTATGATAATCTCCTGCATGAAAACTATTCCATACAGTAATTGCAAGAAATGCTCATAACTACAGACCTCTATATGCCTTTATATATGTTTTTTTTTTTGTTGTTGATTTCCACAATAAATTTAGGGATAGCTACATTATACTGCAAAAATGAAGACTATATTAAATTCCCCAAACCTGAAAAAAAACAACACTTAAATAAAATTAATGACTTATCCGAAACTCAGAGCGACTGTATTTTAAAGAGTATGAATCTGCATTCCAAAGAACCAAAGGACATTGTAATGACTAATTTTATACTCGGTAAGTGTAGAATGTTACCTAGCTGGGTGTATACTGCATTTGATATTCTGTAACTTTTTGCACAGGTCATTACAATGCTACTGCAAAATGTACAACCAACTGCGATATGGTTTCAGAAGGTCTGGGGTATATTGAGAAGTGTATCATAAATGCAAAAATTACACAGAAAAATTAAGGCTGGGTAATGCTAAGAGTAACACAGTCAAAATTTAGTATTTAGTAATAGGTATTAGATTAAACGATTTTGTTTATGCTGTGATACAGAAAAAAGGAGGAAAAGTAACAGAAAGAGAAAAAACACACATACAATTGCAAGAACACATGACTATGTACCTACGTTAGGCTATATGCTGGGTCAGGGGTTGGTATGTTGCCATGACTATGTACCTACGTTAGGCTATATGCTGGGTCAGGGGTTGGTATGTTGCCATGACTATGTACCTACGTTAGGCTATATGCTGGGTCAGGGGTTGGTATGTTGCCATGACTATGTACCTACGTTAAGCTATATGCTGGGTCAGGGGTTGGTATGTTGCCATGACTATGTACCTATGTTAGGCTATATGCTGGGTCAGGGGTTGGTATGTTGCCATGACTATGTACCTCCGTTAGGCTATATGCTGGGTCAGGGGTTGGTATGTTGCTTTACCCCCACCAAAATAATATACACTGGAGGATAATTTGATACCTGGCAAGTGAAATGCAGATGTCACAAAACTGCTATGCAGAATGCTGCAGGAAGGAAAGAATAGGGTAAGTTATATTTAGTATAAATGAGTAAGTATTTAAAGTTATATTTAGTATAAATGAGTAAGTATTTAAAGTTATATTTAGTATAAATGAGTAAGTATTTAAAGTTATATTTAGTATAAATGAGTAAGCATTTAAAGTTATATTTAGTATAAATGAGTAAGTATTTATGTGCCAACAGAATGTGAGAATGGCATGATATGGCATCACAGTAACAGCATGAATGTATTGGCTACAGCTATATACACACTCAGGTAGGGGCCATATCTGCATAGCACAAGTGTGGAAGGATGGCAACAGGAATATTATGAGCATACTTAGGTACTCAGGGAAGGCCAGGAGTCAAGCAGCAAATGCGTGTGTTACACATGCAGGAACGCCAGACAATATGGTGGTGTACATGTATATGGGCATCACACCTACATGTTTCACAGTACAGAAAAAAAAAACAAAAACAAGTGCCACTCTGGAGCAGTGCATGTTACTGATAGAATTAACAAGGGTAGAAAT
Organism: Protopterus annectens; assembly: GCF_019279795.1. Lineage (NCBI taxonomy): Eukaryota > Metazoa > Chordata > Ceratodontiformes > Protopteridae > Protopterus > Protopterus annectens. The sequence continues at coordinate 248,436,992 of NC_056737.1, forward strand.
CCCATTCTCCAAAATGTATTCCATGATTTCTCCAGTGAGCTCTGCAGTGTATGCAGGTTGATTATAATTTATCAGGAAGAGATTCACTTTGTCTTCGCTCAATATAATTGCATCCTGCATTACAGCAAAGCTCTCAACCTTCCATCTCTGAAATGAGGAACACTAGCCCTCCTAATGTGGACAAATTGATAAAATGTGGAACACATACTAACAGCTTGCTAACAACTTCAACTAGGAAGGCCATAGGATGATTAAAATATGCTGGTTTTACTTATAAAAAGGATCTTTTAATGAATTAATAGGATTCTTTACTATTTACTGTGGATATCAGTTAAAACATTTCTAACACTGAATGTGTGACAGAACCTTTCAATGTGGAACTTTGAGGAACGTGAACTTTTTAAGATCCCAAATGAGATATGTTCCTCGTAATGAGGTACACTTGAGAAGTATGCATTACAGCACTTCTGAAACTAAAGTAATGCAACACATGCCTGACATGAATGTCTTTATATCTATATAGCTGTACATTCAGGATGATGATAGTGACCTGTCTTTCATTAGGGTTATGTCATTAACGGATAGCCTTCACATCTATTTCACCCCTGTTGGTTTCCTAAGGAAATTAAGTCATGTGCCGAAGGAATACTTACTTGGTAGTATATTCAAACTATATACTGGACAAAGAATTAATGGGAAATGTTATGTTAGTAGTTCTACAGTTTTTATCCAACTAAATGTTAATTTAAGCCATTGCTCTATCATTTCCCAATTACTTTCTGTGTTCTCCTCGCTGCTATGATTTCTATATTATCCAGCAGGTTTTTCTAAATCATGTGCACTACAGTTTGCTTATATTCAAACAATGTAAAACTGTGTATCGTGTGTAATGTCATGCAGATTAATAATGAATGGACTTTAGTAATATAGAAAATAAACCATTCAGACAAAGGCCTTTTACTCCACAGTACTAATGTACAAACCCCATGTCATGCCAGCATTACTAGCCTGTCACCACTAACATTCAACTCTGTCAGAGCTCTCTCAGCATCACCATACTGTACATGTTCAGCCCCACCCACTCACTATCTGCTCCTCCCCTTACCCTACCTCCTAACTATTCTCCTCCCCACACCGCTAAACCTCTAAGCAAAAGAAATCATAGCATAGACCTTAAAAATTCATATTACGGAGTCAGAAAGTGGAGCATTTTCTTGTTATTTACAAAAGAAAGTATTCAAATAATTAGGTCTATATTATAATAGCGAAAATCCTTGTAAGCGAATGCGATAACACTGACATGCATTGCGCGAACCGCGATTATGCCGAACGTACTAAACCATGAAATTCAAAAAGTCCAAGTGTCACGGCTGCCCCGTCTGCGGTACAGCTCCATAAGGTAAGTGTGTGATAGTTATGGACCTTAGGGTTAGGGTGCGGGTTAAGGTAAGTGCATAGATAGGTAATGTATGTAAGGCTTAGTGTAGGGTTAGAATTAGGGTTTTGTTAAATGTATGTGTGTGGATTATTTGTTTTGTTTTGGTATATCGCTGTAGAGTAAGTGTGTGATAGTTACAGACCTTAGGGTTAGGGTGCAGGTTAAGGTAAGTCCATAGATAGTAATGTATGCAAGGTTTAGTGTAGGGTTAGAAGTAGGGTTTTGGTGCTTTACTTTAGGGTTAGAAGTAGGGTTTTGGTTAGTGTATGTATGTGATTTGTATTTTGTTTAGGTAGGCAGTATGTAGTGGGAGGTGAAGTTGGCCGACTATGGGGATTCGACTTTTTGTATTTCGCGGTTTAGTACGTTCGGCATATTCATGGTTCGCCCAATACGTGTCGGTGTTTTCACATTCGCTTAAAAGGATTTTCGCTAATATAATATAGACCCAAATAATCGACCATATGTAGCTAGTGAACAGGATCCTTGTATAAGCTTAGGTCATTTTTATTTTTTAATTAATGCTTGCTACCTTAACCAGATCTAACTTTATGAAGTAAATAAAACATTGAATACTGCTGAGTAAGGCAGAAATCATATTGCTATGACAGAATCATAGCAGTTGACAGATACACTTTCCCCACATTACTCCAATTAAAATATATAGCTTTTCTTCCTTCCTTCCTCTTCTAATAACCTAGCTATTATCTTAAACGTTCCTTCTACCCACCAGCCCTCCACCCCAGCACAAGATTTGCACCCACTACATTAGCACACCTAACATTACCTCCTCAACAGCTTGACTTCTCCTGCTTCCTGCCATCACCTACGTCAGCCACCCAGCTGGTAACTGCATTTCTACCTCTTCTAAATCCTTACAGTGTTGCCCCATCTTCTATTTGAAAGACACAAAGTAAACATTTACTCCTGTCTTCTACGCATTACCTGTCAAATGCTCCTTGGCTGCTGCACAATCTCTGCACCACCTTAAAGGAATCACATTCATCTCCACCTCCTTGTATAATTTCTGTGGAGTTTTGTACCATCCATGAATTAACTAAAAATGCATATTTCCTACTGGCCCTGCCTTCTTTAGTTACCGTGCCTCCGTCACATCTCATGCCACACACCACCCTTTGCCTACAAGTTGTTTTTCTTCAAACAGCTTTGCCTAAACATTTCCATCCCCCCACCCAACCTCTTCCATACACAATTCTTTATAGTTATAAGAAGTTCTTCCTTTCTATCTTCTTCCCCAATCAAACCATCTGTCTCTACAACCAGCTCCCCTTTGCCATTCACCTTGTCTCACCCAACCACACTTCTTCAACCTTTGCAGAACTTACCTGTATATCAACACCCTTCTCCAAAAAAACCTTTCTTTTAGTTCCTCAAAAGTGTACACCACTTTCTCTTGTTAGGCAAGATTCCATAAAGGTTAAGGTTCATAGGTTCATAGGTTCATACTAGGCTATCTGCCCAGCCTAGCCTGATTCTGTATGGCTTACGCCACCCCTTGATTTGAGTATACTGTGCCCTTTTTAAGGTTTAGTTTACTGTGCCTCTGTCTAATAGTGACACGGGAGTAATCCCTGGGACAAACCCCCATCCACCTATCGAGATTCTTCTTGAAGAGATTCAGTGAGGTGCTCTGCCTCACATGAACTGGAATTCTATTCCAGAGTGAACCTGTCCCTCCAGCAAGTTCTATTTATTTCTGTGCTGAGGTTCAAGTCCCGGCTCTAAGGGATTTAGATTTACTGAGGTGGAGCATGTCCATTAATTCTAGATTTGACATAGCTTTGTATGTCAGGCATAGATACTCAAGTAGGCGGTGTATGCAACTGAGTAGAGCTGGAGTTTTTTAACCGAGCAGCATATGGCATCTGTTTGAGACACTTGATCCTCTTGGTGAGATACTTTTGGGGTCTTTCTAATTGCTGCAGGTGTCGGGTAAGGTACATCCCAAAAGGCATTGTATTCTATGATGGGCCTGATGAGGGATGAATAAAGTAGGGAACATTCTCTCTTGATCTAGATGTGAAACCCTTTGTGATGAGGTGGGCTATGTAGAAGGTCTTTCTAACCACTTTGGCAATGTGGTTTTCAAAGGAGAGATTGCTATCAACTTGGGTCCCCAGGTCCCTAATAACTTTCTCTGTACTTAATGGGTTTCCGCCTATGTGGTAATTTGTGGGCACATTGTTTTTGCCAAAGGGTATGACTATACATTTTTGGCATTTAGCTTTAAACCATGGCGCTGGCACCAGTTATCTGTCTCTGTGAGACCTTTTTGAAGGATGTTTGTGTCAGTTGGAGAGTCGATTATGGCGCCCAGTTTGCAGTCATCTGCGAACTTGGAGAGCCATAGTCCTCCCACGTTTGCCTGTACCTCGGAAAACTATATACCGAACAAGAGTGGTCCCAGGACAGAACCCTGTGGGATGCCACTTGTGACCGGTTTCGAGTCTGACATGGCTCCAGCAACTCTCACTCTGTGGGTTCTGTCTTTGAGCCAGTTTGCGACCCATCTTGTGACATAGCGGTTTATATTTAAGTTGGATAGCTTATCTATGATGCCCGAGTGGGGTATTGTGTCAAATGCCTTTGCAAGGTCCAGATAGGCTGTGTGGACTACCTTCCCTTCATCTATGGCTTTGGTGACTGTTTCGAAGAAGTCAACCAGGTTCAAAAGGCAGGATCTGCCCTTGACAAAGCCGAACTGGGTAGGATCTAGTGTCTGTAAGTCCCCAATGTCTTTGTTTATGAGCTCCATGATGATCCTCTCCATAGCCTTGCAGACTAAGCTAGTCAGGCTTATGGGGCGATAGTTTCCAGGGTGCTCCACCTTTATGGAGTGGGAGCACTGTTGCTGTACGCCATTCTGTGGGCACATATCCTGTAGTGAGGCTGAGATTGTATAGCTGTTTTATTTGAGGGATTAGTTCCTCTTGGAGTTCATGTAGGACACAACCTGGGATGCCATCTGGTCCCATGGAAGCAGTGTTTTTTGCTTTGGTGCGGGCAGCCTTCACCTGAGCATCAGGGATGTTTGGGAGGGAGCCCTCTGCCGGGATAGATACTTGCTTTTTTGGGAGAAGTTTGCACTGAACCTGTCTGCCAGGATATTGGTCATGTCTGTGAGTTCAGTGTATTTTTTGTCGTTTAGAATCAACTCAGAACAAGTCTGGGAGTTGCATCCCAGGTTCCTAACATAACTGAAAAAAGCCTTATGATTGTCTTTGGTGTCCTGTGTAATTTTTCTCTCGAAGCTGGCCTGGAGGATTTTATGAGGGATCATAATTTTTTGCTAGTACTGATCAGAGATGCCTTCCCTATTAGGGATTTTGCTCTATCATGTAGTAGCTTCCTCCTTCTGTTATACAGTTTATTTATGGCAGGGGTCCACCAGACTGGACGCCTGCCTTTGGATGATTGGGTCTTGGTTTTGTTTGGGATAGCATGATCCATGCATTCCTGGAGATGTCCATAGAATGCATTTATATAGGATTCTGCAGTTTGGGCCATAGTTTCCACTGGCCCTGGGGCCTTGAAGGATTCCACTTCGGTTTTGAGAAGTGAGAAGTTCGCTTTTGAGAAGTTTTTCACTGTGGTTTTCTGGGCTGGGGGTGGGGTCGGGATGTGGACATCCAGTGAAATTAATTTATGGTCTGATCTTACCAATGAGGGATATACTTCTGGTGTGGAGCATAGAGTCCCCATGTTGGTAATGATTAGGTCTAGTATGTTGTCCCCTCTTGTGGGAGTGGTGTCTAGTTGTTCCATAGCATGTTTGGGTAGTTGAAGTTGCCCAATATAATGGTGTTCGGAGAGATCTTCATGTTCTCCAATGTTTTCAGGAAAGCTGAGTGGGATTCCTGACTTTGAGAGGGTGGTCTGTAGGATGCTATAAACTGAAAAGCAGTCTTGCCCACTGTTAGTTGCACATGGATGGTCTCTGATACTTCGTGCAATGCCACTAACCTGGAGGTGTGGATATCCTTGATAAATATGGAAACTCCCCCTCCTTTTGTGGTTCGGTCCAGGTTTTAAAGCATGATATGAGGTATAACCTGGTAGTGCAGGGGTGCTCTCTGGAGCCTTGAACCAGGTTTCTGTCACTGCACAGATATCGATGTTCTCCATACTGAGGAGAGCTTCGGTGTGTGCATCTTGAGGTTAAGACTTTAAGCAGCATTACCCTTAGTTTCTTTTTCCTTGTGCTGTCTATGGGGTGGGTTTGACTTTTGAGCCTTGCCTAAAAAGGCACTATGCAAGAGCCTTTGCCAATATCCGAAAGCCCAGTGGTGACAGGTGCAAGTCGTCCCTAGCAAAGCAACGTGGCTTGTCGAGCATGTCATCCCAGGCTGACAGACACTGGATCCCCTTTGAATGACACCAAAATTTTAGCCAATTGTTAAAATCGATCATTTTGTCTTTGTACTGTGGCATCATTCTAGGTGAGGGTAAGATGCTGCTCAAGGTCAGGGTCATACCAGCCTGGGCTACATGATCAGAGAGCTCCTCTATGTCTCTTTTCATGTAGTCCAGGAGGCGAGGTATCTCAGGTCATTCACACCAGCATGTACAATGACTGAGTCATATTTGTATTTGCTTTGGAGTGACCTGAGTGCTTGCGTTATGTGGAGGATCCTAGCACCCGACAGGCAGCTCACCGTGACCTTCTCTTTATTCAGCCTGGTGAGCGGGACGTCAGTGTGTCTGACAATAGAGTCACCTATTACAAGAGTATCAGGTGTGTTATTCAGCCTTAAGGGCTGTGGCTGCTTGGCACACTGACTTTGTGGGCAATGTGTTGTGTGTGTTTTGTTTTGAGGTAGCGTTTGCTTGGATGTCTGCTTTGGAGGTCTCTGTTGCTTAGGTAGATTTTTATTTAGAGCCTCCGAGTATGTTTTTGTGTATTTATGTGTTTGGTTCTCTGATGTGGTGGGACTATGTGATACTGGAATTGTGTTGTGTGAGGTTACCTTCTCCTCCTGACTGGTTACACCAGTTTTGAGATGAGAGATCTCAGCCTCCAGTTTGGCTAAATAGTTGCATCTCTCACATATATTTGAACCTGTTTGGAGGAGGAGAGGGCTGTCCGTGTACATGAGACAGTTGTAACATTGCCTCAAAATTCCCAGATTCACCAGCTGGACTGGAGAGGAAACCATTGACTGACCTTTGGACATGCTAGAGTAATATAGGGAAACTGAATTTAAGACGGACCAATAGAGGACAGGGTAATCAGAGAGTATAAGAGTAAGTAGTGCTTATGGTTTAATAGTGCTAACTTGTAGGATTACTTAATTGGACCAGTGAAGGGCCTTAGAATGAGAATATGGTGTTTAAATTGAGAGATAGAGCAGTTCTAAGGGAAAAAGTGAAGAGCAGACATTGTGGAGCCAGGAATAGTTTAAACCCAATTAGGCGGGCGCTGTTCTTGTTGCGCTATGCACAAAAATATGCAATACCGCGCAAAAGAGGGTTTTAAGAGAGGAAGATGAAGGAGTTTGGAATTGACCCAAAATGGCCAATAAAACTACAGTTTCAAGTCAGTAACCACTCCCACAGGGGCAGGCAGGCTGCTCAATGTTTTTCACTGCCACTGATCAACAGAGAGATTTCCCTTTAGCCCAAGCAAAAAATGGCCTCCAAGAAACTTACAAACAGTTCAAGAACAGCAAGCCTGTAACTGAACTTTTTTAAATCTCAGAAAAGTGGGAAAAAAAGCAAGATTGTTTTTGTTTTTTTCAGAGATAGCAGATGTTTTTTATTTTTGCAGTAAAACATTTACTGTTCTAATGTCCAACATATTCAACAGACTGACATTTTTCTATAACCCCCATCTGCTTCCTTACCTATACATTTGCATTCCCAATTTTCAAAATATCTTTCTACATTTTTTACCCCCACCTTTTTCCTCCACCCAAGACTTCCACATCTGCAATCCATTTTCCAACCCTCTACAGCTGTATACCATATTCCCTGCAGCTGCATGCCACCAGAAATCAGAACACTCTAAATGTTTTATAAATTACATTTAATTGTAATAATAATTTTATTTAATTTATTTTTTTAAAAAATGTTATGTTGAACTTCTAAATTTAAAGTTGACATATTTTGGGGATGCTATATATTCAAGCTACTTGTTTCTGTAGTTCTGTCTTTGATTTCTAATTCATATCTGTGTATATCATATGGTACAGTGGTGCAGCAAGTATCGTTGTCAACAGATTTGTCAATTTATTTCTTGGATGGGGTACCTGCTGTGGAGATTCTGCAGGCCCTCATTGTGTCCACATGTTTTTTCTCCAGGTCCTTTCTATCTTCAACATTCTACAGACATGTGGTAGGTGGATTTGTGAATTATAAATTTTCACAGGTGTGTGAGTGAGATACAGAAACATGGAAGAAAGTCCTAGAAATCTACTTCCATTATCCAATCTTTCTTACTAAATGGAATGGATGGCGAATGCTGTTCATGGGGTCACTATAGGAGTCAGCTGCTAGCTGTAAGAGTAGAAAGATGAATACTTATTAATTATGCAATTTAATGATGTAGTGTCTCTTTATATATGTTGGAATGTTTGCCCCTACCTGGACAATTTCAACTCAAACAACTATCCCACTGAAACTACAAAACTCCACAGAAATTATACATGGAGGTGGGGGGGTATTGTACAGTTCATGTGGGCAGAGGAGTGCTGAGAGCACACATGTGGTTGATCTTTACAGTGGAGCAGAGATTGTGCAGGAGCTACAGAGCATTTGACAGGGACTGCATAGAAGACAGGAGGAAAATATTTACTTATACCTTATACATCGTATCGATTCTTAACCAATGTTTTTATATCATGTACTAATTTGTTATAATTATCCACGGTGGTGGTGCTGCGGTAGCGTTGTCGCCTCACAGTAAGATGCTGTCCGGTTCGATTCTCAGCTAGAGCGTCTTCTGCGTGAAGACATGTGTAAATGGGCGTACCTTCGTTGAAGGTTGTGCGTCAGGGCTGGCAACCCGGCACGTAAAAATCAACTGCCAATCATTAGCGGACCGGAGTTCTGCTGTGGTGACCCCTAACCAAGAAAAGCCGAAAGACACAACAACAACTAATTTGTTATAATTATTTAAACTGCAGATGTTTTGTTTTATTTCTGAAGATTGTAAAATTATTGTTCTTAAAATGTTTCCTCCCCAGGCCTCCACTGAAAATGAGCTTCCGCGCAGTTGGACTTTCCCAGTAATCAAATATCAATAAATAAATAAACTATAGGTTAGAATAATATAGACATTTTTTTGCAGATGGCAAGCTGCTTCCATGACTCCAAGTGGAGGTTGGCTCCTTACAACTGCCTTTCATATATATAGTAACTCCTCAGTCACATAGCTGCCAAGAATAAACATAAAAAAGCTGCGAAATGTAGCTATTTAAATCAAATCAGTTCCCACATTCTCCATCTTGGAAGAGTGGTATCATACTTATGGTGAAGTAAGAGAAATATGTACACAGGAATAATAGATCCTGAAATCCTGGAAAGTTATCATTTGGACTATTTGTTACAAACAATCCCACTCAATTAAATACTTGGTCATGGATGGATGGATGGCTGCAGCTGTGTTTACTAGAGTGAAATACCATGATTATTGGGTTCATAGGGAAGTACTAGGCTAGCTGTAGTTGTGGGTCATTTTAAGCCCAGACAATTTCCCTTTTTGTTGCTCCAAATAACCTATCCCATTTGGTTATAGATTGGCATTACCCATCCCGTGGTTGATGATTACATTTTACTCCTAATAAGAATAACTGGGATCATACCATAGATAATTTGAGGGGACCCATGCATGGGATAAAGCATTTAGGAGCTGCCTCAGTCCATTAATAGTACAGGTGGCAGTCTTGGGGTAAATTTTCTGTTTCCTATCCATAAATCTAAGTTGTGCTTGAATATCAACAGGGATGATCTTTATTTTATGTGAATGGGGAGTCTGTTCCACAGCAGCAGTAGCCTCTGTGAGATATACATGTCCCTCCAAACCATTCTTTTGATATCACATAAGAGGTATAGATCCCTAGACTGAGTGTTTCTGGTGTTATCTGACTTGCTGATGTGCAGTAAATCCATCAGTAATGGGTTAAAGGATGCCTTGTATGCCAGACACAGGTCACCTGTTAGTGGTCTGTAGGATACAGAGTATAATGACAGGGCTTTGAGTCAGTCCATATAGGGCATGTTGTTTTGGCCTTTTGTTATTTTAGGCCTTGTATCCTTTTAGTAAATAATCTCCGTGGACATTCCAAATGCTGTATATATCTGGACAGATACGTGCCAATGGGGGCATTATATTGAATGATTCACCTAATGTTAGCCGAGTAAAGGATGACAATGATATCTCTAGATTTAGGCACAGTCCCTTATTTATAAGCTGTGCAATACAGAAAAACTTTTTTATACCAATAGACACATATTGGTGAAAAGTTAGGTCACTATACACATAAGCTCCCAAATTCTGAACAACTGGATCAACTCTTAGGTGTGTATTGTTAATGTGGTAGTACCTTGGGGTAGATTCCTTCCCTAAGGACACAATAATATATTTTTTGGCACATAGTTTCAGTTCATGACTTTGGCATCAGTTATTTATTTGGGACAAACCTTCCTGCATGATAGCTAAGTCATCTGGGGATTCAATGACTGCTCCTTGCTTGTAATCATCTGCAAACTTAATAAGCCAGAGCCCTTTGCTATTGGTTTTACTTCAGAAAAGTAGGTGCCATATGTGACAAACCAAAATGCTGCCAGCCCAGCTAGCTATAATTTTGTAAATAAGTCTATGTCATTTGTGAATATTAATATGATTTTTATAGAAACATAACAGAAGGAAATACTCCCAAGCCCAGCTATCTGGAATTTTGTAAATAATCATATGTCATTTCTGAATATCAACATGCTTCATATGCTTGTCTTACAAATGTAAGAGAACTATATGTTATGTCTATATTAAACTACTGGTGAAGAAGTGTGTGTTGAACAGGGTTTGTACACTACTGAGCTTCAGGGATGTGTCCACAGTGTCCCCTACTGGAAAAGAACAGAAATGTATATAAACTATATACCTGTGCAAATGTATGTTTTAATAGTAGAAGATGAAACATACAGAGTTAACTTGCAAAACTTCAAGAAAATAAGTTGAATTTAAATTATTGTATGATTGTTATAAAAGTTAGTTTCAATGCAGCACAGAAACAGGATGTCTAGAACTAGGATGCCTTCTGCATTGTTTTGTAAGTGTTTTATGACTTTCAAGATCTGCAAAGATCTGAGAGATATGTATTTCTCACACAGGGATGTTAAAATTCTATTAGTTTCTGGTTTAGCCTGGGAACTGAAGTTAGGTGACAAAAAGGGAAGCCATCCAGGCTAACCCAGCAGTAATGTATTAATTTAAGAACTCTCTCAGAGAGACAGGTCATTTTGTATTTTGTCTTGGACCTCGCAAGAACATTCACTCATCATCAGATGTTTTCTGTATTTATTTGAGACTGTCCTGTAATGTTTTAAAATATTTCCTGTGATTTTGAACTCTGAAGTAACTGTGTTTGTGTCTTGAGTATTGCCTTGTTCTTTTATTTATTATTAAATATTTTTAAACCTATCTTTGTGGCTGATATTTGTGAGACATATCTAAGCTCTTAAAGTACTTGCAAATGTATTTGGTGACACTGTACAGACCACTCCTAAATAGCCTTGCAAGTCTTGGTCACAACTATCATTTGGATAATAGTAACATTACACAGTAGGATTGGACACCCTTTGTAAGGGCCTTATAGTAGCTGATAAGAAGGGGTTGGTGGCCGTGATAACTACCTTATAGTCTGCATAGAAGGGGGCATAGCTAGTAAACCTGTGCCAGCCTTCCCCAGGTGTATGTGTGTGTTTGTATATAAATCAACTCTCAAAGTGTGTGCGTCAGCTACTTGGGCAGAGACATGAAGCAGTGGTTGGACAGACAGGGTGTTGGTTGTCTTGGCTTCACCCCTCAGCTGAGAGTTTAACCCTATAGCTGTGCCAGTGGGGAATCTTGTTGGGGATCTGGAGAAAGAGGGAGAAACTGCCCCAGACTGATTGTGATCTCTGTGTGCTCTTAAGGGAAATTGTACTTTACTGAGTGTGCACTTGTCATCCTCCCATTATATAAGTTCTTCACTGTTGTCAATGGTGAGGAATAAGGCTCCTTGATTACTGGGTCAATGCAGGGGCATCACATATACGGGAGAGTCCAGCACAAAACCACTGAAGACTCCACTTGTTACTGGTTTCTTTGTGGGAGTAACTTCCAATATTTTGTTTATCTGCTTTCTATCTGTGAGCCAGTTGGCAATCCAGTGGATGACATGGGTGTTGATTCCCAGTTTATTTAGCTTTTCTACTATGCCTGAGTGGGTAATTGTACTTTGCCCAGGTCAAGCTATGTTGTGGATATCATTTTGCATTCATCCATTACTTTAGCAAACATTTCACAAAAAAATCTACTACGATGATTAAGCATGATCTGTTCTTGACCAATCCAAACTAAGATGGATCCAGTGTTTGTTGGTTTCCTATGGCCTGATTGATTAATTCTATGATAAGTCTTCCCATGGGTTTGCATATGAGGCTGGTCACACTTATGTGTCTGTAATTGCCCAGGTCTGTGGAAGGTTCTCCCTTACACAGGGGAATGGCTGTAGCTGTTCTCCATTCACTTGATGGAAAACCTGTATGGAGGATGAGATTGAACAGTGTTGTTAGGGGTGTGGATAAATTGTTCTTCATGCTATTGAAGATGCATCCAGGGGTAATGTCAAGATCCTTTGATGCACAATTTTTAGCTTTTGATAGCACTTTTAGGATCTGGTCTTATGTGATTACTGGAGGCGAGCCAGTTTAAGTTATATCTTGAGAGACAGAGAAGAGAGGGGTAAAGTTAGAACTACTTTATTAGCCAGTAAGTTCACTATATCTTCAGCCTCAGTGTAAGTAACATCTTTCACAATCAACTTAGTGCACTACTGCATTGTGTTTTTGAGATTATGAGCATAACCAAAAAATGCCTTGTGATTGTCTTTGGCTTGGGTAGTTATTTTAGCCTCAAACTTAGCATTGGTGGATTTCATCATTTTTTTAAATTTTATTTATGATTAATATAGGTGTGATCTTGTTTTAATATCACCTGTCAAATGGCAACTGCAGTTTACCTGCTGTGTATAAACTCAGATTGATCTGATTGTATTAGCTTATCTGTAGCTGATGATAATCCGATGGTTAATATGCAATCAAATTTTATAAAATGTGTTAGTTATTCTGATTTGTACATGTGCATCTGTGTAAAATCTTTAAACTTTCTCTAAATTATTGATGCCACTAGTATGCTGGCCATGTAGTCTGGTATTCTGTGTACCAGACACCTTCAGAAAATTGTGTGAAGGATAATTCAAGCTTGAAAATAGGGGCATACCTCCAAAAATAGGAACATCCTTGGGGGAGTGGGATTAGGCCTAAAAATAGGAACATTCTTCCAAAATGAGAATAGTTGAGAGGCCTTTATTTCATATGTCTGTGTACTTACTTTCTGTCAACAGCATCTTTTCATAATAACTACTGAATTTATGTAAGAAATAAAAACATTTTAAGACTAGTATGTGAGTGCGTGGTACAGATGACCTACCTGGCAATGCTAGCCACCTGGTAGTGTAAACCTGGGCTCTAAATGATTGTCACTGTTGAAGTGACACACCCACTCCATGTGCAAAAATGGGAAAAATGGGAATAGGGGTTGAGGATGGATGGATGTGACATGTTTGTGTTGAAATTGTAAACAAATGCTATTGATCCACAGGCAGCTGGCTGTTTTTTTTTTTTTGCTGATTTATATATGTTGTCTATTTACTGTACCTTTCTATATGCTTTCTAACTCTTTCTGGAGATGGTCCCCTATGTCTGCTTCTGAAAATTATTTCTTCCTAGGCAAATGTTTCCTAAGTGTGTGTGTGTGTGTGTGTGTGTGTGTGTGTGTGTGTGTGTGTGTGTGTGTGTGTGTGTGTGTGTGTGTGTGTGTATATGTGTGTGTGTGTGTGTGTGTGTGTGTGTGTGTGTGTGTGTATGTGTGTGTGTGTGTGTGTGTGTGTGTGTGTGTGTGTGTGTGTTTTATGTATCACAAGGAGATGGGCTTGGAATGTGATAACCAAGGCAAAAAGGAAGGTCAATTTTTACTTAGGACTTGGATGGGTCCTGTTGCAAGAAAGGGAAAACATTCCAGGGCATAATGTAGATTGATAGCTGTAATAGAAGGAAGTATGAAAGACTATGGGAACACTGAATAACAAAGAAATCAATGCTGAAAGCAGAAAAAAAATAAGAAGGAAAAGTGAATGGGTAAAAGGACATAACATTTGGGATAAGACTGGTAGGGGTAGTGATTAGGATGAGTACCAAAAGTCTCAATAATAAGTTGGATTATATAGGATAGCAATTAAAAGTCTTAGTTTTTGTTGTTGTTTGTCTTTCGGCTTTTTCCCGGTAAGGGGTCGCCACAGCGGAACTCTGGTCCACTAATGATTGGCAGTAGATTTTTACGAAATGCCGAGGTGCCAGCTCGACACCCAACCTTCAACAAAGACATGCCCATTTACGCACGCATATTTTTCAAACGCTACCCAACTGCGGGGAGGACATGCAGACTCCACACAGAAGGCCCTCCAAAGCCGAGAATCGAATGATAGAACCTCTTGCTGTGAGGTAACAACGCTACCGCCGTACCACCGCGGCATTGAATTATATAGGATAGCAAGTAAAAGAAAAGCAGCTTGATGTGATCCAAAAGAAAACCAGAACTGATTTCAGAGAATACAAACTAAGAATAAATGAGTGTAGTCTATAGTGCGGAGAAGTAGGAGTGTTGTTTTCACTTGCCCCTGCTTCTTTTTACTATTTCTTCAATGTTTGGTGTTCTTGGTACCGGTAACAACCTCTCTACCTTAGAATAAGACTATCACGCAGTCTGTATCCATGTTATAAAGGACTAAATCTGAGACTATCCGGTAACAGTTGACATTTGTTTACAGAATCGATAGAGAATAATTGCATATAAAGTTTGTTCCATAAGGTAATGTAATCATTTTTAAATTATCTCTGTTTAGAGTATGTGAGTTTAATACCAGTGTCTCAGAAAACATCCCTTATTCTTTGTTTTATTAATTGGTTATTAACCTTAATGCCCAACGTTATCCTGATATATCCTCTGAAAATTATTTTGAAAATAAAAAATAAATTCCTCCTAAATAACCTATAATTGATTCAGTATAGTTTAAAAATGGGTAGTCACTTGAAACAGTTCAATCACTGAATACATTTAACAGAGAAACATTGCATTTTTTCTAGTCCTTTTTGACTAAACACTAGACAAATACAAAAATTTACATTCTATTCAATAACAGCACTAATGAGGGATATAAATAAGAGGTCCAAGACATAACATCTTTAAATCATGGTAGCACATTCTCAAAATATAATTTGCACAGGATGCAAATCTTTAATAATTATCTTTCAGTGTAGCCAGTTCCTATAAATGTTCATAGACTCTAAAGGGGAATTATCTGCGACATACAGATAGGACAGATTACTTACTCCAAAGTAAAATGCAGGGCATTTTTCAATTTTTAAAGTTAAATCCATCTTCTCCAGACCAAGCATAAAGGCGATCCAACTAATTCTGCAATATGTGAAGAGCAGTAGATGATGGGGCTATTGCTATGGTGCTTAGGATATTTCTTATAAGGGAACAACTAGTCATAGATGACGGTAGTGGGTATTTGTTACAGTGATCTGTATGTGTGTAGTTCACATTTAGTTCATCTGAGTGATGGTTGCAAGGAAAGGCAACACTGTCACTTGAGAGGGTTAACATGGCCGGTATCAAATAGTAAGGGAGATGCCTTGGTGTTTTATGTTAAGGTCCCTATGGGCCTGTATGTGCCATATAAGCCTAGTGCATTATGACAGAGGCTACTTAGGGAAACTGGAGGAGCCAGGCATTGGGAAGGCAAAGGAAAAGCAATGCCTGTAGTTGGTAATATGAAATGTGGTTGGTTGAATCACCCTATTAAGAGAAAGATGGCATCGGTGATGGGGTAAGGTTACCCTTTTAACTCTTTCCAGCCTAGTGATGTCTGTAGGTGTTTCTGAAGTTACACCCTACTGGCACCTCTAGGCATCAAATATTACTTGTTCATATTTACATTAATAATTCCAAAACTATACTACATACAAGGTATTAGAAGGTTTCATTTGCAAGCCAACATGATGGTACACACAACTGTGGTGATATTTGACCTCTGCCTAGTGCAGCTAAAGAGATATTGATTATTAGTTGTATTGTAATAAGTTTAATATCTCTCTAAATATCTGAAAATTAAGTGACACAAGACATAACTGCTTAGCCTCATATGTGTGCTGCTGGTAGTATGTATGTTGCTTGAATAGTTACTGAAATATTTTAAGCTGTTATTCAATAATTTTACTGTGTTTATTGTAGCTTATAAAATCCAGTTTAAAACCTATGAATATTTCAATGAATGCAACCAATGCAGACCTCTCAACTGTTCAGATTTTTGTCTCCCTCATATTTTTTGGTCTGTTCTTCATAACATTTTTTTTAGTTTTCTGATACATTACTGAGGATTGAAATCACTAAACAATAGCTTACATTTGAGTTTAAGACTTTATATCCTTAAAAATGCATGCTAACAAAAATCCTGTTATTCTAGCAACTTTCTAAGTTCATAAGAAATATTTAGAAACAGAGTTACTATAACAATGCAGAGTGTTTTTGCATAAATTATCTAATTAATATTTACACAGCATTTTGCCCTCCGCTGCTGACATGAATGGATAAAGTCCTGATTAAGGGTCTAGTGGTTCAAATCTGATTTGTGGCTCAGATGTTTGATATTGTAGGTAGGGCCGATGGGCATGCCCATTCATGAGGGAAGAGCGCATGCACCACAACTGGTGATCTCTGGGGGAGGTCAGGGATGTGGAGGGAGTGTTGCCTACAAGGGATGAAGAGGAGGCATGACTTTGGCAGAGTTGCAGACAGAAAAAAATATACTTCAATTCTCTTGCACACAGAATCCTGTTCACCAGCACAAGTGTACTTAAGGGTGGGATTAGGCCTAAAAAAAAAAAAAACTCTCCCAGCAGCAGGATCATTCTGACCAAGGATGCCTTAGCCTCCTCACTGGTCCTGAGCATGGGCTAGAGATAGTCCAGGTGGTCAACTCCAGCAGTCAAGGAGTGGCCCAAAGAATAAATGATGTTTTTTTGTGGGGGAGCCAAAAGATATACACACCAATATGAAAAACTCAGCAAAAGACTGTCAGCATTGTAAAGGCTGCAAGAATTTTCCTACACATTTACAAAGGCAAAACAAGTTTGTGAAGGACACTCTAATGTATCACGACAGATGAGTGAGTTACCTTGCATTTTTTTTTAACTTAAGAGATTTTTTTCTAGCCACAAGAACTATACTCAGCTTCCAGCCTGAATTCTGAACCGTGAAGGAAATAATTCAAAATCATTTCAGTAAATTTGGATTTTATCTTTTGAAATTACAACTAAAGGCTTATGAAATTCTGAATTTTATACATAAGCAATATTGAAGTATTTGATGGTCACAGAATATAAGTGGCCGTCTTAAGGAACAAATGGATTTCATAATGCACCATTTCTATAAACTTACAGTATTTTTAATCTATTGCCCAAAAGTTGCCTACTCATATGTAGTCAAAATGAGTTTGACACTTTTTGGTTTAAGTAATATTTTTTTAAGATGATTACCTGTAACTGGAAAATAAATATGCTTGTGAGATGTTATAATAGGGGCATGCGCAAGTTTACATGGGCAGTTTGTACATATACAGACAGACGCACACACATAGACTAAACAAAACATCCATTTTTTTAGAACTATTGCCCTTTAGAAGAACTTGTAAAGAAAAAACTTTAGCTGGTGCCTTATTTTCTCTTTCTGCTTTCATACAGTATGCTATCTTGCTTAACTATTGTCAGCATAAATGGGAAATCAGTGGGTGGCTGTACTTTTTGTTATAACGTACCTCATCTTAGAAATATCCTTTTAGGAGAACTCTGTGGGTCTAGTTGGCTTTAATATGTCTAATCTAGTCTTAAACCCAGCTCTTTAACAAGGCTTTTAATTAAGTAATAACTTCCAACAGCGAGGGCATATAATGGCAGTGTAATGACCACAGTTAAGCACACAAGCCACAGGCGAGGTGCTTAATGCAACTAAGGTCATTTTCCTTCCAATAACATATATGGAAAGCTTTATTAGTGCTACTAATTGAAAATAATCACTTGTTCATCTGTAGTTACATTAATGCAAGTCATTATCTGAACTGCAGCTTTCAATATTTGTAAACAGTAAGAAATTTAAAACTTAGCTTTCCTGTATCATAATAGAGCTTCTAAAACAAATAGTTATTGACAAGATAATGGTCACAGGGGTGTGAATGCTATTTACTAAAAATAAATAAATAAAAATAAAAAGAATAATAAAAGCAATATTATATATATATATATATAGATATTCACTGGAATGTTTTTTTTTATTTTCCCACGTCCACAGTATTACAAATCTTTGGTTCTGAAGGAATAACACCTTCAAATGATTTGATACTGCTTTTGCCAACATATTTGTTTAATATGCAACCCTCTTTATGTCTGTAAACTACATTATTCTAGTAAACATAAAATGCAAGTGAATGAAATAGTATTTACTAGGGTGCCTTACTGCATGTTAAAATGATATCACCTGCTACTTTTGATTATTAGGAACTTGTATTACCCTTGAAAACTTGCAAACATCATATATAACAAGGAAGGACAGGGATCATGACTATATCTTCTGTCAACTTGCTTCATAGGTGCCAACTTGTATAGCTAGATAATTATTAATTATCTGAGGACTTTGTTATATGTAAGTTGCCAGGTCAGTCTGAGAACCCCAAGGTGCCCGGCACTTCATCACAGCAGCACTCAGTGAATTGCATCGGGTACCTTCTGTATCAACGAC